>NC_052624.1:69711193-70014223 GCF_016161935.1 Mauremys reevesii | reverse complement strand
GTGTATGTTAATTTGCCTTGATATCTGCCTACACCCTCTGAGAAGAAAACTTTGACTCCTTTGTTTCATTTCTGCTGTGTCATTCCATCTTATTTTCACAGTTGAGGGTTGCATGGAGTTTTTAGGGGCTAATTTTATACTGTGGGTGATGAGTTTTCTGCTTTATAACTTTTTTTTTCCCCTTGCTGATCCTGCTAATTGCTGTATGGGGTGTGGAAAATGGAGGATTGCTCCCCCTTGGAATTTTGTCAGACTAATCCTTCCAACTCCTGGAGAATGGACACCAACAGTCTGTCAGTGGAGTGGACTTTCTCTTAAATAATAATAAAATAATAAAAAAAAGGAATCTTCTCTAACGTTAGCTGCTGAGTGAATAGGCATCTGATAGAGACAAAAAGGGGTGGGGTGGAGGGGAAAAAGGGACATACATTTCTAAAATGGGGAGGAGGGAAGACTAAAACAAGAGATGCAAATTCACGTGTGTGCTACTCAGCACAGCTCCAAGGCCTACCTCTGTTTTTAAATATATTTTAATATGATACTGTGCCATGTTATTCATTGTCTTAATGGCTTGTGTTTAAGGAAATGCAAGTAGAGAGAGTGGGGAGATACGAAGCTAAGTTTTTAGAAGCAATAAGATTAGAGTATTTATTTCAAGTATGCATGTTGTGTTTATTTTTTAAAAGGTGTTGGTGGGGTTTTTTTTTTAATTCTTCAACTGCAGTCTAGCGTGTCAAATGCCCCCCTAGCCAGGCTAAGAGGGACTTCAGTGGAACTGCAGTAAACATCTGTCTAAGTTGGGCCAAGGTCAGTTTCTGTGATTGTTCTTGTGAAATATCATCCATAAACATAGGGTTTTGCTTTTAGAGAGGAAAAGAGCTGTGCAGCTGAAAGGGCCTCTGAGGGAAGAAAGACCCTCTGGTTCAGGTGTAATTAAGACATGTAAAATATAAGATGCTGTTAATGCAATTTATTCACAGGGAGTGAGTCTGAAAGTAGAGAATATCTTCTGTATAGTTTACACTTGTCACCCTACCTGAAGATCAAAGTAGTATGGCTAGTCAAATTAACTGTGTCTAAAATAACATGCCAGTTTGTGTCCTGGGGTAATGGAGACAGAGCAGTCCTGACAATCATCCATATATTTATTCCATCTGTGCTTTGGTCCTCACACCATTGTATTTCAAAATAACATTATATAGACTGGAGATAAACTTCTTAGAGGGTACATCATGTCATCTGTTTCTCATTCATGAAAGCCATGTGAAGATCTGTGTAGCTTGAAAGTGTCTGTCTGTCTCTCTAACTGCAGCTGGTCCAATAAAAGATATTACCTCACCCATCTTGTTTCTCTAATGTTGTAGAGTGTGGTTAATGTGATTTATAGAACAAAACAATTACTTGTATTGTTTCAGTGCTGATTTAAGTTGACAGAAATAGTATCTATTGCAATAGGGACTTGTTTAAAATTCCTGAAGTAGTACAGTGGATTAACCTGATCCATGAAGTTTATGGATCTCTGGAATAGTAAATATCATCTTGGTGATAAAAATACAGTCTTGATAGGGAAAGATGGTTTTTAAAAAACAAAACATTTCCCTCCCCTTCACTCCTAACAAACAAAATCCCACAAAAAACAAACCCCAACAAACTGGGTTTCTATTCTGGGAGCTGATCAAAATCACATTAGTAAGCTGCTCACTTGACTGAGCTTCTTCAGTTGAAAATAGTTTGCTTGCTTGTTTTTTATTATGATTTACCTTGATAGGGATCATAAATAAATGATTTAAGTTGTATATGCTTATCATGTATGCATATTTCAGTTCCCAACAGTTAAAGAGGAAAGTCTTATGTTGCTTGATGGCAGATTTTTCCATCCACTTGCAATATGTCTGATTTGCACTAGGTCATCAAGATCACAAGGCACTAATTTCCTCTATCGAGGAAACAAGTGAACAAATATACTTTTAAAATAATAGAATTCCATCAGATAACTTAGAAAGAAATTCAGTTACCGGTAGCTTACATTTTTAGAAGCTAATCTATTTTAGCCTGAATACCCTTTTTTTCTGAGAAAGGGAGCTCCATTAAAGTAATTGTTCACTAATAGTGAACACATTCCCTTAGTCATCAGTCATAGGGAAGAAGAGTATATCAGTATGTTTACCAAAATCAGCTACATTTGACTTTGACCTGAATAGATATTTGCTCTTTTAAATAATTTGATTAATATGCTAGCATGAAATATGCATTGATCTATGTAGGGTGACATAAGCTTCCAGTCTGTTCCTACCTCAGATTTTCAGATACAGTATGAGTGCAGCAAGAAGGCCGAGGGTGCTGTGATAGGCTTCCTTATCTTCCTCAGGAGATATCAACCTTCCAAACCCATCACCATCAAAATGCATGCTTCTACCTCCCCTGTACTGGTCTGCCACTCTTTAAGGCACTTCCCATTGAAAGAGAGAGACATCTGCCATACCTTCTCCTGGTGTGACTCTTACACCATCCTGACATGAGGTATGGATGGCAGGTAATGGTCTCTAGGGTTATGTCTACACTGCAATTAAAAACCCGTCTCTGGCCCAGGCTGAATGATTCTGGCTAAAGCGCCATTTAAGTGCTGTGTAGACACTTTAGGCTAGGGTTGCCGCTGAGCTCTGGGATCTTCCCTTGTAAGGAAGAGAAACAGGGGTGTTCACTGCAGCTCACCTTTGTTGCCGCCACCACCACCAGGCACACATACCTACACTGAGGAGGGGGAACTTCTCTTGGACTGTGAAGGGGGAAACCATAACCAGTCTCAGCCCCCTGCCTTGCCCAGTGGGGAGGAGAAACAAGAGGGAGAGAGATCTTTCCTACCTCTCCACCCCATGAAGACAAACAGTTTCCCCCTAAATGAGAAGAATCCAGAGTTTTCATAGCTAATTCTCACACCCTACTTCAGTGGGGTGATCATCCTTGGTCTCATCTTCTGACTGAAGGAGGGATCAAGGAAAGCAGGCCTGGCTCTTGCTCTCCTCCTCTGCTGTAATAATGAGACTTTTAAGTGATCCTAAGTTAGCCGAAGAAATCAATATTTGAGAAGCATAAGTTTAAGGTGGACTAGCTCCTTTAGAAGGTGGAGGAATGTCAGTACAGAAGGGGGCGCTTACTAACTGCATGCTGTATTAAGTTCTAGTTGAGAACATAAGGGAAGCTCTGTTTGTACCCTTTCTTGGAATCCAGTCAGCCAAACATGCCTGTTTAAATGAACTACAATCACTTAAATTGGAATAAATAACTGGAGGTCAGCCTAGATGAGTGTTAAGGTCCCTTTTGGTCTGAAAAACAAAACTGTAAACACAATGTAAAGCAGAAACAAAAGCTAGCTGTGAGTAGGTTATTATTTACAAGCTACCTCCAGCCTCACTTATTCCTAGGTTCACTGTCCAGCCTCAACTCTAGCTGACTAGCAACCCAGAAGTCTTTTTAATTTGACACACCCAACATTCCATGCCAGTTGCTACACCCAGACACCACCCTTCCTAAATCTCCATATACTGGTGTTTATACATAATACAATGCAGGTACTGTACAAAATTAAAATACAATAAGATAAACATATCCTTCATTAAGTTGAAATACAAATGTAAGTAGAAAAATGTCTAAAAATGGTCTGACACTACAGCATATGGGTGTGGTGTTTGTAATATGTAAATATAAGGGTACTGTACCTTTAAGGGTATGTCTACACAGCATTTTGGAGTGAGCAGGAGCAAGCCTCCCACCCTGGGTCAAAAGACATAGGCTAATGGGGTTTTCACAAGTGCCGTATACACAGAGCTTAGAAGTTGTGGCTTGGGCTCTGAAACCTAGGGTGGGCTTAAGAGTCTGAGCATCAGCCCAAACCACAACTTTGAAGTGCTGTTTATACTGTTGTTTTTAACCCACTAGCCTGAGTCTATTGACTGAGCTCAGAGACTTGCTCCCGTTTGCTCCAAAATGCATTATAGGTATACCCTACATTCCTAAGAAGCTACAGCCTGCAGGGAGGGGTAGGTGCCATTTTGTGATGCTGCATGTTACAGATGAGTAGGGTGACCAGATAGCAAGTGTGAAAAATCGAGACAGAGGGTGGGGGATAATAGGAGCCTATATAAGAAAAAGCCCCAAATATAGGGACTGTCCCTATAAAATCGGGACATCTGGTCACCCTTCAGATGAGACAGATGGGATTTTTTTTCACAGAAACCTTCTTTTTTTTGCTATCCTGTTTGATAGTTCCCTTTTATCTAAAATAAATCTTTCAGGCTGAAAGATAGACAGGTAGAATTGCTTTTTGCATATTGAAGCACATAATAGTGTATTATAATATTATTAACTAAGCTCACAGCAACCTATGCAAGGAAATGTGATGATTGATGGGTATGACACTGACCTCCACCAGAGAGTAATGGCTCATGACCTGTCTAACTGCTGCTCCACTGGTTTAAATGAAACTTAAACTCCTTTAAGAACTTTGTTAAGGAAGTCCAAGTGGTTGCTGCATGGTTTGTCTTTAAAATAAATATTCTACACAGCCAGTGGCAATGCAAGCCATTGGGGAACCTCACTATCCGCACGCGAGCTGATTTTCAGTGGCACTCACACTGCCTGGTTCCTGGCCACCGGTCCGGGGGACTCTGCATTTTAATTTAATTTTAAATGAAGTTTCTTAAACATTTTAAAAAACCTTGTTTACTTTACATTCAACAATAGTTTAGTTATATATTATAGAGTTAGAGAAAGAGACCTTCTAAAAAGGTTAAAATGTATTACTGGCACACCAAACCTTAAATTAGAGTGACTAAATCAGGGCCGCCCAGAGGGGGGGGGGCAAAGAGGGCAATTTGCCCCGGGCCCCGGGCTCCGCAGGGGCCCCCAAGAGAACAGCGGAAGCTCCTGCCTCCGCCCCTCTCCTAAAGCCTTAGCACATCAAGCGGCGTGTCTCAGCTGGGGCCCCTGAGCCCCGCCCCGCGTCGCGTGGGGAGGGGGCGGGGCTGGGAGCTCCGGCCTGAGCTCTGCTCCCTCCGCTGGGCCCGGGCTCCCAGCCCCGCCCCTCCCACGCGGCTCTGAGCGGGACGGAGCTCAGGCCCCGCCAGGGACACGCTGCGGCTGTTCAGCTGAGGCTGTGCGTGAGGAGGGAGCCGGGGGTAAGAGGCTGGGGCCGGGGGGGGTTGGCTAAAGGGCAGGGAGCCCTGGAGACAGTCAGGGCAGAGGTTGGGGGGGGTTGGATTGTGGATGTTCTGGGGGGGTGGATAGGGTCAGGGCTGCCCAGAGGGGGCGGGGCAAGAGGGCGCTCCCGGTCTTCGCCGGCGGGGGGTCCTTCTGCTCTGGGGCGGAAGGACCCCCCAGTGGCGAATTACCGCCGAAGCGGGACCCGCCGCCGACGTGCAGCCCGGTCTTTGGCGATAATTCGGTGGCGGGGGGCCCTGCCATTCCGGGACCCGCCGCCGAATTGCCGCCAAAGACCGGGCTGCACGTCGGCGGCGGGTCCCACTTTGGCGGTAATTCGGTGGCGGGGGGCTCCCGCCGCGGGTCTTCGGGGCACTTCGGGGGCGGGTCCCGGAACGGAAGGGCCCCCCGCCGCCGAAGACCCCGGGCCCCCGGCATCCTCTGGGCGGCCCTGGACTAAATGAAGACTCGGCACACCACTTCTGAAAGGATGCCGACCCCTGACTTAGAGGATGGTATAATTCTTCAGACATGGCCCCTCTGCTGAGACTGCTAACAAAAACTCCAATTAACAGCTGCTGTAGTGAACTTCTTTTGGGGAGTAGTGAGGTGTTCTGAACAGCTGGTAACTGGCTTGAAATTAAAAACAACTCTTTGCATTTAGGCCAGCCAAGAAGCCACAGACAGTAACTTTTAGTTGCTGCAGTGTGGGCTGGATATGAACTAGCAACCCACTGGCCAATGAAATCTCTCACCATTATCAAACCCCCCAGCGGAGTCATACAATCTCTCCAGAAAATCTCACTTTTCTTTTATTTATTTATTTATTTAAAATAACCATGTTGAGGTTTGAAGCTGAACTGTGTTTTTTAACTGCCTTTACCCCCTAGATCTGGTTGAATAGTATATAAAAAAAAGGGGGGGTGGGGTGGGGCGAGCAAATAAAAGCACCAAGTCTGGTTTGCTTTGATTTGTTGGTTCATGATACTCATAGATATTTGTATAAAATTTTGATTCCCAAGTTTTAGTACCAATTATTATTCACCTGAAAATTAACTAAAAATTCATTTTTCATTTTTTATTCCCCTGTTTAAAATCTTCCAGGGAGCAGAAGCAGTGTCATGCTACCAGTTTCATTCAGTAAATACCAAATACTGGGTATCTGAAGCAAACAGGAGAGAAATTATTAATTGAAAGCATGCAGCAATCATTTTGATTAAGGGATGCACTAACAGGATTTAATATTAGCTTGTGAATGATTCATTACATAAAAAAGGGCTAATTAATATTAATCATGAACTTCATGCATTTTTGTGGTCCAGTGAAGAAGGTATCTTCTTTTTATTTTCTTTTTATTGGGTAGTTATAAAACATCTGCTTTAGATAAATGAACACACAAAATCACAAGCCTGAAATTTCATGTTTGCTAAGTCTATCAACCTTGACAGTGTTTTTTTTGTTTTTTTTTAAATATTGCTGAACTTTCCCATTCAGATTGGATGTTGGTAATTAGAGGGCATTCTCTTATATGTAAAATTGACAGTAGTACTGATCCGGAGGTCAAAACTATGAGTTACTTTCTGTTTGTACAGCTATTTCTATTATTATTAAAAAATTCTCCCTGCAAAAAACTGTGCAGGATCAGTCCTCCCCTCATACCACCTCCAGTATATTTTACAAATTGAAATAGCAGGGTAAAAGTGAGCTCATGACCTTGTAAGTATTGGGGTCTACAGAAAGACTTTTAGCTGTTTAAATTATAGGTGGCAGAAACCTTACACTGAATCATTTAATCCCTAAATTGCTTTCTAAAATCTGGTTGCCTTACACCAAATTCTAAATCCCACTACCAAAGAGATCTTGATGTACATCCTGGATGGTTCAGTAGTTCTAACTGGAACTGACAAGAATTAACAGAAAAACACGTCTTTCAAAGGAAGGGAAGGTTTGATTGCAGGAAACACATTTTTAAAGAGCCTCTGCTTCTTTATCCTGGAGGTTTAGATTTTACTTACTGTTAAGGCTAATTTCCCACTCTGGCTACTGCTTCTGGCCATTGGGTGGTAAAATCCATGAAGGTCAGTATGCACTGCTTTCCTCTGGGTGTCTTCTTAGGGGAAGGACCCAGAATATCCACAGCTACATGCTGAAATGGAACCTCAATTATGGGGAGCGGCTGGAGAGGTCCCTTGACTTGGTCTTGGGGCTTTCCCACCCTCTAGCATACCTCACAAGACTGGACATAGGTAGAAACATCCTTGCCCATTCCCTCCCAGTGGAATGACCACCCCAAATGGTCTTTGGTCCTGTTCACCTCAGCATGTCCACTAGGGTGATCGTGGGCTAAGCTCAAGAGCTTTCCCCTATAATTAGTTGGAACTACCAACTGTCTCTGAGAATGCCAGTCCTCTTGTTCACCAGAAAGGGTTTCCTTGTATAAGAGTTCTCCTTCTGTAACAAACCTGGACCTACTGGAAGAGCTGAGAGGCGGTGGGTCACTCCGTGTCATCGTTCAAGCTCCCTTGAGGCTTTCATCCTCTTCCTGCTCTTCCTGGAACTGCTCCCTTGATGCTGGAGATGTTAGTTCCTCACTGGGTTGTGGGCTTGGTCCCACTGGAAGCAATGCAGGTGATAGGGATGTCTCCATCGACTGTGAACCGCTCTTCGCTGGTACACTAGGTTGCACTTTAGGCTTTGACTGAGCTTCTTGAGCCAGTTTAACTGCTGCTGCAGGTGTAGACTCTGTGGCACCCTTGGTCCTGGATCCCCTGACTTTGGTGGGGTTGCACGCATGTTACAGCATAGCTCTGCCCTGTCCCCTCTCTCCGGGAGACCCACAAAAGGGGAGTCGTTTCAATTTTAAAAAGTTCTAGCCTTCCTATTGGCTCTTTTGGCCAGGTGTCCACTCACTTCCTTTTACCTATGTATAGCAGTGAGACTTTTTAACCCTCTACAGGTAGAGCAATTAGAGAACAGCTACTAAGAGTCTGTCTGGGCAAAAATCACATTGGGGAAGAAAGCTACTAGAGTCTCCCTTGGGATAGTGCTTGGGGTGTGTTATAGACCACTGGGATCTGATTTGAATATGGATAGAGACCTCTTTAATGTTTTTAATGAAGTAAATACTAATAGGAATTGTGTGATCATGGGAGACTTTAACTTCCCAGATATAGACTGGAGGACAAGTGCTAGTAATAATAATAGGGCTCAGATTTTCCTGGATGCGATAGCTGATGGATTCCTTCACCAAGTAGTTGCTGAACCAACAACTTGGGGGATGCCATTTTAGATTTGGTTTTGGTGAGTAGTGAGGACCTCATAGAAGAAATGATTGTAGGAGACAACCTTGGTTCGAGCAATCATGAGCTAATTCAGTTCAAATTAAATGGAAGGATAAACAAAAATAGATCTGTGACTAGGGTTTTTGATTTCAAAAGGGCTAACTTTGAAAAATTAAGGAAATTAGTTACGGAAGTGGATTGAACTGAAGAATTTGTGGCTCTAAAGGTGGAGGAGGCCTGGAATTACTTCAAGTCAAAGTTGCAGAAACTATCAGAAGTCTGCATCCCAAGAAAGGGGAAAAAATTCATAGGCAGGAGTTGTAGACCAAGCTGGATGAGCAAGCAAAGAGGTGATTAAGAAAAAGCAGAAAGCCTACAAGGAATGGAAGATGGGCGGGATTAGCAAGGAAAGCTACCTTATTGAGGTCAGAACATGTAGGGATAAAGTGAGAAAGGCCAAAAGCCATGTAGAGTTGGACCTTGCAAAGGGAATTAAAACCAATAGTAAAAGGTTCTATAGCCATATAAATAAGAAGAAAACAAAGAAGGAAGAAGTGGGACTGCTAAACAGTGAGGATGGAGTGGAGATTAAGGATAATCTAGGCATGGCCCAATATCTAAACAAATACTTTGCCTCAGTCTTTAAATGAGGAACTTAGGGATAATGGTAGGGTGACAAATGGGAATGAGGATATAGAGATAGATATTACCACATCCGAGGTAGAAGCCAAACTCAAAAAGCTTAATGGGACTAAATTGTGGGGCCCAGATAATCTTCATCCAAGAATATTAAAGGAACTGGCACATGAAATTGCAAGCCCATTAGCAAGAATTTTTAATGAATCTGTAAACTCAGGGATTGTACCGTATGACTGGAGAATTGCTAACATAGTTCCTATTTTTAAGAAAGGAAAAAAAAGTGATCCAGGTAACTACAGGCCTGTTAGTTTGACATCTGTAGTATGCAAGGTCTTGGAAAAAATTTTGAAGGAGAAAGTAGTTAAGGACATTGAGGTCAATGGTAACTGGGACAAACTACAACATGGTTTTACAAAAGGTAGATCGTGCCAAACCAACCTGATCTCCTTCTTTGAGAAGGTAACAGATTTTTTAGACAAAGGAAATGCAGTGGATCTAATTTACCTAGATTTCAGTAAGGCATTTGATATGGTTCCACATGGAATTATTAGCTAAATTAGAAAAGTTGGGGATCAATATGAAAATTGAAAGGTGGATAAGGAACTGGTTAAAGGAGAGACTACAACAGGTCATACTGAAAGGCGAACTGTCAGGTTGGAGGGAGGTTACTAGTGGAGTTCCTCAGGAATCGGTTTTGGGACCAATTTTATTTAATCTTTTTATTACTGACCTTGGCACAAAAAGTGGGAATGCGCTAATAAGGTTTGCGGATGACACAAAGCTGGGAGGTATTGCCAATACATAGAAGGACTGGGATATCATACAGGAAGATCTGGATGACCTTGTAAACTGGAGTAAAACTAATAGGATGAAATTTAATATGGAAAAGAGAGAGGCCATGCATTTAGGGAGTAATAACAAGAATTTTGGTTATAAGCTGGGGACGCATCAGTTGGAACTAACAGAGGAGGAGAAGGACCTCAGAGTAGTGGTTGATCACAGGATGACTATTGGTTGCCAATGTGGTATGGCCATGAAAAAACCTAATGCGGTCTTGGGATGCATCAGGCGAGGTATTTCCAGTAGAGATAAGGAGGTGTTAGTACCATTATATAAGGCACTGGTGAGACCTCGTCTGGAATATTGTGTGCAGTTCTAGTCTCTCATGTTTAAGAAGGATGAATTCAAACTGGAACAGGTACAGAGAAGGGCGACTAGGATGATCTGAGGAATGGAAAACCTGTCTTATGAAAGGAGACTCAAAGAGCTCAGCTTGTTTAGCCTAACCAAAAGAAGGCTGAGATGAGATATGACTGCCCTCTATAAATACATCAGAGGGATAAATACCAGGGAGGGAGAGGAATTATTTAAGCTCAGTACCAATGTGGACACAAGAACAAATGGATGTTTACTGGCCATCAGGAAGTTTAGACTTGAAATTAGATGAAGGTTTCCAGCCATCAGAGGAGTGAAGTTCTAGAACAGTTTGCCAAGGGGAGTAGTGGAGGCAAAAGACCTGTCTGGCTTCAAGACTAAGCTTGATAAGTATATGGAGGGGATGGTATGATGGGATAGCCTAATTTTGGCAATTGATCTTTGACTATTAGCGGTAAATATGCCCAATGGCTGGTGATGGGATGTTAGATGGGGTGGGATCTGAGTTACTACAGAGAATTCTTTCCTGGGTGTCTGGCTGGTGACTCTTGCCCACATGCTCAGAGTTTAGCTGATCACCATATTTGGGGTTGGGAAGGAATTTTCCCCCAGGGCAGATTGGCAGAGGCCCTGGGTTTTTTTTTGCCTTCCCCTGTAGCGTGGGGCATGGGTCACTTGCTGGAGGATTCGCTGCACCTTGAAGTCTTTAAACCATGATTTGAGGACTTCAGTGGCTCAGATATAGGTTAGGGATTTGTTACAGGAGTGAGTGGGTGAGATTCTGTGGCCTGTGTTGTGCAGGAGGACTAGATGATCATAATGGTCCCTTCTGACCTTAAAGGCCTTGTCTACACTACAAGACTATTTCGAATCAACTTAGTTCGAATTTGTGGATTTGACCTTATGAAGTCGAATTTGTGTATCCATACTAAATACAGTAATTCGAATTTCGGAGTCCACATTCACGGGACCAGCGTCGACTTTGGAAGCGGTGCACTGTGGGAAGCTATCCCACAGTTCCCGCACTCCCCGCTGCGCATTGGAATGCTGGGTAGAGCCCCCAATGCCTGCTGGGGGGAGAAATGTGTCGAGGGTGGTTTTGGGTAAGTGTCGTCATTGAACCGTCAATCACAACCTCCCTCCCTCCCTCCCTCCGTGAAAGCGCCTGCGGGCAATCTGTTCGTGCACTTTTCTGGTCAGTGACAGCGCGGACGCCACAGCACTGCAAGCATGGAGCCCGCTGCGATCATCACCGTTTTCTCCTCCTCGCACTTTATCATCCACCTCTTCCACAGTCAGCTGCTGAGAAATTGGGCTACTTTTCAATGGTGCTGCAAGCACTGGGGGACCATACGGGACGTTTTATAAACATCAACGTTGGGGGGCCGGGCAAGGTTCATGATGCGTGTGTTTTCAGGAACTGTGGGCTGCTCTCAGACGCCTGCAGGAAGGTAGTTTCTTCCCGGACCACGAAATAACTGTTGTGGATGTGCAGATGCCTATAGTCATCCTCGGGGACCCAGCCTGCCCGCTAATGCACTTGCTCATGAAGCCCTATACAGGCGCCTGGGACAGCGACAAGGAACTCTTGAAATACCAGCGAGCAGCGAGCAGCGTGACCTGTGACTGTTCAGTTTCTTTACAGAGAAGCTGAACCTGCCCCTGTTTCTTTACCCACTGACTGTTGACTCTCCTCTTTGGTTACATACCCCGTTCACCCCGTTACCCCCACTTCCAGCACACGTGTAAAAATAAAATACATGTCCCATTATTACTTAACAAAGGTTTCTTTATTCATGACTTTTCTTGAAAGGGTTGAAACTGGGATGCAGGCTGTGCTGGGTAGGGTGTGCGGTGATGTAAAGACCGCCTCTAAACTCAAGGAATGACAGGCTCCTGCTCCTAGAGCGGTCCGCAGTGCCGGAAGGCTTCTTTCAACGGAGCCTGCCATCCCTCTTTATGGAATTCTGTGTGCGGGCGGATATGTGACCTTGTGGTGGAGGAGGACGGATACAGATTCCTCAGCTGCGTGACTCAGCGGTCCAGGACAAGGACCGCTGTATAAGATCTGTAACCGCCCTCCCCCGCTGCAAAGTCACATCTCCCCCGCCCACACAGATCCTGGAAACCACCTCCAAAAACCGACCAGATTGCCTACTGACTGCACCGTGTGTGTGAGACCCGCTGCTGATCCTGCCCCCGTGTCTGTACCCTGGGAAAGGTGACTGTCCTATGCAATTAACCACACCCTTCACCACGCCCCCCATTCGAACAGTCTTCTTTGAAAAAACATAACGGAAACAGTAATTAACAGCAAAGCATTTTTATTAATTAAGTAGACAGTTAGGGGATGGGACTGGGATTGGGACTACTGTGAGTCTGGAAGTGAAGGACTTCGGCAACTGTAGGGTATGAGAGCTTTTGGGTACTTGAGCACTGTGCTGTGGTGCAGTGACAGTATTCACGTCCCCGGCCGCCCCTCCTCCTGATTATTTTCGGTGAGGGGGGTATGGGACTTTGTGGCGGGGGAGGGCGGTTGCAGATAAACTGCAGGGGGGCTCTGTCCTCCTGCGGTCCTGCAGAACATCCACAAGGCGCCTGAGCGTGTCCGTTTGCTCCCTCACTAGTCCAAGCAGCGTTTCAGTCGCCTGCTTGTCTTCCTCACGCCACCTCTCCTCCCGTTCGCTGTGTGAGCGCTGGCACAGAGAGACGGTCTCCCTCCACTGGGTCTGCTGGTCCGCCTCTGCTAGGTAGCAGCCCATACGTTCCTCGAACATCTTGTCCCTTGTCTTTTTCTTTCGCCGCCTAATCTTCGCCAGCCTCTGCGAGGGGGATGCTGTGGCAGGTCTGGAGACAGTGGAAGCTGTGAGATGGGAAACAGGGAGTGAATTCCTTGCAATGATACATTTTGGCGAACAATTAACTGAGTCTAGGCTGTCTCTGTGAATTCTGGGTTGAGACCCCTGTGCCTGCTGGGGCAGAAATCATTTTCGCGGTGGATTCTGGGTAAATGTCGCCAGTCATTCCTTCCTCCGGGAAAGCAACGGCAGACAATCATTTCAAGCCCGTTTTCCCAGAATTGCCCTGGCATACTCCATAGCGTGGCAACCATGGACACTGTTTTGCCTTTTGTGTATGTCACCGTATGTGTACTAGATGCCGCTGACAGAGGCGGGCCAGCAGCGCTACATAGCAGCATGCTTTTGCTTTTGCATGACAGCAGAGATGGTTACCAGCCATATTGTACCATCAACCATACCATAAATTGGTAATAAGATGGTAATAAGATGGGCATGGTTACCTGTCCTTTTGCACTGCCCCATTTGGGGCTGTCATAAGTGCCCCTGGCCGAGCAGCCAGGGGCGCAAAAGCAAAAATTGGGAATGACTCCCTGAGTCAATCCCTCCTTTTTGGTATCTAAAAATAGAATCAGTCCTGCCTAGATTATGGGCAAGTGTACTAGAGAACCACTGTATCATAGAACCAGAGAGCACAGCTGCTCTGTGTCCGATCCTGCATAAATTATGAGCTGTATGCTATTCACAGGGGGTGCTCCTGCAACAACACCACCTGTTCATTCCGTTTTTACCCCAGCCTTCCTGGGCTACCATACCACTGTCCCCCCACTTGTGTGATGAAGTAATAAAGAATGCAGGAATAAGACACAGTGACTTGTTTGCAGGGCCGCCCAGAGGATTCCGGGGGCCCGGGGTCTTCGGCGGCGGGGGGCCCTTCCGTTCCGGGACCCACCGCCAAAGTGCCCCGAAGACCCGCGGCGGGAGCCTCCCGCCGCCGAATTACCGCCGAAGCGCAGCCTGGTCTTCGGCGGTAATTGATGGCGGGTCCCGCCGCGGGCCTTCGGGCACTTCGCGGCGGGTCCCGGAACAGAAGGCCCCGCCGCCAGACCGGCTGCGCTCGGCGGGTCCCCCGGCCCCAGCCTCTTACCCGCGTCTCGGCGGGGCCTGAGCTCCGCCCGCTCAGAGCCGCGTGGTGAGGCGGGGCTGTGAGCTCCACGCCGGCGGAGGCAGCTGCCCCGCCCCCTCCCCACGCGACTCTGAGCGGGGCGGGGCTCAGGCCCCGTTGGAGCTCCCAGCCCCGCCCCCTCCCCACGCGACTCTGAGCGGGGCGGGGCTCAGGCCCCGTTGGAGCTCCCAGCCCCGCCCCCTCACCACGCGGATCGGGGCGGGGCTCAGGGGCTCGGCCAGAGACTCGGCGCTTGATGCGCTGAGGCTCCAGGAGAGGGGCGGAGGCGGGAGCCTCCACTCTTCTCTTGGGGGCCCTTGCGGAACCCGGGGCCCGGGGCAAATTGCCCCCTTTGCCCCCCCCTCTGGGCGGCCCTGCTTGTTTGTGAGAAATGACTGGAAGGAAGCCTCCAGCTGCAATGATAGTCCAGGCAGGACATTAAGGAGTGTGGATGAAGGAGCCCATCATCCCTCTGCTAGTCCAGGGGCAATTGAATCTTTTATTTACAATGAAGGGTGGGGGCTGATGAAGCTCAGCCCCCTGTTGCAATGATGAGGATGGTTACCAGCCATATTGTACCATCAGCCATCAAAAATTAGGGACAGGCGCCCTTGATCGACCGTACTGATACTAGTCGGCATGGTTACCAGCCCTTTTGCACTGCCCCATATGCCAAGAGGCTGATGATGAGGATGGATTTCCATCTTATTGTACCGTCAGCCATCAATAGCGGGGGGGGGAGCAAGGATGTTGGTGTTGAGTGCTGCACCATCGCGTCTATCTGCAGCATTCAGTAAAGATAGGGTGACATGTAAAAGAGTCAACAGAGGATTGTTTTCACTTCTGGTGGTGTGTGGGGTGTGTGCGCAAATTGCTGAACTATGCCCTGACCCACCGCAGTTTGTGTTTGACCCTAGAAGCATTTGGAGCTCATCCAAGAATGCAAATACTTTTCGGAGACAGCAGGAACTGTGGGATAGCTTGCGTCCTCCTTCCCCCCTCCCTCCATGAGCGTCCATTATATTCTTTGGCTTTCCGTTACGCTCGTCACGCAGCTGCGTGCTGAGTCTGTGCTATGCCGTCTGTTCGTAGATTTCTGAAAAATACTTTGGACCAGGCGTAAAATTACAGTAATTACCCTAATTAGATGCAGGAGTCTCCGAGCGAGATCACCCTGAGGAGGGTCACTGAAGGAGATAGAGAGCGCATGCTGCGTGAAAGCTAGCATGAACCAGGGCCCGATGCAGCCGTGCTCAGGGAGGCAGTGCTCCATGAGTTCCTCATGAAAGCCTCGCGTGGAAAACTCTGCTACCACGGAGCACCCAATAAGGCAGCTCTCCCCAGGAACCTCCTGCTGATGCTTTTCGATTAACGCAAGGAGAGCTTCGTGGAGATCTCCAAGGATGATTTCTGTTCTATCCCCATATCTAGAGAGCCCTCCTTTTCACACAGTTCAGATTCCTGTTATATTAAGAATAAAAGTTAACATGGTTACAGCATTTACCGACTGCTCCTTCCCCTGATTCAGGGTCCGGGTTAATGGCCGGGGAGGGTTGTTGGTGGATCTCCGTGACGGTGATGAATAGATCCTGGCTGTCGGGGAAACCAGCGTTGTAAGCGCTGTCGCCTGCCTCGTCCTCCACAAACCCTTCCTCATCTTCCCCGTCCGCGAACATCACCGAGGAACTGGCCGTCGACACTGTCCCATCGTCAGAGTCTACGGTCACTGGTGGGGCAGTGGTGGCAGGCTCCGTAGCGTCCGTTTGCCGCTTTGATTTTTTGGTAGCCTTGTCTGGGGTCCTTGGTTTTCATGCGGCGATGCGTTGCATGACGGCTGTATCCTCTGTCTGGATCATGGCTTTGGAGACCTTCTTGTAGGTCTTTGCATTCCGTTTGTTGGAGCGCAGCTCCGAAAGCACAGACTCCTCGCCCCACACACCGATCAGATCCAAGAGTTCCCGGTCAGTCTATGCCAGGTCCCTCTTTCTATTCAGAGATTACATGAACTCCTCTGCTGGAGAGCTCTGCATTGCTGCCAGCGCTGCTGAGCTCGCCCCGATGTCCAACCACAAAATGAGATTCTAACTGTCCAGACAGGAAAAGGAATTCAAATTTTCCCGGGTCGTTTCCTCTGTGGCTGCTCAGAGCATCGAAGCTTGGACTGCTGTCCAGAGCGTCAACAGAGTGGTGCACTGTGGGATAGCTCCCGGAGCTACTAAGTTCGATTTGCATCCACACCTAGCCTAATTCGCGCTAGCCATGTCGAATTTAGCGTTACTCCACCTGTCGGGGTGGAGTACCAAATTCGAACTAAAGAGCCCTCTAGTTCGAATTAAATGGCTTCCTAGTGTGGACGGTTGAGCGGTTAGTTCGAATTAACGCTGCTAAATTCGAATTAAAGTCCTAGTGTAGACCAGGCCAAAGTCTATGATTCTATGATTAAGAGGGATTTTAAAGCTACTGGCTGGCTGGGCTGGCTGGGTGTCTTGCTGAACCTCTTTCCTAGAGTCTGTATTGATTCTGATATGTGCATATGCCTAATGGTGCGCTTAATAACAACAGACCTGACTCCCCTGAAAGGAATCTCTGAAAGCCTTGTTGAGCCCATAAAGTATACAACTTTGTGATGTATGAGATTCAGAAGATCACGTTAATTAGTTCTGTGCTGGGCCAACCTTACCAGAATGGTCAGCTCAGTAAGTAGGGGTGGGGAAAACTCCCTATACTTCTGATATAGGAGCATCAGGATGGCTTGGAAGGGAAGGGTAGAGTAGGGAAGGGTAGAGTAGGGTAGGGTGGGGTGGGGGGCTAGGGAGATGTCATTTAATTGAGTTCAAGGCACTCCACCACTTACTGTCTTCCTAGTTTCCTTATCTTCCACAGGCCTCATGACCAGAGACTGGATTTGTTAACCCTCCAGGCTTGCTGCAAAGCCCCCTTCCAAACCTGTATTCAGGAAGGAAGAAGCTCAAAGATGAAGGGGCTTGAGGTCAAGGTGCTGACCACCAAACCACTTAAGGATGCGGCTAACAGTCACTGTTGCCAATTCTCATGATGATCTGTGTTGATCTGAAGCCTTGGCTGCTGGAGAGAGACAGCTTTAAATTTAAAAAGAGCTAGTTTCTAGTCACCTTAGTTGTGGAGAAAAGATAGAAAATGTGACCTGAGTGTTAACCTAAAGGCTCAGAAACCACAGAACAAAGAACGAACCCCAAATCTATTACTTTCTAAAAATCTCATGCTTTTGGGGAGCCAGTGGAGGGCCGTAAGAAGAAGACTAATGTGGTCAAAACAATGGCCAATGGCATTTTAAACGGATATGAGTTGGGCAAGATTCCATTTGTCCAGGACAGAGAACAGGATGCTGCAGTAATCAAGATGCAAGATGACAAGAGCTCTAGCTGTGTGGATAGATGCATCTTAGAGATATTACACAGAAAGAATTGGCAAGATTTAGACATAGCCTGGATATGAGGACCTACAGGGAGATCCTTGTCGAAGATGACTCTCAGCTATAGACTTGAATAACAGGCAGGATGATGGTGGTGTCCACAGTGATCAAGAAAAGAGGCCAGCTTAGCTGATAAGGTGTGGCCTACACTTGAAAATTGTGCCAGCTATTTTGGTTAAGAGTCTGAAATATGTTTGTCTTGTCTGATATAGTTATATAAGTACAAACTCTAGTGCGGATGCAATAATATTGATTTAAGGTTGTATTATATTATATTATAAGGAATATAACTTATTCCTCTTCCCACTCAGGGTAGCCTTCTATTTGGATATTACTGGGGGAGAAACAGAGTACTTTAGAATATCATTTGATGGGTGCACACAGAGTTGATTCCTAAGTGTCTTTAAGCTGCTTTAAAGGCATTAAACAAAGATAATGAGTCTGCTTAGGACTGTTTCCTGTAGGTAGATGAAAGCAGTGTGCTATTGAGGTGTCATGGGAGCAGGGGCGGCTCTAGACCCCAGCGCGCCAAGCAGGCGCTTGGGGCGGCCGTTTCCCGGGGGGGCGGCATTTGGCTCCGGTTGAGCTCCCGCCGGCATGCCTGCGGCAGGTCCACCGGAGCCCGGAACGAGCGGACCTGCCGCAGGCATGACTGCGGCGGGTCCCGTCTTCCCGCGGCTCCGGTTGAGCTCCCGCAGGCATGACTGCGGCAGGTCCGCTGGTCCCGGGCTCCGGTGGACCTGCCGCAAGCATGCCGGCAGGAGCTCAACCGGAGCCGCGGGAAGAGGGGACCCGCCGCGGGACCGGGGAAGGGCGGCGCAGCGCTCCGCGCTGTTTGGGGCAGCGTCATTTCTAGAGCCGCCCCTGCATGGGAGAGCTCCAGAAGGTGGGCGTGCTGGTCCAATTTTTATAGTAGGGTGCTGATGTAAACCATATATTCGGTATTTGTTATTACTTCTTCAAGCCAGGGAGTGCAGCAGCACACCCAGCACCCTTAGTTCCTGCACCACTGGGTACAGGTTCAGAGACATGAGGCTTGTTATGGCTCTTTAATCCTCAATGGATGCTGCAAAGTGATGTCCTGGGAATTTCCTCAAAGGGGAGAAAGAGAAATGAGCTGTCTTAGAGAGGGCTCATTCTCCCTTCTTTATGCCTCAATCCAGTTCAGCTGTGAATCTGGTTCTGTGTAGAGTCGTGTGGGGAGGGGCTACCACAGAGTCTGGGACAGGGATTGGCTAGGGGAAGTGATGTTGCATAGTTGGCAGTCTGCCTTTGGCAGCCCCTAAGCAGAGATCCACTGGGGCTTTTTTTCCTTTTGCCCATGGATGTGAAGAAAAGGCTCTAGCTCCTGGTCATTAGTTGACTTGGTCTTGTCTTAGTTTTAGTTTACTATATAGAAATTCTCAACCAAGCAGTAATATTTCTCCCTGAGTTTTTCTGATGTATTCTCTAAACTAAACAGAAAATCGAAGATCACTTAGTAGTTTAGTTTCAAACTTGTTGAGATCTATGACATTTCCTTATACCTCCCCCCCCTTAATTTGTTGTCCTCATTAAGAAACAAAACAGTCTAAAATTTACTTGGAGGGAAAAGATGAATATTTTATTAACTGTCCTGGTGAAGTAAGATGAGCCATTTAGCTGACATGGATATAGTGGGTTTTAGCATCATCTCTACAATGGCTTTGTTCCAGGGTCTGCAAAGGTAATATGCAGTCCAAAGGTGGCTTTATTATAAACTAGTTGGGCTTGCCTGGCTGTGTACTTGGTAACAGTGAAGCATTCAAGAAGGGTGGACCAATGAGATGCAGGGAGTAGCACTCCCATAAGAACAGTGGGAGAGAAAATACACTCAATGGGATTAGCACGACATCCTCTCCAGAGTAAACTGCCTGAGTTAGTTTGCTAAACCCAGCTATTTGATTATGGTAAAGGCATGGTGTATTTTAAATAAGCCAATAAAGGTGAGCTGACAGGAGAGGCACTTACATTCAGCTGAGGAAAGGAGGTGTTTAAAAAACCCAACCAACCTAGGGCCGTGGGGTTCAATCACTCTGAATAAATCATTGGCAGTTTCTTACCCACAGATACCAAACTGTTGGAGCGCTAAGAAGCCATATGGCCAGCCTCATGAACTCAAAAATAATGGAATTTAAAAAAAATGTTTTTAGTCTGTATTTTTTACTTTAACTCCTGACCTGTGTGTGTGTGTGGGTGACTTCAGATTTAAAAGTCAGCCATTAATGTACACACATTGCCTTTCCTTTGATGCTCATATGGAGACTCCACTTATCCCTTCCTAAAATAGGGGAGCGGTGGTTCTTTTCCTATTACTATCCTGACTCCCTCACCTCCTAGTTTCCCACCTTCGTCCCCCATTTTCCTCTCCTCAATCTTCTTCCCTGAGCTGCCCTTACCCTGTCCCACATTCTCCTGCCCACCTGCACTTTCAGAAGTAGAGCACTGTGTATTTCACAAATGCAAAATAACATGAAATAAAACTAAAAAGAATGTTAAAAAAAAAGACAAAGAAAAACTCACCCTGCAGCGGCATCTGCTGACTGGGCCTGGCTCCCCTCTTCAGACGTTGCAACCTCATGCATAGAGTCACAGTGCTGATCAGGTTTGGCCTGGCTGACCCTCCAGGATGACAAAGGATAAAGCACTGAAATCATAATTTTATTGAGGGCAAATCATGTTTACCCAAGAGAGAAGCAGTCCATAGTGGATGGCACTTGTGTGGCTTCCACCTAACTGCACAGGTAGGAATATGTTTGAATCACAGCCCTAGAACACAGAGAAAGCCTTAATGTCATTCTAAGAGAAGCCAGGGAGATCAAGATCGGGATGACAATTTTAGCTTTGTGGGTGGAAAGATACAGTTGAAAATGTGTTGGAGGAAGAAGAAGAGTAAGACAGGGTCTAGATGTGTGAATTGAAGATGATTCCTAGCTTAACAGGAAGGTTGCTGGTGTGCTCAGCTGTGATGGAGACTGGGGGGAGAGGGGAAGGTAATAATCTGTAACATTTTTATTCACTTCTGTCAGTTCTGGGAAAGGTGAGCGAGCTATTTTTATTGCTTGAACACGAAATTGCATGCAAGTGCTGAAAAAGTTCATGCTGTTGTATTTAGATGTCTGTGGCTTTTGTTGGCAGAGGAAGGGTAAACGTTATCTCCCTTGTTTTTTAGTGGTCTGCACAAACTGCAGAGTGAATCAAAGAGGCAACAGAAGGAAAGGCTCAGAAAAATATAATAGTGTACCAGGTTTGCCTACCCATTTTCAGATATTCCCATTACCAGCCTCCAATATTCCTTGGAGGGAAAGCACTGAAAGAGGTAGCCAGCATAGAGATCAGTTTTGCTGCAAGCTTTCAGGAAAATTGGCAATGTTCAAACTGCATCAGTATTCAAACCTGTGAAGTGAGAGAGGGACAGGGGGTGACTTGTAATGGGGAACAGACTCACATCTGAGATGCTGCCTCTAAAATGGAATAACTTGGAAGTAGCTAAGAATAGTGATATAGAATAATTCAAATAATTTCTCAGAAGAATCACTTTGTCTGTCCCAGTCTTTGCTGTCTCTACTAATGCCTAGTGGAAGACAGGAAATTTTTACTATGGGCCCTGATTCAGCAAAGCTTGTTAAGTACATGGTTGATTGAGTCCATTGTCTTCAATTACTCACCTGCTGGAAGTTAATCAGTTGCTTAAATGCTTTGCTGAACCCAGGCCTTGGTTCTTTGTGAGACAAGAAAGTTAAACCTTTCTTGTAACACATTTTCAAAGCCATCCATCAACTGAGCCAAATAAGCTACTGAGCAGCACAATCCATAGATGGGAAAGAATATCTCACACAGGTTTCACTGCATTAAAACCGTTTCAGAGAGAGAAGGCGGGTGAGGTAATATCTTTTATTGGACCAATATCTTTTATATCTCTAACATCCTGGGATTGACACAGCTATAACAGTACTGCATTAAAACAGCTTCCACCGACAGAACAAGTTTTGGCTTTCTGGCCCTCCATTGCTACTCCAAACCAGTCAGGACTTGCTTCTATCTCTTCTCTCCAGGTGTTGAGTGCCTCATCGGGAAGCTCTATGACAAAGAGACCGGTCAGGATCTGTCAACTTTTATGACCTTAAATACACCTATATGCCACATACGAGAAGTTGATCATTTTAGCTAAGAATAAATTGTCACAAATTATGACTATAGCTTGTCATCTTTCTCAACAGTTTGTACACAATGAGTATGGAGGCTGTGAATTTTAGTTAATGTTTGCAAAGCACTTTGACATCCTCTGGTGAAAGACGCTCTAGAAGAGTATTAATATTTATTAATTTGTAACTTCCCCTCAGGGCAGGTAATTACTGAATGTATCTCTTTTCTGTTGCAATGTCATTTCATATAAGTTGCAGCCCATTATTATATGGAGTTTGGCATAGGTTTCCTTAGAGATTGAACACAGAAGCCAAACAGACAAAAGCAGTTTACTACACTAATCAGTATTGCAGGAGAATCCAATCCAACTATGTAAATTCAGAAATCATCCCACAATATCAATGGCCAGTTTATGCCAAAGGTGCATGCGGTAACTGTGTGTGTTTGTGTAGAATGATGTGAATGCTTGTGGTTTTCCTCAGTTGACTGCTATGATCTTTGTACTGGACTGTACCAAGGGCATCTATTGTAACCTGACACTTAGAGGTCAAAAAATCTCTCTGGGATATATCCTGTTCTGATAGCTTTCATAAGAAATTTTACCTCTAATAGCTGTTATAGGAATGATGACGTGTACCTTTGCACTCCCAGCAATATGATTCTCTCTCTTCTCGCCCTCTCCCCATCTAGCTCTTACCTGAGTTGAAAGTATGATGCTAAACCTGAAGCAACCTCAAGGGTGACTGCTTTGTTTGAGCTAATGGAGCTGAGCCCTCTGATAATGTCACAACTACAGCTGGTCAGAAAAATTTCAATGAAATGCTTTTTTTGGTCAGAATTTGACAAATCTTTGAAATAGAAATGTTCTGCAGATAGTTCTACTTTAAAGTTTTGATGGAACTCAGTCAGGATTTCTGCCAGCTTGCCTGTCCAGCTCGTCAGCAGTCCTGGCTCCCTATTCCATTTTCCTTTCAAATATTGAAATTTTCCATGAAATGGAATTTGCCTTTCTCCACATTGCTCTAATAGTTGGGTCTAGCCTAGTTGATGCACTTCCAGTTGTTGACACCATGGGACTCTTGGTAGAGCTGATCATATTCCAGTCCTTTGAGGCTGCAGTACATCTGACTGGCCCTATGTGACTTCTGGCCCTGCAGCACATGGACTTCAAGAAGCAGAAGGATGGGTTACAGACCTGGAAATGCAGGTTTCTGTGGAGCTAGCTCTTATGCTTTGTTTCTGTGGTCAGTCTGGACATTTTCCCTGCTGCCTCTGATCCTTCTGTTTCCAGACTCAGACATTAGTAGTGAGGGCTTCTGAAACCAGTGATGGTGGGTCTCATGTAGGAGAAAAAAAGGTTCTGAGTCTGGCGGTGGGTTTTCTGATCATAGAAGGCTGCGTACATGGGAAATCTGAGTGTGGGGATGATATCGGGTGGGAGAGTGTTCAGAGACTAATGGATGGCTGCTGTAAAGAGTCTAAGAAAGAAGAGGGTGAAAAATGTGTGTGAGGGGTATTAGGCTGCTGAACAAAAAAAAATTGCTCAATTCTAATCAAGATCTTATGGTCATTCCCTCCTGTGTTAAAAGGTGGCTTGTACCTTAACTTCCAATTGCTGTACATTAAAACCATAACTCCCTCTTTTGTTAGAAACCTGGGTAGAGAGAAAATGCTTTGTAATATGGAACAGAAGTTGGCTGCAGAATTTGGACCCATCTATACAAGAGATGGTGACAAATGCTCACAACTTGACAGGAAGGTAACTAAGTTCCTCCTGTTCATTTTCAACACCCTCCCAGATCTCATCCACTTAAGCAGGAAGTAAAATGAGATTTGTTAATAAGAAAACTATAGTTAACTGTTCTAGTTTTTTGGGAACAAATCTTTGGTTGCTTGGCCGGAAGCAAGCTTCTTTCCATCTTGAAAACCTTCTCGTGCCACTCTTGTCCGGTTCAAAACTTGTTCTGTGGTTCATTTCTAAGAGTTAAGTGCATATTTCATGATCAACATGTTTCCTTACAACTATAATAACGAAATCAGTCAAACTTGGAAAATTATAATCCTTTTGAAAGGATATTAGTCATATTTAGTAATATCTTATGGGCTCAACCAGTACATCTAATTTCCATTTACTTTTACTTTGTGTTTGTTTGCTTCTTTTAATCTAACACTAATATTAAGAGTTTCAGTGAATTGGTCAGATTTTTCTTGGTTCTTACATTTTGGGACCAAATTTTGCCCTTAAATATATGCATGTGACTCCAATGAAAGTTGCATGCTTCTATCCAATTGCAGAATTTGGCCCTTACATTACTGTGCACCAAGTTTAAAAAAAATATTTTTTAGAGCCATTTTTTTAACATAGTCTGATTAACCTCTAAGGTCTTCAGTAGTAAAATGACTTCATTTATTTCTTCACTTGGGAATACACTTAGAGGTTACAAAGTATATTTAATTCTTTGCTTAGTAATTTTAGTTCATAGTAATTAAGATTCAGCTGGCCCTTATACACAAAGGTGTTTTTTTTTAAATAAAGTCGCAATACCATGTAACTATTATGGCTAAGAGAGAGTGATTCACACCCAGCTGCAAAAGCCAGCAGAAATTGGGGTTCAGTTGAAGCTTTGTGAATGAGTCACAAACTTGGCATGATGTATTTTGTACAGCTAACCCTGACCATTCTTCACAATTCCCCAAGCTGCCCTCTTGCATCCAGACTATGTGAGCGTCTTAGGGGCTAGTGGCCTCACCTGGTCTTCCTGCTGTCGTCCTTCTCAGTGCAGACATTATTTAGCACTCACAGTGATGGTAGTAATTTGATCACTACGAAAAGGTGTACAAGACCAAATTCATCCCTGTTATAACTTCACTGATATCAGTGAATCTGCCCTGTAGTGTCAATTACATTCAGTATTGATCCTTCTCCACAGAGACATTTGTTCAGACACATCAGCGACTCATAGCTGAACAAGGGCTCAACAATGAAATTTAAAGAACTGCCCAATAATCTACTGTTAGCTGGAGGAAAAATGTTTTTCTTTCTATTCCTTGCCATTGCCACCAAAAGGTGGATTTCCTATTTAGCTGATCAGCTGCCTGTTTCTGGTGACAGAGTGGTTTTAATTTTACACACTGATATATCAATTGTTGCCAACTCCTGTGATTTTTTTTTTATTGTCATGTGATATTTAGTGTTTTGGTTTTTTTGGCTGCTTTTTTTTTTTTTGTTAAAGCCACAACTCCTGGAGTTTTTGAGAATCTCAGTTTTATTCTTTTTTTTTAATTAAATTTCTTGCTCTCATGACTGTGAAGAAAATCTTGGAAACTTGACTCTGAAAGTCTGAAAATAAGAAGGCAAAGAAAAATAACTCAAAATATGTTTTAAAATATCTTATGATTTTTAAAATAAACTCATGATTGTGGGAGGGCATGACTCATGATTTTTGAATATTTGGAGTTGACAGACAGTAATCCTTATGACCGTGGAATAAATTGCTGTTTTGTTTCTTTACACCTGCATGGTAAGGCGAACACATGTATTGAGATTTTACAGATGCTATTTCTGTTTTTGAGTATTATTTAGTAATCACAGCAGAGTAAATTTACAGTGACACTCTTCCTCTTTTAATTGCTGTGCTTTCCTCAGGATTTTTAGACAAGGTTGAATGTTTGTGAGTATAATACTGACAAAGTCTCCCTCCCCAAACCAATCAGAAATTGTAGCTAAATGCTTGCCAAAAATAATTCCTCCCTTTTAGAGAGATCCTACAGTTCATTTGAGTAGCTGTGAACAAGGGCCCATTAGAGGTACTGCTGGTGTCTTGTTACCTTCAGCAACTACTTTTGATATGGGGTGAAAGACAAGTGTGACATATGTGCCTCTAAGTGGCACAGCACAAAACTTGTGTGTGTGTGTGTGTGTGTGACTAAACTGGGTTTCAGGCACCACTGTGTCCTTCAAGTTTTGGACTACTGCAGGGGTCAATGAGGTCCTGGTATAACTTAGCATGGGGGAGAGGGGGGAGAAGAGCCTTGTTTCCTATAGATGAAAGCACCCACTAGAACTTCTGTGGTGCTATGTGATATGCTCTTCCGTCTCCACTCCCGCCCTAATCACCAACAGGCCCCCTGGGCTTGTGGCAGGGGACTCATAGAGCAGCATAAGTTACCTTGTGCAAAACCTGCATGAGGGGGAATTCTCACTTGTCTGGTTCCAGGAATCTAGTGATCCTTCTAGACTGCATTGTAAAAGGGTGATATCAGGGGGAAGAATCTCTCTATGATGAAGTCTTTCAACATTTTTCCCCATAATTTTTTAATATTCTGAGGAAAATTTTTGTTAAAATTGTATTTTGGCACTTGTATCTTCTTGTTTGCCTTTGTGTAAAATAATAAATAATAATAATAATTAAAAAAAATCTATGTGAGGGCCATGTGCTGCCACTATGCACTCTGCCTGACAGTGTTGATTGGGGAAGGTGTGTTACCTTCCTGCTTATTGCTTCCTGTTCCTGTTTGGTTTCTGGTTCCTTCTCTCTGAACTCAGTGTTTCAGTTTCTTTATGTATGTGTGTGTGTGTGTGTGTTGTGTGTGTGTGTGTGTGTACATACATACATTAGAGTCACCAAGCATCCAGTTTTTGACCAGAACACCCGGTCAAAAAGGGACCCTGGAAGCTCCGGTTGGCACCACTGACTGGGCTGTTTAAAAGCCGAGTCCGCGGCACAGTGAGGGGCTGGGGCTAAGGCAGGCTCTCTGCCTGCCCAAGCTTTGTGCAGATCCTAGAAGCGGCCACTAGGTTCCTGCAGCATTTGTGGACAAGATTCTAGCAGAATTTCAGTGCATTTGGGAGGTGGTAGGCCTAAGGGTTGGAGTTCACACAAGGTGATCCTCTACAAGAAGAATGGCAATATTTGACTGTGCACAGATTTTAGGCCTCTTAATAAATATGTGACAGGTGAGCAGTTTCAATTACCAACCTTCAAAGTGGTGACTTGCTGGGTAAGTGGATCCTGGATTTTCTCTGTGTGGGACAGTATGGTTATTGGCAAATACCTGTGGCTGAAAGTTGCAGTTACTGACTTTCAGCATGCCAGTTTGAAGGTAATGCTATTAATGACTCTTTTTGGTTGTCTCTGCTCCTGATTTCAGAGAGTAGTCTCTCAGTTCCTTGATAATATCCAGAGTGCATTGTGCTATTTGGATGACGTTCCCGTCTTAGCAAAGACCCTTTGAGTATAATGCTCTTCTGGATGCTAACCTAACTCCAAGGTGTGTGTTACTTGACATATCTTATGCAAAGCAGATGGTCATCCCAGCAGAGCTGCGACAAACAGTCCTGAATGTGGCTCATGAAGGACATTTGGGAGTTACGAGGATGAAGGAACTTCTGCGTAGTTATGCTTGGTGGCCACGGCTGCACTCACACATTAAGCATTGTGTGAGTGCACACATTAAGCATGCTCAGCCTTCACAGTGCATAGAACTACTGCTTCTCTGTTCCCTTTGAACCCAGAAGTCATGGACAGACCATAGGAGAGAATTGCTTCCTGCTCCCTGAACTCAGTGTTCTAATTCCTGTTCGTGTGAGTGTAGGATCTGCTGCTACATACCTGCCATTTGGTTTTATTTTGTTTTATTCAGACTGTTGCTGACTTAATTGGTTCATGGTGGTTACATGTCTTGATTGACCACCTACTTGCATGTCTTCCTTTGATTTCTTTGTGTTTTGGGATTACTGTTCTGAGGTGTCTCAGAGCATAACACTGACCTGAGCAAGGGGTATCCTTGTGATCACTGGCTGTGGGAGCCCAGGGAGAGCAAGTGGGACACTGAACAAAGAAGGGTCACCCTGCACAGTCAGAGAGCTGGTCAGGAAACAATTGGTCCTCCCTCCACCCAAATTTCAATGGAAAGGAATCTTTTTCCATATTCAAAAATTTTCATTTTAAATGTTCTTTTTTGCTGAAAGCTTTCAGTTTTGGGGTTATATTGACATTAGCCTGAGAAATGTCAGATAAAAATAAACTTTAAAAAAAATCCCATTTTGTCAAAGGGATTTTTGAAAAACGATTTAGATGGAAAACTTTTGACCAGAGATAGTGAGATATAGGGAAAGGAGCGCTCCTGTGACTGTGTATCAGAGGGGTAGCCGTGTTAGTCTGTATCCACAAAAACAACGAGGAGTCCGGTGGAACCTTAAAGACTAACACATTTATTTGGGCATAAGCTTTCATTGGTAAAAAAACACTTCTTCAGATGCTCCTGTGTCTGGTGCACAGTTAGGGGGAGCACAGTGTTATTCAGAGAGGTTCCCCACAGATCAACCAGAAGGCAGAAGCAATAGGCAGCCTGGCCAAAATTGTTTCTTTCAAAACGGTGGGTCAGATTCTGCCCTCAGCTGTGCGTATGCAACACCCATTGGAATCAGTGGGGTTGGTGGCTATGACTGAGAGAAGAATTTGTCCTCACATGTCTATTTCTGAGAGTGTCTTTTTGCACTCTCATGTTTGATTTGCACTAAAAAGAATGTCTCGTGAGAAAAACTACTAGGTAATGTGATAATTTAATAGGCAATATAGATTTACATCTCGGCACTGCTAAGTGCTGACCACCGTCAATTCCCTTTGAAGTCAATGATGACCAAAGGTGTTCAGCACCTCCTGGGAACCAGCACCTCCTATGAAGTAAATTTTATTTTAAAAATATATCCACAACTTCACACTGAGTTGTCTGCTAACAAGAAAGGGTTGCAGGTACAAATGAAGTCCTTCAAAAGAGAAAAAGGACCCTTTTAAAGCATTGCTGTTACTTCATGGTTATAATAAAAAATGACAGCAAAATGTTTTGATTTTGTTAGTTCCTTACAGAAAACTCCAGACTTCAGATTCATATGGCTTTCTGTCATACAGTAATTGTATCAGAGCTTTAGCTTTCTTAATTACTCAGGATAATAGAGAGCTTAACATTCTTTAATATGCAACTGTCTTAGGTTTTTTCCTAAAGCTATTACTAACGTGAATTTATCAGTGTGTCAATTCTTTCACTTTATTTGTTTAAAACAACAACAAAAAAGTCCTTGAATTGTGGGAAAAAAGACTTTAAAGCTGGGTGCCTCAAACTAGACAATCTCTCCATATTTACCCACTTAGTGAAAAAATAGGGTGGGTCTTTGTGCTGTGCAGTCCCCTCTCCTCCCACACCTTTAAGTGCTTAATTATGGATATGAATGTGCTCCTGAGATCCATGCACAGAGCTCAAACAGTTCCATAGCAGCACTGCCCCACTCTGGAAGACTCTCTCTCAAACTCTGGATACCTGCTTGTTTGGGAGCAATGATGGGCTAGGTAGGAGTATATGGGCTGGGGGAAGGATCTGCATCATGCACACAGAGAGAGAGAGCATGTGTGTGTGTGCACATAACATGTCCAGTAGAAATTTCTCTGTCCCTCCTTCCTACCAGCAGATATATGTAGTGGACCTTCAGATATATGCTGTTGGGAAAGGAGAGGAGGGTGGGGGGAAATTCACTGGTGCATGTGTCTGTGTGTTTATGACTACCCGCTCTGTGGTGGCGATTCTCTCCCTTTTAAGGGAGCTTTGGGGGACAGTTCAGGCTGGAGAAAAACCCAACAACATTGCTGCGTTGGAACCACACTGACAGGAAGTATTGTGGGGGTGGGTAGGTCACTAGAAACAATGAACCCACCTGAATGCATTCAGTCTCTGTGCTAATAGCCCTGGTCTAACCTGATGCCTCAGGTTCTATGCAGATCCTGGTAACTCTGCTTGTTTGTTTTGTTACTTAGGGTATGTCTACACTACAAGAGTAGTTCGAGTCTATTTAACTCGAATTTGTGGAATCGACCTTACGAAGTCGAATTTGTGTATCCACACTAAGGACACTAATTCGACTTTGTGAGTCCACACTAATGGGGCAAGCGTCGACATTGGAAGTGGTGCACTGTGGGCAGCTATCCCACAGTTCCCACAGTCCCCGCTGCCCATTGGAATGCTGGGTAGAGCCCCCAATGCCTGCTGGGGGAAAAAATGTGTCGAGGGTGGTTTTGGGTAACTGTCATCATTCAACCGTCACTCCCGCCCTCCCTCCCTGAAAGCGCCGGCGGGAAATCTGTTCGCGCACTTTTCTGGTCAGTGACAGCGTGGACAACACAGCACTGCGAGCATGGAGCCCGCTGCGATCATCGCTGCACTTATGGCCGTTGTCAACTCCTCGCACCTTATCGTCCACCTCTTCCACAGTCAGCTGCTGAGAAATTGGGCGAAGAGGCTCCGGCAGCACGGTGAGGACATGAAGTCTGAGAGTGGCACAGACCTCTCACAAAGCACGGGATCCCGCGCCGTGGAGATCATGGTGGCAATGGGTCATGTTCATGCTGTGGAACGGTGATTCTGGGCCCGGGAAACAAGCACGGACTGGTGAGACCGCATAGTGCTGCAGGTCTGGGATGAATCACAGTGGCTGCGAAACTTCAGGATGCGTAAGGGCACTTTCCTTGAACTGTGTGACTTGCTGTCCCCTGCCCTGAAGCGCAAGGACACCCGGATGCGAGCAGCCCTGACTGTGCAGAAGCGAGTGGCCATAGCTGGAAACTTGCAACGCCAGACAGCTACCGGTCAGTAGCGAACCACTTTGGCGTGGGCAAATCTACCGTGGGGGTTGCTGTGATGCAAGTAGCCCACGCAATCGTTGAGCTACTGCTCTCAAAGGTAGTGACCCTGGGAAACGTCCAGGTCATCATAGATGGCTTCGCCGCGATGGGATTCCCAAACTGCGGTGGGGCTATAGATGGAACTCACATCCCTATCCTGGGACCGGACCACCAGGCCAGCCAGTATATTAACCAAAAGGGCTACTTTTCAATGGTGCTGCAAGCACTGGTGGACCATACATCCAACATCAACGTCGGCTGGCCGGGCAAGGTTCATGACGCGCGTGTGTTCAGGAACTCTGGTCTGTTTAGATGCCTGCAGGAAGGTAGTTTCTTCCCGGACCACAAAATAACTGTTGGGGATGTGCAGATGCCTATAGTGATCCTCGGGGACCCAGCCTACCCGCTAATGCCCTGGCTCATGAAGCCCTATACAGGCGCCTTGGACAGTGACAAGGAACTCTTCAACTACCGGCTGAGCAAGTGCAGAATGGTGGTGGAGTGTGCTTTCAGACGTCTCAAGGGGAGATGGAGGAGCTTACTGACTCGCTCGGATCTCAGCGAAACCAATATCCACATTGCTATTGCAGCTTGCTGTGTGCTCCACAATCTCTGTGAGAGCAAGGGGGAGACCTTTATGGCGGGATGGGAGGTTGAGGCAAATTGCCTGGCTGCTGATTACGCCCAGCCAGACAGCCGTGCGATTAGAAGAGCCCAGCGGGAAGCGCTGTGCATCCAGGAGGCTTTGAAAGCTAGGTTCCTCAGCGAGCAGCGTGACCTGTGACTGTTCAGTTTCTTTACAGAGAAGCTGAACCTGCCCCTGTTTCTTTACCCAGTTACTGTTGACTATCCTCTGCAGTTACATACCCCGTTCACCCCGTTTCCCCCCTTCCAACACACGTGTAAAAATAAAATCCATGTTTCATTGTTACTTAACTACGTTTTCTTTATTAATGACTTTGCGTTAAAGGGTTGAAACTGGGATGCAGACTGTGCTGGGTAGGGTGTGTAGTGATGTAAAGACCGCTTCTAAACTCGAGGAATGACAGGCTCCTGCTCCTAGAGCGGTCCGCAGTGCCGGACTGGTTGTTTCAACGGAGCCTGCCATCCCTCCTTTTTGGGACTCTGTGTGCGGGGGCTATGTGACCTTGTGGCGGGGGAGGACGGTTACAGATTCCCCTGCTGCGTGGCTCTGTGGTCCAGGACAAGGACCGCTGCAAGAGATCTGTAACCGCCCTCCCCCGCTACAAAGTCACGTACTCCCCCACCCACACAGAACATGGAAACCACCTCCCATACTGACCAGGGTGCCTACTGACTGCACTGTGTGTGTTACCTGCTGCTGATCCTGCCCCCGTGTCTGTACCCTGGTAAAAGTGACTGTCCTATGCAATTACAAACCCCCTTTCCCCCCCTTCAAACACAGTCTTCTGTACAAAAACATGACAGAAACAGTAATTAACAGCAAAGTATTTTTAATAATCAGCTAGACAGTTAGGGGATGAAACTGGGATTGGGGCTTGGGTGAGTCAGGAAGGGAAGGACTTCTCAAAATTTAGGGAATGAGAGATTTTGGGTAATTGAGCACTCTGCTGGGGTGGAGTGACAGTTTTCATGGCCCCTGGCGCCCCTCCTTCTTGTTATTTTGGGTGAGGGGGGTATGGGACTTTGTGGCGGGGGAGGGCGGTTGCAGATACACTGCAGGGGGGCTCTGTCCTCCTGCCTGAAGTCCTGCAGATCATCCTCGTAGAAGCAGCATGTCTGGGGCTGGGATCCGGAGCATCTGTTTGCCGCTTTGGTCTTCTGGTAGCCTTGTCTCAGCTCCTTGATTTTCACGCGGCACTGCATTGCATCCCGGCTGTATCCTCTGTCTGTCATGGCTTTGGAGATCTTCTCGTAGATCTTCGCATTCCGTTTTTTGGAGCGCAGCTCCGAAAGCACGGACTCATCGCCCCACACAGCGATCAGATCCAAGACTTCCCGGTCAGTCCATGCTGGGGCCCTCTTTCTATTCTGAGATTGCATGGACTCCTCTGCTGGAGAGCTCTGCATCATTGCCGGTGCTGCTGAGCTCGCCCCAATGTCCAAACAGGAAATAAGATTCAAACTGGCCAGACAGGAAAAGGAATTCAAATTTTCCCGGGGCTTTCCCTGTGTGGCTGGTCAGAACATCCAAGCTCGGACTGTTGTCCAGAGCGTCAACAGAGTGGTGCACTGTGGGATAGCTCCCGGAGCTACTAAGGTCGATTTCCGTCCACACATAGCCTAATTCGACATAGCCATGTCGAATTTAGTGCTACTCCCCTCGACGGGGAGGAGTACAGAATTCGAACTAAAGAACCCTCTAGGTCGAACTAATTAGCTTCCTGGTGTGGAAGGGTGCACGGTTAAGTCGAATTAACGCTGCTAAATTCGACATAAACTCCTAGTGTAGACCAGGCCTTACACTTAACCCCTTGTGAGGGTTTTTTCCATGGGAGGGGACAACTGAGCCCCATAGAGCCTAATTGTAGGCATCCAAGTTCAAACATGCTGTCCTTAGCTTGTATTTAGCTTGCCATATGAGATCATGCATGTGATGTGGTCTAGAGTGATTGTAATAGCTGTTTGGGTTCTAATTGCTCATGTGCCCAGAGGCAGCTTGATGGGTAGCTACATTTTTACAAATCAAGACATGGGTTAAAAATATATGGAGCTCTAGATATAAGGTGTAAACCACTAGAAGGTAAAAGAATTGCATTAATTATAAATGGGGAGGAAGGATAGTCTTGGAGCTAGGGTACTTGCCTGGGTCTCAGGACACCAGGTTCAATTCCTGACCCTGCCACAAACTTCCCGTGTGACCTTGAGCAAGTCACGTCATCTCTCTGCATCTCGGTTCACCATATGTAAAATGGAGGGAATAACTACATTTTTCTGTCTTCTCTATTTAGATTTTATTTCTTCAGGGCAGGGAGACCGTCTTTCACTGTGCTTATATGAAACCAAGAACAATGGGGCCCCAATTTTGTTTGACGCCTCTAATTGTTACTATCATACAATTAGTAAATGAGGAGGAGGTAAGATTACAATGTTAAGGTCAAATTCTGCTCTCTGTTACACATGTTCTTTACCACTGAAGTGAGTCTGAGGGCAGAATTTGGCCTTTTAAGTTCGAGATATGTGTATTGTACATTTATATTGAGAGTAGAGCATGAATATGTTTAAAGGTCTGTTTTAAATCCAAATTTTGAGGGCTTGCCAAAATAACAGAGATGGAGATAGGATCTTTTGTACTATTAATTGAAGGCATCACCTTCATTTCCTTTCATTTTTTTTAAAAGCCTCCCTTATGTGGTGGAAAATATCTTGCTGCTGCTTGGATGGAGTCCAAATGGTGTTTTCCCCTTTAGCTAGTGCAGGAAAATGTATTGGGTTTGGTTCCTTGCTAAGAATCTTTTGTTAAATACTCATACTTCAGAGTCTCAGATAGCTTAAGGTGAAAGGGAAATGAGATCAAGATACTATTAACTGCCACGAGAAAAGAAACACACAGTAGTGTCACACGAGTTAATAACTTTAAGTAGCCTATAAGATGCTGCAGTGGAATTAAATGCTTAACAATAATTTAGAAACGGCTTACGGAAATTTAAAAATGTGGATCATTTAGTGTGGCTGAAATTATGCTCCTGGCAAATATGTGTGACACATGAGAGCACTTACCTGGAAATTTATTACCCAGCTCTGAGCAAACAAAGCATGACCTACATTTGACTAAAGTCAGCTGTCACTGGCTAATCCTATGGGCTTCTTTTTATTAATGTCACAATTACTAATGTGGTATAACATTGTCATTACTGAATAGCACAGCGGGATAAGCTGCAGCTGTTATTTCTTTTTCTATACCGACTAACTCATTAAATCTGAGTTTTGGGGAATACAAATTGTAAAGATTATTCAAATTCTGAATGAGAAATGGGACTACTGGGAAACTGTAGGTATATAAAGTAAAACTTTGAATCAAGGATTTGGGGTTTTTTGTTAGCCTGGAATATTCACAACTGATCTTTCTCTTTCCTTGACATTTGACTCCAAATTAAACATGAAGTAGTGTTTCAAGGAAGGAAACAGAAGGGTAAAAAATTATTGCCTGGTGTAGGCACTAATCTTTTTGAGGCAAAAATGTGATGTTAATGCTCATGCAGCGAGAACACTGTATAAATGAGTTTTTGTTCTAAAAAGGATCAGTAACACTAAGTAGTCCATTTTTATTTTAAATATCATTTTCTTAAACTGCAGCACTTTTGGGTGGCGGTGGGGGATGGTGGTAAGATTGTTTTCACTAATTTCTTTAAATTTGTACCACAAATGTGCAAGTATTCAAGCTTTGATATTTCCATATAAGAAAGTAAAGGAGTGAGAACTGATTTCCCCAACAGTAACAGAAAAAAGCTTCCAAATGCAGCTTCTTCAGTCATACCTATACATATTTCATACAGGGCTGACAAATTGGTGTTCCTTATTCTTTGCAAAGTCTAGGCTTTCTCTGAGCTCTTAGTCATAATGCCATTGCTGAAATTCTGTATTCTTCTTTTGTAGACTTACAGATACATAGTTTTAAAAATTCCTATTAATTTTAGCATTTGGCAAAGATGAAGCTTGTCTTTCATTAATTTTCTTTTCCTTACATTTTAACTCTTATCCAAAATGGTGGCAATTTATACAACCATATATAGGCAGTAACCATACTCTTGAAAATAAGGGTTCAGTTTCCCAATGCTTTGCACTGGCTGTGCTAGCTCAAACTAGCTGCAAAACTGTCCGATGGCTCCCCCCAGGGAACACCAATAGCGTGCACAGAGCTAATTACAGAGGTTCTGTGCCTCTTCTGCAGAAGCCTAGCCAGTGGTGGGCGGAACCATAGCTGCTATTTCCCGGCTGCCACTAAGCCCATAGAAAGGGTGTCAGCAGGGCACAAGTTAGGTCAATGCTCTGAGGTCAGGCTAGTGGAGTTCAGGCGATTTACGCAGCTGAAGACCTGGCTCTTAATTTCTGTTCCCTTGTTACATATAATGTTTTAGAAGTTAAACAAAGGGCCCAATCTGCTGCTTTACCCCAGTTTTCCACTGGTGTATCTTCACTGATTTTAATGGAGTTATACTGGCACACAACTGGAATAAGGCAGTGATGAATTGGGGCCCAAGCCAAGAGTGTCACTATATTGAAATAGTACTGGGAACAATGATGCAGTTGGATAATCCAGAATATTGGATGCTTGAGATTCTCTAAAGCATGGTTAAAAATCCATCTACCATTTGGGTGAAGGGTCTTTAAAAAATTCTAGGTGTTCATACACATACTTGTATTTTTGCCATACTAAATGTCATTAATTTATGTATTTGTGTTCTCAAGATGGTGTTGCTTGTGGGTTGGTGGGTGACTGTTGGGGGTCAGAGTTAAGGCTGCACATTTGTTGCTGATTGTGTTGGAGGGGATATGTGTATTGTAATGGGTGAGCGTAAGAAGGAATGATGGTGCATACTGTAGATTGGGGAGGAGGAATAATTGAATTGGTGTTGCTTAGATTGTAGAGATTATGTTGGTGGGATTGTCTGTTGAACAAAACTCACTGTAAACATATGGGTTTTGTTCTGGGGAAATTCCCAGGTTTTTAAATAAATGTATATTAACACTAATAGGGAAAATGATACACGAGCCCTCATTCTCCTGCAATGCTACTCCTTTTCTCCCTTCAGGATCCCATTTGCTCTCCTCATCCCCCCCATATGAACAGGTTTCCCTCATATTCTCTTCCTAGCATAGCCTTACTCCTCATAGCCCCTACCACAGCCTGCTCCTCAAAATGCTCATCCTCAAATGCTGTCTTTACTATATTCTGGTGTTAACATATATTGATACATATCAACTTTTTAAAGCTGGATATGGCAAGAGAGTGGCAGTACAGAGGTGGGGGAGGGCCAGCATGTTGAGTGCGGTTTGTTGGGGAACATAGGAATCATTTTGGGAGTGGGCACTGTACATAGGGCAATGAAATGCATATGGGGAACATACCTCGACCATACTGAAAACAAATTGACTTCTAGGTCTGGTCCTTGGTTCAAATCCAGCTGAGATTGGTAGTGAGAATAAACATTTTTTCTCCTCTGGCTGTCTGGTAGCCTGTATGAAATGAGATGGTGGCTTCAGGAGCAGATGTCCCAAACATTCATTGGCATGACTGCGACTGGCACATTCCTTGGCTGGCGTTACAAGGAGGCTAATGACTGAGGCTATGGCTACATTATGGAGCTTACAGCGGTGCAGCTGCATCGATACAACTGTGACACTGTGGCTTAAAGCATCGGCACTAGCAGTGCTAATGTGAGAGAGCTCACCCGTTGACTTAATTACCCGTTGGTAATTCCTTAATTACCACGAGTGGCTGTAGCTATGTTGGCGGGAGAAGCTCTCCTGCTGACATAGTGCTGTCCACACTGGTGCTTAGGTTGGGGTAATTTACATTGCTCAGGGTGGTAAGTTATGTAACTCAGGGGTGTAAATAAGTTATACAGACCTAAGCTATAGTGTGTACACAGCCTGGATTGGCTGAGGGAGTGAACTAAGCTTTCAGGCGTAGAGTTGGTCCTTTCAGGGCATGGTTTTGAAATACAGTGATGTATGGAAGCTGTATTTGTTCCACTGGAAAAAGAGGATTTCAGTGTCCTGTAGGGGCTGTAAACCTGTAATGTGCCACTAAGTTTCCCAAATAAATGCATTTAAAAACAAAATGAGTTAACTATTGTAGGTCATAATACGAGTACCACAGAAGCTACAGTAGTTAGCCACACAAGCTATACATTACTATTAGCAAGCTTCTGAACACTGGTTTGTGTAGGTGCTGGAACTAGTGGTGCTGGGGATGCTGCCACATTCCCTGGCTTGAAGTAGTAGTAACAACTCAAATACGTGGTTTCCATCTTCAGCGCCCCCTATATAAAAGTTGTTCCAGCACCGCTGCTGATTTGTGAGACATAATGTCTTCTCAAAATGTGAGATACCATTTTTCCTCAGTTTTTTTCCCCTGTCCTTTCTCAGTAATCTCCTTAACAGAGAAGAGAGAGGATTTGGACAAGTAAACAGAAGGAATTCTGTCCTGCGGTACCCAGAGATGTAGGCTTTCCCTGGCTTACAGACTGAGACACACAGCTATAGAAGAGGTTTATTCACAGGCTGTGTCTACATCCCTGCCTGTACAGAGCAATCATGAAATGGATTATTCTCCAATCCTCCTTTTCCAGCCCATGGTGTGGGAGTGTGGCTTGTGCAGCTTCCTCATCAATGGATCATTTCTGTAAGCAGGGGGAATGGTCCTGCTATTGTGCAGAACTTTCCTGGTTTATACACTACCCTGGGGAAATGGGCTAGTGAAAGGATCTGAGTCCTTGCACCCACTTCCTTTACCCAGAGGTCTGCCTGACCTCAAGAGCTCTCCTTCCACTCTCCTGTTTGTCAGAGTCCTTGTAACCCCAACAAGGCTGGGCCCAGGATTCCTGGGGGGCTCGACCCCCAACCTTGTTGTGGTCAATTAGGGCAGGGGCTAGAGTGTCGCCACTCCGGGGTGCTCTCTCTGCACTGGATGTTTCCCTGACCAGTCACTGATCATTACTTACAGTTCAAAGCAAATACAATTTATCAAACAGAAATCATTTAAACTAATAAGGAAAACATGGGAAAGGTTAAAAGAAAATACGTAACCCCGCTCTGTGGCAAGGAGACATCACAACCAGCGCCTCTGGAATGTAAGGGCAGTTCAGTCTGTTCTTCACAAGTCCCAGGCCTCCTTCTCAGGCCCTGGCTGTGCTGCAGGGATGCTGCGGGTCAGACACTTGCTCTGGAGGTGGCCACATGCTCTCAGGCTTTAGGTGGCAGGACCCTTCTTCCCAGCATCAGCCTCCCCCCCTCCCTCCCGTTGGGGTTATGATCCCCTTGAGTCTGGCCTGAAAGGCCTCTTGTCCAGGGACATTTCCCTGCACTGGGCCTCCTGCCCAGGGTCCCCCCTCACTCTTCCCAGCTGCTCACTGCAGCCAGCTCCAGACTGCTCCAGCTCAGCTCCACTCTGCCTCAGCATTGATGCAGCTCTGCCTCCAGCCTCCTGGGCTGCTTTTTCTGGCCTCTCTGGCTCTGGTTGCTGCAGCTCTCCTCCCAGCACAGGTCTGCTCTCTGGGCTGCTTCTGTGGCTCTGCTCCCAGCACTGATCTGCTCCCTGGGCTGCTTCTCTGGTTCTCTCTGGCTGGCACAGCTCTGCTCCCCAGCTCAGCTCAGACTCCTGCTCTCTCCTTAGCTCAGCCCCCTTGACCTCAACCCACTCTGTTCCAGGTAATTCCAGCTCACCCAGAGCACAGGCCCCCATTGGCCCCCCCGACTCATTCATTAGCCTGCCTGCCCTGTCCGTCAGGTTGATCTGGAGCATTGGCCTCTCCCCATTGTTCCTGGGGACTGTCAGTCTCAGGGTCCTGATTTCCCATCAACCCTTCCCCTTTCTTTTGGTACTGGGAGCTAGCAACCAAAAAGAAAACCTGCTGAGTCTTAGTAAGGGGCCAACAGTCCCCTTACATTTCTATTCCCTCCCATGGGTGGTTTGCTCCCTCTGCCTGTAACGAGTGTCAAAGCATTGATTATAGCAGGCCGGGAGATGTGAGATTTGCACTTTCTGCTGCAGGAGCTAATGGTAGGGCCACTTGTAAGTTATGTGGTGCTGTGAGAAATATTACTCAATGGCAGAATTTCTGTGAGAAGGGTTACAGCTTCCTGAAAGTCAGAGGTATTGACTGATTGATCCCTTTTATAGCCTATGCAATTGCTCATGTGCTAATTGAGTAGGTAAAGGGACACTGTCAACTTACGATTTGTTCAATTTCACAGAATCCTCTGAATAGCTGCTCAAATTTAGCCAAGTTTTCCTAAGGTTTTTTGGTTTGGCTGTTTTTCTTGACCTGTGCAGTGTTTGTGGGCCTGGTGGGGGACATCAGTGAAAATGTGAAACAGCCCTTTGTCTTGTGCTGTGCACAGGCAGCTCTGGGAAGTAGCTGGAGGCCAGTGCCTGCCCCTTCTGCTTCCTAGATCCACTGCTCTTCTCTGCCTATGGGTTGGGGAGACCACCTGCCTATTTCCACCCGCTGCTGCTTCTTTCCTTTGCCTCTGGTCTCCCCAGAAGTACCAGAGGATCATATCAGGTATTTGCAGGTACTGAGAGCCATTAGTGAATAATTGGATCAATTAAGTTGTGGATTTGTAACATCTCTAAACTAGGCAATTTACTTGTCCTGATCCAAAGAAACTAAAAATGAAGGCATCCATTAGTAAAAAACAAAACAAAACTGTTTAAAACAAGACCTATACATTATCTATTAAAAGCATTGTTTGCAAATGCATACATTAAATAACTTAACTGAGAGAGAGTTATACAACAGAAACCAAAAAAACCTGTAAACCAGCTGTGGTTGCACAGTTGTTTTACTCAGTGTCTGAAAGAGTGAGTATGTGAGATTCTAGAGCCATGCATGAGCAAGCTGATATCCTCATTCTAGTACATAAGAAAGGGAAGTAAAGCAAACACTCAGTGCAGAAGTGAAACTGATGGAACATACAAAGCTGTCATGCAAAAAGTACACAAACTGAAAAAAAATAACTAAAAATATATTTTCTGTTCTATAATTAATTTGTAATTAAAAAAAAAGACATTTGTCATCTTGGAGTTAATATTCTTAAATAAACATGGCACATACTTTGCACCATAATGTGTTATTCCTTGTAACATCAAGAAAGACATTTATATAACTACAACCATGGCTTGTTACATTTTGCTTGACAGAACATAAACTGGAATTCTTTGACGTAATATAATGTGTGTTGCTGGATATCTTGCCCCAAGGGGGAAAAGGACAGCTATTGTGCCCGTGAAAGGCTATTTTAATTCAAATATCTCTGTCCAAAGCTCATTCTCTGAAATAGCTGATTTATATCTGAACACAGAGTGGCTTTTATGAACATACAGATTAGCTACATCATGTTACGAAAGTACCCATTTGTGACTAATAGCAATTATTAGACTAATGCTGTCTTTGTTCTATTTTCATTATCCTCAGAACTAATCATTCTTGCCTCATAGTGTATTATTGTATTTTTGGTGAGATTTAATTTTCTGTAATAAGAATAATGAAGGAAAAGCAAGACTTAAAACAATGTTCTTTGTATCCAGTAGAGATTAAAACTACTACTTGCCACAAGGAGGAGCTAAAGCATCAGAGTAAGAATTACCATCACACACAGCCTGAAGATATAATTTTCACACAGAGTTATTTGGTTGTCTCTAAGGTAGCTTGTATAAATGCTTTGCACCAATTTCTGTCCTGGGATGTATACACAAGGTTCCTGTGGGAGGTGCACATGTGCATGTAAGGGCATGATTTGACCCCGTGTTAAGTATTTTTTTCTAATTACTGTGCAATGTATTATGATATAGAGATGCATTAAAGTGATATGAATGTCTCTTCAGAAATGCTTTGAAAGCAACTGCTATTATATTGTCATCTATACTCATCTCTACAACGTGTTATGACACTGTATGACTCTAGGAAAAGAATAATTCATGTTGCTCAAAGAACTGATGCTGCTAGGTGCTGAAAACCTTTGGGAGGGTGGGGATTTGCCAAGTACATTCTTCTGCTAGTCAAGTCAGGGTCTTGAGGGTGCTCAGCACCTTGCAGGAGTTGCAGTGTCTCTCACAATCAGCACCTTTGTCAGGTACAGTGTGCATGTTGCTTTCACTGACGTTCTCAAAGTTGAGTGTTACTGCTTCTCCCCTCACTCCTCCTATGCAGTTGAAGGGGGGATGGAGTGAGAAGCATAGAAGAGATGGTGCCTGGTTATATGTAGTGGATGCAAAGGGGCTTCTGGGAGTGCCCAGAGTGGAGAAATCATGCATTGATGGTGCAATAACACCTAAATGTCTATGCTTCTCATCCCGTTGTTAGTAGTTGGCTTGGGGTAGTGCTTAGTTGTCCCAGTTGAGATCAGGGCACTACTGTGCTGGGCTCTGTTCAAACATATAGTAAATAAGTCATTGCCCTCAACAGTTTTGTCTTTCTGCCCACTTCTGTTCCCTTTCACTCAGCTCAGGGAAGCATCAAGTTCTGAGTTTTGTAGGAAGAGGATGTAATTTAAACAGCCCATGTTGCTATTGGCTAACTTTCCTCTTAAGTGGAAGTTTTGGTTTGTGTAAGTCAGGGGTTCTCAACCTTTTTCTATCTGAGCCCGCCCCCAGCATGCTATAAAAACTCCATGGCCCACCTATGCCACAACAGCTGGTTTTCTGCATATAAAGGCCATGGCTGGCATTAGGGGGTAGCAAGCAGGACAATTGCCTGGGGCCCCCGTGAAGCTAACTTGCTCAGGCTTTGGCTTCAGCCCCAGGTGGCAGGGCTCAGAGCCCCAGGCTTCAGCCCCAGGCTGTAGGGCTTTGGCTTTCTGCCTTGGCCCCAGCAAGTCTAATGGTGGCCATGCTTGGAGGACCCCCTGAAACCTGCTCACGGCCCCCAAAGGGCCCAGGACCCCTGGTTGAGAACCACTGGTGTAAGGGATTCAGACTACATTTCTGAGAATCCTAGAAACTGATAAATAATTGTGTTCAGACCCATAGCGAATTCATTTTTTCCTGACCAAGTCCATCCTTATATATTACCTGATGTACATCCTGCAATGATTATGAAGCTTGACAAGTTATGAGCTTTCTGTAAATACCTTAGGACATGTTACTCTTTATGTATAAATATTCTGCAAGACATGTTTGGTGTAGTGAGTTTGTTGGGTCTGAAGTGAGTTGTTTGCAAAGAACTGGGGACCCTATGCCAAGGATCCTCTGTCCCAGTGACTGCAACAAAATAGTATATGAAAGAGAAGGATGAAAGCAACCTGTTCTAAATTATTAGTCATGGCCTGGCAGGTTTTTTGGTTTTGAAATGCTAATATAGGGCAGGTCCTGAATGTTCTGCACCAGCAACTGCAAAATACTGTATATTATGTTTTTAAATTAATTATACATGGTGAGAGAGAACTTTACTGCTAATGTCTGGTTCTACTGGAATAAATATGGTTGTGGAAAAAGTGTATTAAAAGATATAACAAGCCACAAAGTAGCGTGTATTAAGCAAGTAGTATTAGGTAATTTTGGTGTTTAAATATGGATATTTAGGAGCCTAATTTTGGGCTTCTATTCTCAAAAACCTTGGTTGTAGGGTCATCCTGAAGTTTCTGCTTAAGTCAGTGGGAATTTACTTGAGTAAAATTGCCCTGAGAATTTGAGTGAGGCCCTCAGGATTTAGTTCTGAGACAATTATTAAGTGATGTCCATTGCCCCAGAACCTAGGCAGTTTGTGCTAATGAAAAGAAATACAAAAGTTGCACAGGGTAGCTTTTTATAAATTAAGGATTTCATAAAATATCTCTATACTCTACTTCAGTAGTTCAAACAGTCATTAAAGCTTCATGCAAAGAAATAAGGCGTAAGCTTCACTTTGAAGGTCTCCAAATTCCATAGTTCTTAAAGGACTTTTGGCATAGCAGGAAGTAGTGTTGGTGATTCTTCCCTCTGAGTCACTAGTGGACTAATAATATCCCAACATGGTGCTCAGTAGTAGTGTGCCGATGTCTTTCAAAAGGCTATTTAAAGGAAATGACCGCAAGAGATCAGTACTTAAAGCTGTTGTAATTTTCAGAGGGTAAGTGTTAATCCTTATGTTCCAGACAAATTCCAGCTCAAGTAGTAATTTTCTCCCTATCTGACTCCCTACTACAATTTCATTTGGTTATGGTATTTTTCACTTCTTACCCTTAATTGTTATATGGTGTCTCTGTGTGCTATTCACAGCTGCTTCTTATCACACAGTGAATGGCTATATTTCAGTTATCCCTCTTATTTCTGGAGAGTTAATTGGTTAATATTTGTAAAGCTCTTTAAGATTGTCAAACAGAAGAAATTATGTAAATGCAAAGTATTAACTTTTTAAAATAATATATAATCTGGAGGTCCTTCCATTTGACCTCAATAGAGTAAAAATGAAGGAACTGGAGTAAGGGCTGAATTAAAAAATGAGTCAGGGCCTCGTGGAGTTGGCATTGCTAGATTGATGGGAAAACCATTCCATTAGTTTAGGCTTTGTCTATGCGATGAGTTTATGTCGGTTTAGTCTCTGGAGTATAGACATACCCATACTTTGCTATTTAGCCTTCTAGTTGGTACATGGTACGCTTTATGGTACAATAGAATAAGGAGCCAGAAATGGTCCTTAAAATGTAACTTGGAAAGTGGGATTATGCTCCTTTATATTTCTTTAAATATATATTGAAATCCCAGCAGGCTTCTTCTGCTCATGTTTCTGATATGTTAGAAATTCAAGTGTTGTCTACTCTGAAGACCATGCTGACTAGAGAGCTAATGAAATTATGGCATTTGGGGAATTAAAATTGAGCAATTGAAGGGGAAGAGATTTTAGTCAGACTGTTTGAAATTCTGATTTTCTTTTCTTAACACCTATTTAACGACTATGACTAAAATTTTGGAGAAAAAGTGTCTTTGTTATAGATTCAGCACCCATTCCCTTTTAGCTAAAAATATGCACCTTTAAGTCAGATAGGATGCCCTCCAGGGATGTTCTGGCTGGCATTTCTGATATTTCAAAGGTAAAAATAAATAAATACCTTTTCTTTCTTAAGGAATAAAGGAGTACTGGATTCTGGGACAGTTATATAGGTATTCTGCTTCTGTGATATAGTAACACCTCAGTTACAGCTGGTCAAAAAAAGGCAATATTTTCATGAAAAGTATTTTTTGTGGAAAACTTTGTTGCAGTTTTTAGTTGATATTCCAAAATTGTTAAAAATTTGGTTGGAATAAAGTCATATTTTGACTGCCTTTAACCTTAGGTTGCTCTGCAGCTAATATATAGTAATTTGGGAGTGGTTTTAGAGGATCCCAAAGGGAATCCTGTTCAACCTTACTTCAAAATGTCAGTGTAATACCAAATATAGTGGCAGGAAAGACTGTCAATGAGATGTGTGTGGAGCGGAGGCCAACACTTTCAAATTTGTGTGCCTTAATGTTGGCACTTACATCCATATTTGGGCATCTAAATAATTACTGTTTTTTTCCCCTCCTCTCTCCAGAGGTGTTCAACTCCCATGCAAGTTCATGTGTCAGGATTTTTGGGACTTGAACCAGTGCTTCATGCTTCCACCAGGCTGTGCTTCATGCTTCCACCAGGCAGCCATAGTCAACTCATCATACATCCTTGAAGACAAGTCACTAGAAGTATTGCTGCTCATGGTATTGAAAACTGACAGCCCTTCCCATGACCTCTGATTGGCTCAAATTTACTATTTAAGCCTGGAAGGAATACCAGGGACAAGGTGGAGTCTGCATCAGGAGCAGGTCAGGGATCTGCCTTGTTCCTCACCCTGTCCTCAGGTCCCTTGACTACTGGCTCCGGCTCAGCCCTTGGCTGCTGACTCTGGCTTGACCCCCACCCCCCCTCAGACTCACTGCCTGTGCTTTTAACCACTGAACTGGACTGCCTATACCTTGGTTCTTGACACAGTACCAGCTGGAGGTGCTCATCACCTCTTAAAATCAGGTCAATTAGTTAGAGGCCTGAGTATAGATTTGCCTATTTTTAGGCACTCAAATTTGAGAGTTTTGGCCCATCAGCTTGACTATATGTTGCTTCACTTAGCAGACTTCATTGAGTGCACATGTGCATTGGGGTTAGCATGACTCAAGCAGAATAAGAAATCCGCCCTCTGAGAGATTCTAAGCATTCTACCTATTATGTGCTTAAGGAGCTACCCTGACATCTACCAGCTTGCATGATGAGATGGTGCGTGATTAGCACTTATGAAATCACTGGGTGGGAATGGAAACAATAATAGTCAATGGCTTGAGGTGATTTTTTTTTTAAACCTCTCCACTGTTTGAAATACCTTCTGAAGGTTGAGACAGCAGAAAGGGCCGCATGCTGAGAGCGAGTACAATGAGGAAAGCTAGTTGTGGTTTAAAAATAAAAAAAGCTTTAAAAGGAATTTTTAAGGCAGCTAATTTCTTCTGCCTGAGAATGAAAACTCCCTATGTTTTCAGAATTTAAATCCAATTTTAATTAAATGCTTTAGTAAATCCACCTTTCGAGATGCTGTCCTCAGTCTTGTTGCAGTATTAATACGTACTTAGAGAACGTTTGAAAATCTTCTGCAGTAATTTTCATAATATTAATAACTTACTCATTTACTTTTTAATCACTAAATGTCTTCATGTTAAACCTGTGCCTGTAGTAAGTGCAGGCCCTGATAAAGGCCCAGTATGAGGCCAGAGGCCTGAACTGAAGTAACGAACAAGACTTTGCTAACATAAAGCAAAGTTAAGCTGTGAGCCAGAGGCCGGCCCGGTTCACAGAAGCTGGCAAGGAAAAGGGCTGATGCTGCAAAAATACATATTCACCTAGCATATTAAAGGATAAACACAGCATTAAAACATATTATACTGAAACATTCCATAGATAACGAAAGGACAGGCCGACCCATCCTAATGACAGGGGCAAAAGGGTAAAATGATGGATAGAGTTGTTTTGTTCGAACCAACATGTACAAGGTAGAAGGCGGTGCCTTAATACGTAGAAAGGTTGTAACCTGCTACGTAGAAAGGTGGCACCTCAATACGTCAGGTGTGATGTGTAACTTGTTTGTATCTGTGTATAAGAATGCATCCTTCTGGCGGTGTCTTTGTCCAGCCTAGGGGGCAGTGGAAATCCCACCACTGACTGAGCTGAGTCCATTGTCAGGGAGTACATATGTACTGGCTAACTGTATCGCAGCAGCACCTTGGACTACGTTTGCCGGGGAGCCGGAGGCTGTACTTTTTTCGACAATAAACCTTTTTTCGACAATAAACGACGTGCCTTCGTACCTTACTAGACTTTGTGGTTATTGGGGGTTCTCATCGGGTCTGCTGGGTCAGCTATCTGCGCAGAGCTGGGGCAGCACACAGAGGGAACACACGCACGCAGCTAAGTGATATCAACATTGGAGAGAGCAGAGCACCACACCGGTACGGCTCTGACAACAGTGCCTTTTCTTTTTAAGTACAAGAAGCCATTCTTCGAGTCCAAAAATATTTGTACTTCTAGCATGTTGTTAGTTTTCAATGGACACTTTGATGTGCTGTCTGTGAACCTAATGCTCCAAACAATTCAGCACACAACTAAAATCATGTGGGAGTGTTTGCACAATTGGTTCCTAATATAGCACTTCACATCCGAGGGCAAAGGAGTGACATTCTAGTGGATCTGGAACAAGGTGCACACCATGGAGAAAAGACACCTCCACTACTTTCATTTCCTCTTCCCAAAAATTTCCATACAAACCTTTTTGTGAAGATTCTGCTACTGAGCAAGGCACAGGCCTACATGGATGAACTCCATCCCAACCCTGTGAGACTCTTGCAGGTAGAGTATTGCCTAGGGTGATCATATCTCTTGGGATAGTTATACAAAACATAGCATTGTGCCCCATATTCTTCAGCTCTTTGGCCACCTAAAGGAGCCACTACAGCTGAGCTAGTGAAAGATGACAGACTTGGTGAAAATAACTTGTGCAACTCCAGGACCAACCCTAACCCAGGCCTGTTGCAATATTGGCAGCATCGAGCATTGAAACATCATAAGTCAAACCCACCAAAGTCAGGGTGTGTGTGCGTGTGTGTAACTATCTATCTATATAAAAATATAGGGGTTTTGTTATTTGCCTTCTCATTTCTGAGCCTTTAAGGTTCATGTTTTCAAGCTTTTCTTGACAACTGGTAGGAACAGAAACTTCTTTAAAAATACATAAAAAGAACTGAGATTCTCCTATAATAACACGATTCCAGTGGTTGGGGCTTTCAGAAAAACCTAGAACCAGTAGCATGAGAGTTAACAATACTGCATTGTGTATTGCTGCCCTGCCCTTCCTCCCCTTCCCCACAAGGTCTTTAACTGATCCCTTATTCTGTCAGTACTAGTCCTCATGTGACTCCCCACCCCCCGCTGCCAGAATTCAGCTTTGTACTCCTCTCATACCTCTCCAGAAACTTCCCTTCCCCATCTCTTTTATTTGTATGTTGCCTATTCAGGGCTTATTCCTGCAAGGTGCTGAGTGCTCTGGACCCGATCTAAGAAAGCCCTTAAACTTTGCTTAACTTTAAGCATGTGAGTGTTCCCATTGATAAATCAATGTTAATAATAGACAATAGTAACATTACTAGGCACCTTACAGACAGGTGTGAAAACAGATACTGCTCAAGAGGGCTCAGATAAAACGATATTTATTTCAGTGGGATCAGTCACCTTTTTTATATTAAGTGCATGTATAAGTGCTTTACTGGACTAGGACCAGAATGCTCAGTACTCTGCAAGGTCAAGCCCTTTTAAGGGGCCTGGCACAGGAACGTTGTGTTTAGTCTGTACACTGTAAAGTGCCTAGCATGCTGACTGGGCTGGACCAAGGTTATGGGGGCCTATGGCTAATGGGAGGGAAGGGCCCAAGTATGAATTACATATCACCATGTAGCAGAGTGGAACCCTGCTCCTGCCCTGAGGGGTTTAAAAGCAGCCTGGCAGGGCTTGAGAGCTGCTGCTCTAGGCTGGGCTGATTGAGGGAGTGGCTGCAGGTGAGGCCACGCCCCAAACTGAACAGGGCCATATAAGAAGGCCAGGGAAGCTAGAAGCCAAGACAGTCTCTCTCTGCATTCAGAGGGAGAAGGGCCTGGCTGCAGGGAACTGAGATAAGATACCTGAGTGAAGCAGGGCTGGGGAAAGGCTGAGGAGCTGGGGAGCTCCAGCCTAGAAAGCCCCAGGCTGCGGCCTAGCAGTGGGCCAACAGGTACGGGGGGTTGCAGAGGGCAGCCCAGGGGTAGGCCAAGGCAGCAGGTCCAAACCCTCCTTGCCAGTGATGAGTAGGCTGATACTGCAGTCTGCCCCAGGATGTGGGGCTAGACAATGACTGACAGTAGCCATATACTGAGGCAAGGTGGAGATAGAGGGTGGGGGTTCCCTAAGGAGGGGAGACCCCAAGAGAAAGGGGTTACTGCCAGGGGGCAGCACCCCATGTGAAAGGGCACCGGGTCCAGGGAGGGACGCGGGGGCCAGAAGACAGGTGGATCACCTGCCTGCAGAGGGCGCTCCAGCGCTGGACAGAGCTAATTCCCGGAGTCACCAGCAGGAGGTGAGTCCGACCCGTCTACACACCAAAACCAATTATGAAGTCATCACACATTTATCTACATTCATGTTTACATATTATTTATTTATGTAAAATTAACAAGTTTATTCTACTCTCACTACACTCAGTTCTTCAAACAAACAATTCCTCCTCCTCCCCCTGTGGCAAAGTCATGAATGATGACATCGTCATTCAAAGACCTGACAATTTCATTTTCAATGCTCAAGAGGCACAAAGCAATGAGATGCTCTTGAGTCATGGTGGATTGGTGGACATTTTTGACCCTTGTTAGAAGAGAGAAGGAATGTTCTCCACTACAGTTAGTGATCATTAGTGACAAATACAGCCGTAATGCAGTTTCAACATTTGGGAAACATTCTACCATATTGGATTCAGTGATAACTCAGTACATCCAAATAGATTTGCTTTTGTCGTCTTTTCTCTCTATATCTGAGAGTGATGGGAAATCAACAATTTGAAGAAATTCTTTAGTAAAATCTACTTGGAGATTGTCTGGGTACTTCTGAAACACGTTTGATACCTTCACTGACTTCAGAACTTTAAATGTTAAGTGAAAAATTTGTCAGTACTCTAAAGGTTTTGTCAATATTTTTGTAATCCTCGATCCGATGTTCTAATGAACTCTTCAGTTGTCGATGATTGTGATGAAGGTATTAACTCTGAAGGCCTCCTTGTCACTCAATGGGTGGGCAGTTGCATCATCGCATGTCTTCTGTCTTTTGTGACATTTGGCTGACTTATACTCATGGTTAGCAGTCCTTGCAGCCCCCTGAATTTCATACTCATCAAAACTATCCCACATTTGTTGAAGAACAGTTCCAAGACTCCTCATTAGGTTTACAGCAGTGGAAAAGTCAGTCTGAGCACTTTGCAAGCTGAGACTGCACCTGCTGGATGGCTGAAGTATATCATTCTAGACCTCACACAAAATACCAGTTTCCAAAGTGCACGTTGCATCACTCAGGATTTTTGCATCTTTTCTTTGTGATGATTTTTGAGATTCGTCATCCTTGATTCTCTCTAGTTCTTCAAAGATTTTGGGGGTGTTCCAGAACAACTGGATTCACAGCTTCAGCATTGGCTCTCCACTGTGTCCCTGAGAGTGATTTGGGCACTGGGCATCCCTTTGGTAGTGAATCTCGAAGAATCATCCAACGACTGGTTGATTCAGAGAAAAAAATTGTACAATTCTTGGACAAATCCAACCCCCTCCCCTTCAACAGAGCAATCCACAATAGATTGGCCAACAAAGTTGAGTGAGTGTGCAGTGCATGGTATGTAATCAACCAACGCATTGCACTTTTTAATCTTTGCCTGCATCCCTGCATATTTGCCACTCATATTACTTGCATTCTCATAGCTTTGGGCACAACAGAGGCTGATGTCAATCCCATTTTTGGTGAGGAAATCGAGTAGGTACAAGGTACGTTTCTCCCCTGTGTGGCTGGTGGTGTTTATGAAGGTCATGAAACGCTCAACTGGTCCACTGGGTAGCACATAATGCAAGATGACAGTCAGCCGATCTACATGTGACACATCTGGTGTTGAATCGACGGACACTGAAAAATATCTCACATCTTTGATCTCAATGGCTGATAGCATCTTCTTTGCCAGTAGTGCAATGAATTCATCGCAAATAGTCTTTGATAGATATGATGTATGGCCTTTTCCATGATTTGGGTGTTCATTGATGTGCTGAGCTAAGAAAGAATCAAACTTAGTGATTGGCTCTAGAATGCCAAGGTAATTGCCGTTGCGTTTCGATCCAACAGTGTCATCTGAGCCACAGAATGGTAGACCACATTCAGCAAGAAAAGCTATGGTTTCAACTATGCATCTGAGAACATTCTTCCAATAAGCACAAGCTTCCACAAACTGGTTTTCCATTTGGGTATCAATTCTGCTACTAACTTTCTTTTGGGCATGGTAGCTGCTAACTGACAATGTATGCTCTCACTCATTGCATGATTGGTAATGTATGCAGTATTCTTCTACTCATTAAAGCCTTCTCAGAACATTTTCCACTTTTTGGTATCAGAAAACAGGCAGCAATATAAAGAGTACACTTTCTTATTAGAAGAGCCATTCTTGCTTGCCAGTCTGTCTGTTAGACTTCACACATTTGACCAAATCAATGTTTGAATAATGATTCTGATTGATGTACTCTTGCTTTGTCAGTGAAAAGTCAGCATCTATATTCTGGCATTTCTGTGAGCCCTTCTCAGTCCAATATGCAATGAGATCTTGAGAAGTCATGTCCCACTCACCTGGATCGTTAGAGAAGGATATTTTTGTATTACTATCACTGGGAAAGTCTTCAGAGGAGTGGGGTGAGACTGCAGCTAGAAAAGTCACAGGAGTCTGCTCCTTTTTATCAGGTGTAGGTGCAGCAGATTCACTTGGGCTGGTATTAGCTTACTCACCACCAGTATTAGTAGGAGGAAAAAATGTTAGGCGAGAAGGAGAACCTTTCAGCAGTACATCTTGTCTTTGTCATCTTTCTTTGGCCTCCTTCAATTTCTGACATCCTCCTTTCTTCAACATGGTTTCTATTGTCCAGTGTAGGCCTACTGTGTACAAAGTTCAATATTGCTTAGGCCCCCAAACACTTGCTTAGCCCACAAAGACAAAATCACAACCACCATAAATTGAATTCACAGTCTTGATGGATTAATTTGTACAAAGTAATATCTAACGAGAGACAAAAATTCTGATGGCCCCACTACCGTCGCTTAGCTGTTACTTTAATAGGTAATGGAGAGCCTAAAGTAGGTCCTAAAAATAAGAGGGCCGAAGGCTATAGCCTTATTAGCCTATGGGTTAATCTGGCCCTGCATGCTGATAACTAATAGTAATAAAATACAGGACACAGTTCTGCTCCCATTGAAGTTAATGGGAGCTGAATGGCCCCCCAGAAATAATTTGTGCCATATTCATGCTTTCCAAAGGTTTCTACTCTTTTGCGAGTGGGAGTGCTGAAAGACTTAACTCATACTGGGGAATGGGGTATCCCTGTTTGTCTAGTGCCTCTTCTAAGGAGAAAACAGATATAAACACGACAAGTGAGCACAAGCTATCTTGCCAACTATGACAGATGAACAGACTTTACAGAACAACACTCTGTCTTATGCAGTCAGATTGCTCACTGCCCAGCCCTGAATAACTAAGTGGACACCCAATCACGAGGCATTAAATATATGTGAGCCTCGCCTGAATGACTTAAATAGGATGTGACCTTTACCTTTTAATATATCTTTATATTGTGTCCTCTGCCTCAAGGCTTCCAATAGAAAAGAATTTTTAGTAGTTCTACATTTGTCAGCATCTATAACACAAGTGGACAGTAAATTGCTTCTCTATTATAGTGTATTCTACATTACTGGTGATCTATCACATGGATAATACTATAACTTGATGTTCAAGGATTTACATTGTAAGTTGTATGCTCATAAAAAATCCTATAGGGTTTCTTCTGACCCAATTGCTTTGCTAATACACTTCTACTTCCCTCATGAATGTAAATTTAGAGGAAACAGAGGGATGGGAGTTCCTGTATTTTTCTTCCCTGTTCATTTATTGCAGGCAGAAACCTCAATGGGATGGAAAGAGTTTAGTTTAACAATGTGTATTTTTGTGAATTTCATTCCGGACAAATTTCAGTTTACACCAATGAAAGCAACTGTTTCTGGTGGAAAGAGTGAATTTTGATCACCAGTGCAAACTTCAGTTTTGGTGGTTTTACCAGTACTCTAACAATCTGGAAAGTTCCAAAGTTTGCGAAGAAATATTCTTATTTTCTCAGCAAGAACAACTGTTCAGGGTAAAGTGCCTGTGAAAACTGACTTTTCTTTTTGAAAGCAAAATGTTTTAAGAATGAAAAATATTAATTTTTCTTGAAACATTTGACCTTTTGTCAGCCAGGATTGCTTTTCTATAGCACTAATATGTTCTAGTTTAAAACAGTGTGTCTTAAGAGGCCAACCCCCCCTGTAAACGGGTCGGACTCACCCCTGCGGCGCCTCCTACTGGTTGCTCTCCGACGTTAGCTCAGTCCAGCCCTGGAGCACCCTCTGCAGGCTGGTGATCCACCTGTCTTCTGGCCCCCGTGTCCCTCCCTGGACCCAGTGCCCTTTTACATGGGGTGCTGCCCCCTAGCAGTAACCCCTTTCTCTGTGGGTCTCCCTTTCTGTCTCAGGGAACCCCCACCCTCTATCCCTACCTTGCCTCAGTATTTGGCTACTGCCAGTCATTGTCTAGCCCCACCCTCTGGGGCAGACTGCAGTATCAGCCTACTCGTCACCGGCAAAGTTGGGTTTGGACCTGCTGCCTTGGCCTACCCCTAGGTTGCCCTCTGCAACCCACAGTACCCGTGGCCCACTGCTAGGCCGCAGCCTGGGGCTTTCTAGGCTGGAGCTCCCCAGCTCCTCAGCCTTCCCCAGCCCTGCTGCACTCAGGTATCACGTCTCAAGCTCCTAAGCAGCCAGGCCCATTTCTCTCTATAGCCAGAGAGAGACTGTCTGGCTTCTGGCTTCCCTGCCTTCTTATAAGGCCCTGTTGCTCTGTTTGGGTCGTGGCCCCCAGCTGCAGCCACTTCCCTAATCAGCTCAGCTTGAGAGCCACCACTCTCAAGCCCTGTCAGGCCACTTTTTAAACCCCTTCTCAGCAGGAGCAGGATACACCCTGCTATACCCCCCAATAACGCATAAATCATTTGTGAGTAGTGGTATAGACCGATTACTGTCTCAATTTCCACTTAAATAATTCCACAAGAATAATGCTGCTGTTGGTGTCACTAGGCATAAATCTAGGTAACTCGGGAGGATGGCTTTGGGCCTATGTGACCCAAAGTACCTTTATGTAAAGTGCTTTTGTTAGCCTTACTAAACTTTTGTAACCTTTTGTGTTATGTGCTAATTACTGGCAGCGGCAAGACTGCTTGATACTAGATGTAGCCAATATTAAATAAGATAGGCAGAAAGCAGGTGCTGTAATTAAAGTTATATGCATTAGAACGTAGCCCCCACTGTGGGAAAGTACAGATAACTGATCACAGAAGAGTTGCTAATGAGCTAAGGTGGTTTTTGCCAAGTATGACTTAACTGCTTCATGTGATTGCTATTGCAAAGTGTATTTGCTGCATGGGAATGAAAGGTGGGGGGAGAGGAGGAGTGTGGGGGTGATGGGAATGCTTAGCTGAAGTTATGTATAAAGAGAGGAAAACCGCTTGTATCGGTGTGCAGGATTTGAGATTGCTATGTCTCCCTTGCACCTTATCTGGGCTCAAATAAACCTGGTTTTTGCTTCTCCACCTCGGTGTGTTTATTGGAAGTGAAGCACACCGGGCAACGAACCACTGTTGCTGTCGCCTCGGGCCTCTGTGCCGGCAACAGTTTTGGCGTCCCTGGGTGGGCTCGAGGCAAAATTGTGCCTTGCCCGGACTCCTCCACTGGCGGCAGACGATGGTCACAGCCGACGCCCGGCGCGCACCGGTGCCTTTACCGGGGGCCTCGGCAGAGACGCGTCAGGCTGACCTTGGAGGACACAACGGTGCAACGCGCTCAGATAGTGGAGAAGCAGCTGCGGGCGACGGTGAGGAACCGGTCCTGTGGATAAGGTAGGAACAGTCCAGTGCTGTTAACCTTTTGTTTGCCTGTTAAGACCTGGGGACGCCCAGTGTCTTCCCATAGGTATGGGGCAGGAACAGAGTACAGGCAGGGTATGGTGTACACCCTTAGAATGCATTCTGATGAATTGGAAGGTATTTGGTTTGGATCCATTGACTAAAAGTAAACTGAAAAGGTTTTGTACAGTAGACTGGCCTCAGTATCAGCTAGAGAGCCAGGAAAGGTGGCCACCGGAAGGATCACTTAATTACAACACGATCCTTCAATTATTCCTGTTTTGTCAGCGAACAGGTAGCTTCTGAAGCTGTTTGTATGTAGAGCTCTTGTAAAAAAATCCCTCATCATATGCCCCAGAGCTGCACTGGGAGGAGAACTGTCCGTGCGGACGTCTGTCTCTGTTGGGCTCACGCAATCTGAACTTATTGACTGTGCAGCAAGATAAAATGCATCGTGGTAATAGAAAATAATGGTCTTGGTGTGTGTGTGTGTGTATACCAGTGTGAGTGTCTCTCTTGTGTAAGTGCCCTGTAGGGAGAGATCCTTAGTTTATGTGCCGCTAGCGGGGACAGGGCACCTCTCTGTGTGTGTAAGTGGAAAATGGGGGAGGGACAGTCTAAACATTTTACCTCGCCCCCTAAGGGTACCCCAGTATGTTACATGTACGTACATTATGGTCCTAAAACCTGCAGGTATTTAGAGAATTGGAATTTTTATATCTAAACAATGTCCATTAGAAGGTATCTTCAATCTAGATAAGATCATACATCTCAGAGGAGCTTTTAATCACAAAGAAAAGCCTCTGACACAGTGTGAGCAATTTGTCTAGGAATGGGTTAATTTGAAACTCGGCTAACCCCAGAGATAAGGAGAAAGCTGCTCTGCGTACAAGGTCAAGAATCAGTACAGACTATGTTAAGTACAAAAAAAACCAAAACTGCTTTCAGCCCCAGCTGGTTGTGGAAAATAAAGACAAAGGCAAACCAAAGGCAATACAAGTTACAGAACTGAGATTGCATTTGCAAAGCTTAACGGTTCAGTGAGATCCAACAGTTTTTGCAACCCCGAAGCCGGACAGGCAGCTGACCTGAACTGGAATCTCTGAAAGAGATGCCACAGGAAAGTCCAGGGTGTAAAAGAACAGCCCTCCCAAGAGCGGAAGCATGTTGGACATTCTGGGCAAAACTGTATACAGGATAATCTTCTGTCCACCTATTCCCCTTCTCTGAATGTTATATACAGACGTGAACAGTCTGGACATGTGTAAGTATTAAAGTGGCTTAAGGCTTGGGGCATTCATGTTCTTCCTGAGTGATGTGGGAGTGTTCCCAACACTCTCCATTGTTGTTTTATTATTTTTAATGAAGCTTTAAAATTTGGTTATATGGTGTGCTTTCTCTATCCACCCCCCCCACCGTCCTGCAGTGTCAGTTTGATCACCTGACATAAGGAATTAATTGGTAACAGAAATTTGTCACAGTTTGGTGAGCAATAAAGAATGGGGGAGCCCTGCAGAATTTACACCATCTATCTGTTTTACCCTTGTTGTTTTATGTTTGCTTTGTTTGGTATTGTTGGTGTTATATGTTAAGAATTGTATGATTAAAGGTGTGCCCACTCTCAGCCGCAGTAAGTCTGAGAACTGGAGGGGGGTTTAGCATTCCTCTCTCGACCCTGGTTGACCGGAAAGGGTGGCAGGTGGATCTACCCCCAGTTGTAGCAGGACTGGGCAATAAAGTGGTTGGAGAAAAGGGAGGACCCGGGTAGTCTTGTGAGTAGAAATGTTTTAGAAAAAAGACCAGAAGGGTGGGGGCTAGTTGTGAAGCCCAGCCTCCTAGCTAAACTGGTTGTGGAATAAGTTGGTACCCATGGAAGCGACGGTTCAGCAAGAAAAGCAGAATCGGGCCCAGGCGGGCAGGCAACAAACAAAAAAATTAAAAAACAGGTTGAAACAAGTAAGTGATTTAAGGCAAAGTGCAAAGTTAACTCTGTAGTTGCTAGAGGGAACAGCAGTTGAACTTTGTAAAATGCTAAAAAAAAAAGTTTTTGGTATCTTTAAAATGTTTGTAAATAAATTCAGGCAAAAAAAATATGGGGTAATTCTCCTGTTTTGCCTAAAATTAACAAGGGTATTTGTATATTTTAAGTAATAATTGACTGCCCAGAAGGGGTAGACCTTTGTTTTTGTCTTTCAAATAATCAAAAAAAATTAATGCCAGCTAAACAGCATTCAAAATACCATGCATTTACTAATGAAGTATGCCAGAGGCTCTTTATAGGTAATATTTTAAGTTATGGGAGGAATTTTGCATTTTAATACCATGGGACCTTATCAAGGTGAAAATATTTGACCTTTGACCTATAACTAGTTATCATATCCTATGCAGCTTCTTATACGGATATATTCAATTTACACATTTTCTTAATTAAATTAGTAAATCCAGAATTATTTGAGAGCAAATAGCCCAGTGATTAGTGCACTCCCTGGGATGGGGGAGACCTAGATTTAAATCTCTCTGCCTGATTTAGAGCAGGGATTTGAACCTGGGTCTCCCACCTCCCAGGAGGGTGTTGACCTACTCACTGTGCTATAGGTTATTTTGGAGTAGGTTTGGGTGTGATCCATCCTAGACCTGAAAGTTTTTATTAAAACTGATGATAAATGTTTCACAGAAATGTTGTTTTAATTGAAACCTACATCTTTCAATAGGAAAATAATCTAGTTTTGAATTTTCTTTTACCAGCTCTAACCAGTAGCCATGTTCCCCCTCTGCCCTAGCAGAGCTGTAATAACTTGAGGGATTCTACTAGTGTAAGCACTTCTCCCACATGGAGCTGCAAGTAGATCTGGAAAAGGCGTTGTTGTCTTTTCTCTCTACTGCCCTAGATAAGGAGGTGATCATTTAAGATAGGGATTCAGTGTTGCAAGAAGACTGATTGAGGCCTTGTTTAGTAGGGAGGCTCATAACATCTGAGTTTAAAGATAAAAGGTTTGTGAATGTCTTGGCTGTGTATTTTTTTCAAGCAGGGGTTTGCTGGTCCTCAGTAGTAATATTACGTAACTGTATGCCCAGTAATTGGCATAACTCTCTGTTTTCCCTGCTTAGGGCCAGATCTTCAGTTTGTGTTAGTCATTTTAGCTCCACTGAATGTACTGGAACTATGCTGACTTAAATCAGCTGAGGATCTGGCCTCTAACTTCTACATAGGTAAAGGGTAACACTTTCAAAAGTGCCTAAGTTCTACTTAAAATGAGGTTGAGAATCCTAAGTGGCTAAGTCACTTTTGAGAATGAGATTTAGGTCTTGTCTACACTGTGTTAATCTGCACCAGAGGGATATAAATTTTAGTATGCGCTAACCTGTTGCACACTAACTGGCTTGTGTGGACTCTACTAAAAGTGCCCTAGTGTTGCAATGTATCAATGTGGGGGCTGAAATTAAGAATGTTATGGACCCCTGCTAAGAAGTCACAGGAATGGCTGTCCCTGAATTAGGATTTATCACCTAATTGATCTCGGTGCAAATAAGGATAAGGGGCAAGAAAAGGTAACCTAAAAAGATGCTTTATTTAACATAAGGTAAGTATATGGACAAAATATCTCAGTGGCTTGCCTGGGCATGAAGCCCAGAACCCTCTCCCTCTACAAATGACAGATAAAGATATTTATACTTTACAGATCAAAGTTCGTCTGATCGTCTGCCTTGGCCTCGAGATGTTGGATCCAGACCTACTACTGTGCTTGGGAATGACAGGCGGCACAGGTGGGACTTGGACCTTTGACTGCTGGACCAGGATTAGGATCAGGATTACTTCTCAGGTAAGTAGCTGTGGTAGTATTTCTCAGAGATCTTCCGGCGGTTCTTGATCTGACAATGTGAACGCAGGCTGCTGCTAAGGAGGACAGAACCCTAGAGTCCATGTGTGGTGCTTATATATTCTCTACTCCCTAGGCATATTAGTGACCACCTGATCAGTCCTTTTCCCCCTTTCCACAAAAGAGCGCCAAACTCAAACAAAAGGGCACCAAAGTTCCAAAGAGAAGGGTAGCCAACATGGCTGCCAAACAACTACTAGACACCATTCAAGATGGCGATTTTAACACACTTTTGACATTACCATTTCCCAGGTAAATAATACAAGATACCACATAGACATAAATCAGAGCATGCATATTAAAACATAAATAATGCTGTACACTAGTGTGTGATAATGTAGTCCCATTTCAAACAATACTTTAAAGTGCAGGTCAGCAGGGTTCATATGACTAGTTAGTGTGCAACTCGCAGGGCCGGTGAAACCATTTAGGCGACCTAGGCGATTGCCTAGGGCACTAGGATTTGGGGGGCACCATTTTCTTCGGCAGTGACCGCGGCGGCTGGATCTTTGGCTGCCCCGGTCACCGCTGGCATTTAGGGGGAGGGAGCTGGGGCAGGGGAGCGCAGGGAGGGCCGCCTGCAGCAAGTACGGGGGGAGGGCGGCATGCAGGGGAACTCCCCGCCCCAGCTCACCCCCGCCCCGCCTCCTCCCTGAGCACGCCGTGGCTGCTTCACTTCTCCCGCCTCCCAGGCTTGCGGTGCCTAAGATGATTGGCGCCACAAGCCTGGGAGGCAGGAGAAGTGAAGCAGCCATGGCGTGCTCGGGGAGGAGGCGGGGCAGGGGTGAGCTGCTTCACTTCTCCCGCCTCCCAGGCTTGCGGCGCCAATCATCTTAGGTGCCGCAAGCCTGGGAGGCGGGAGAAGTGAAGCAGCGATGGTGTGCTTGGGGTGCTCGTGCTCTTGCGTGGAGCAGGGGTGAGCTGGGGTGGGGGAAGGTGCCTCAGAGCGGAGGGTGGGGGGTGTGGAGCTGCCGCAAGGGGGCACCTCAGGGCGGAGGGGGTGCACCTCAGGGTGGAGGCACGAGGTGGGGGAGGGTGCAAGGTGGAAGTTTCGCCTAGGGCACGAAACATCCTTGCACCGGCCCTGCCAGAGGGACAGGACAGTGCATTCTTCAAAATCATGTCCCTTGTGCAATACTGGACAAAATCATATCCGGTTTTGTTTCAGTACCGGATGAGGGACAAAGCTTAGAAATGCAGGACTGTCTGGTTTTAAACAGGATGAATGGCCTGCCTATGTGTCAGCCATCCTTTCTATAGTACTGCAAATTACAATAGAAAGAAACATAGAAACTTAAATATTAGATATGCTGAAGGTATATAAACGGACTGGTAAAATGGCCTCTATAAATGCCTCAAAAAATGCTCGAGAATTTGAGACTGTATTAGAGAATACAGCATAGGGAAATCTGGGAATATAGACAGAATTGTGTCAGCAAAAATTACAGCCTATAAGAAACCCCAGTGCTTAATGGAATCGGAAAGTATACTAGACACTTTCCACTTTATGGGACCTAGATAGTGGATTACAGAGCTTTGTCTCTTAGGGAATCTGGAAATGTATTAGACAATTGTGTGCATAAGGTGACCTGGAAGTTTATTACTGAGCTTAACACTGTTTTAAACCCTTCTATGTGGAAGGGGATGTGGGCAAAAGGGATTATTACTACTGAGTTCTTTGTAAGGGAAACCTTATTCTTCCTGTGCTTGTATAGTGAGCAATATAAAAGTTATAGAAGAAGCATGTGACATGGGAACTGGATTAATCAATAAAAAGGATACAGAGCCTCTTACCATTAGCTCAGTAGTTTAAATCCAGGCCAGGCAGTAGTGATAAGAAATGGTTACTGTCCCGTAACTGTTTGCAATGGTGTATTAAGCATATTTGCTGAAACCGTCAAATGGGTTTTTGGGGCCTTATGCTTTTTGCTTGATCAAAGCCCTGGTTTGACCTTAACCCTTAGAACTGGGCAAGTAACTGACTCTTTGGTTCGCTGGTACTTGCAGAAAAATAAAATATCAGTTTGGGTCTCTGATGGGGCTTCTGCCCCACACTGCCCCTGATAAGGTTAAAACCCAGCCTGGAGGGCTGCAAGGAAACAACCAATTAGGGCAGTGGCTGCAGCCAGTTAGGGCAGCAGCTGGACCAGCCCATCAGGGCCGAGCTGGCCCATATAAAAGGAAGCTGCAGGCCAGAGCAAGTGAGTCTGATGCAGGGAGCCCTAGGGAGAAGACTGGCTTCCTAGATGGCTACAGGGAGACCAGTACCTGGAGAAGGGCAGATGCTAGCAGGGAAGGAGCGGCCCGGCTGTGGACTGCCACACTGCTGTGAGGAGTGGCTGGACTTTTGCTGGAGGAGTGCCCCAGAAGGGGGAGGGGGAAATGGATGATGAGATGGGTGGAGGGCTGTGCCACGAAGCAGTCGTTGAGGGAAAGGAGCCATAACGGGTCTGCAGGCGGAGACAAGGATGGGAGAGCCACCACCATCCGAGGGCGCACCTGCTGGGACTGAGAATTCCCAAAACGCCCAGCAGGAGGCATAAGTGTGGTGAATCACCCCCTGACAGGGTCACACTAAATTTGAAAATTGCAAGACGTTTTGGTCTATTAAATCTACTTTAAGTCTTAAAAATGAAAACCTAATTCAACCGAAAACATTTTCTTTGTGGTATTTTTACAGGCCGACATTTACAATATGAGGTGGCGGTGCTGCCTCCCTTATCAGCGTTAGCCCAGTGGCTAGGGCACGCACATGAAATGTGAGAGACCCAGGTTTAGTTCCCTCTTTGCCTAGGGTGACTATGTGCCCTGTTTTGGCCAGGTCTCTCACGTTCTGGGTGAGTGCTTTGACTGCTGAGCTATTGGGTAAAAAGTGTGTCATTCATGCACCTGAGTGTTGCTAGTCAAAGGAAAGAGACTGAAGACCATGTGAGAACTTGATTTCCTGTCCCCTTCCCCTCCAATCTTGCATGCAGCTTCCTACTCAAATCATTAAACAAGTCACAGATGTAATTCTAATTCAGTGCTACTTCAGAACTAGTACTTTCAAGAGTATCCATTGGAGGACACTAGAACACAACAAATCAGAGGGAGCAAGTACGCTATGACTATTTTAAAGATATTTGTGGAGGCCACATGTACTTATAAAACCTGAACGAACAAAGCATTTTGTTTACCTAACACAGTCTGAATATCACTTGGTATTTCATTGGCTATTTCACCAATCTCATCTCCTGCTCTGTCTTGGTTTGTATTTGGGACTGGTTAGGATCTTACTTAATGGCTGACTGCTGGCACAGTCACTTGTTCTAATTTTAGTTATTACCTTAATGGGTGAAATACTTTCTATTATTATTTATTATCTATTAAATATTTAAACTTTTATATCTTTTAAGATTATAATTAATCCTAAATCTTTTTACCTGCTTCTCTCAACAAATGTTTATAGATGACCAAACACTAGCAATATGACCAGAGTTTACTTAATTCATCTTGATGGTGTTACACTGAGCCAAATAAACTCTGATATGTTTTTGTCATGGTGATAACATTTGGTTGTGTAGGAACTGGATCCAGTCTGTAAAACTCTCATCTCCCCTCTAGATGATAGCAACCTGCTCCATTTCAGCCTCCCGGACATTCACACTGTCGCTATCCAGTGCATTCAAAATGCAGCTGCTAAAATAATCTTCTTTCCCCATCTATTTGAACATATTTGTGCGCCCCCCCATGCTTTCCCTTGATGGTCCTTCCTTTTTTCTACCCCATCAAATTCAAGCTTTTTGTCTTCACTCAGGAGACCCTATACAGCTCTGCCCCTCTCTGTTGACCAAGTTTTGTATCGTACCACACCAATGATGGCAGCCTCAATGGCTTGTTTATCCATTTCTCTCACAATCATCTTTGCACTATCATGCTGCCCCTTGCATTTGGAATTTCTTCCTTAAACTGGCCATAAAGCCATTAACTTCTTCTAATTCCTGCTCAGGATCCACTCTGACTGTGAAGCCTACGGGAAATTGCCCACTGATAACACTAGGTGACGATCTAGTGGAGGACTTCTGGTATTTATTTATATGAGGGGGGAGTTAAATATTTTGGAACCATCAGGTTGTGCGTTTGGCTATCCTACGTAATTGCATGATCCTAGATCATTGTTACTCTCTTTCAGATCTCTTCTGTTTATTGAACTTACTCCTTGTATCCTGTGTTGTTAGATTACACTTTCTTTGGTGAAGGGACCATGTCTAATTTGTTTGTACAATTGGACTCCAATTCCTACTGCGGACTCCAGACACTACTGTGATGCAAATAGAGAAATTAATAATGTTATTTAGACAGGTCTATATTTCATGAAACTGAACATAAAATATTTATCCTACTGCTAGTGATAATGTAATAGCCTTTAAAAAGGGTCCTTTTGTATAATACATTCCACAAAGATTTCAATTATATCATTCTCATTGCTTTTTATTTTTTGTGTAAAATCAAGTTCTAGATTGCTAACTATCTTTCCTTTCTGTGACCTTTATAAAACTGTTGATTTTATTCCCAGGACTGGGTCACTGTGTAACACAAAGTACCATTTTTGCATCTTTGCCTCAGAACATGCTTCAAATGCATGGTTACAAGGGGTGTGCCTGTTTTTTGTTTTTATTTTTTGTTTAATAAAAGGTAGCCTCTCACTTGGCTTCTTTGCTAGGAGCATTTTTGCCAGATTTCTAGAAGGTTTACAAATAAATGCATATGCACAGAAGTAAACCCATATGAAGCAACTATGTTTGTGTGCACAAATCAGATTAGGGCACACATGGTCTAGCTAGTCTTTTGCATGTGCATTTCCTCTGTTTATTTTAGTGTGTGAGATCTTGGGTATACCTTTCTATCCAGATGCTTTGTGTGCAGAACTCAAGCCTCTGTGTTTTGAAAACATCAGCCTTTGTATGTAATACAATGGTGAACAATAACTACCGTACTTATAATGGAGGCCCCTTAAGAAAGGTTGCTTTACAATAATGTCTGATGTATTTTCCCCCTTTCTCCCTGCTACTATCCTCCTTAGATGATTTTCTGTTACTCTGCCCAGACATCAACATGATTAATAGACCTGTTAAGATATTATTATAATTACCGGTACTGTATAAAATTTGTGGTTTAACTAGTAACGGCCGCTACATATGGTGTTCAGTCCTGGATGCTTCAGTACTCCCTATTGAGATCAGTACAAGTTCTGTGCGTGAAATAAATGTATAGATGACGGACATTAAGATTTTAACCTATTCTAACCATAAAAGGCCAAATTGTCCCACCTTTACTCTATTCCTCAAGTTATTCCATTGGTTTCAATGGATCTACTCTAAGAGTAACTTACTATCGGGCCTGAGTAGGGGTGGCACAATCTAGCCTGTTGTTTGCAAGTAAGATTAGCTTCAAGTATAACAATATGAATTATTCAGATATAAAACTGCAACACAGGAAATGATTGAAAACTGTGATTAATATTAAAAATCCCAAAGAATATATAAAATCCTTCTAATCTGGCATTGGAAATAAGTATGAACAGCCTTCCTGTTTATAATAATACCCGTGAATGGTTCCTTTTCAGTAGTTATTAAAGGTTTCAGCTTGGGAGACTAACTATTTTAAATTGTTAGAGATTATATAATATTGGTAAATTACTGCAGCTTCCCAAAGCTTTTAATGTCCAGTACAGTAACTCCAATTCTTGGTTATCTGCATGTCACCAGGTACAATGCTGTGTGCTTCGTAACAGCTCACAACTAGAAATGAACTCTGCCTTTACATTAATTGCTAGTGACTCCAACTTAATCCGCCTGAAAATAAACCTGCTGGCACTAACCATGAAAATTATGACTTAATATGGCCAAAGAATTTACTTAAAATAAAAGGGTATTTGATTCTACATTAAGTCAGGGACATTCTTCTGTATTTTTATCCAATGTTAGCATTGATTTGAGTCCAAATTCCTTTTCCTTTTTGTTCTAGATTTGGGTCCCTCTTTTGTTTCTCTTAGTTACACAATAGAGGTTCAGAGATACAAGGACTGCGTGGAAAAACACTTAAGGTCATGAAACTAATATGAAGAGGCATGTTGTCATTTGTAAAAGATCAGGTATGTAAGCAGAACCAAATTCAATTTAGCTACAGGCAGTAAATTGGAGGACAATTGACAGGCGTCTGCTTACATTAGATAGCAAGTTCATTTTACTGGAACTATAATGGACTGCAACAACTACAGCAGATTATGAAGTACACTTTGAAAGCTGGATTATTGTGCCCTCCATGTGAACATGAGAAGTGATTGATGTTGGATTCTGCAAGCTGAGCATAATTGTTTGAATGGAGGGGGAATAAAAGGGAATTTACTCTGACTCCATTTCTGTTTCTCTATGAAATTTGCTACTTTGTCGCATGAGGAGAGAGAACGAGATGGGAATAACCTGCATGGGAATAACCTGTATAGACAACTTGTAAGTGGGCTGGCATCATTCCATAGTGGGTTGGGCTTTGCTTACACACAGAACTAGCAGGGATTTGTCCCAGCAGAACCTCTCAGAGCTCCACAAGCTGGCCCTTAATGCATAGGCTCTGCTGTCTCTGAATCTGTTACAGATTGCACAGTTTCTGCAGGATCCTTGCTGATGGGGATTACTATGTTAGTTAGTGGATCTCAAGCCACTCATAAAGGAGAAATGCCACAGTGCAGAGGAGAAAGGTGGATAAATTAATCCTGACAGGGTAGATCAGATAATACTACTGAATGTTCTGCGGAGCTGGTGATAGGATGATGTTGCCTTCATGACTGTCTTACTGTTGTCACCTCCAGTCTGCATATGACCTGTTACCTCTCCAGGCCTGGATCCTACACTCCAGCAAATCTGTGTGCAGGGGGAAGGCGAATGGGGCTCTCAAGGCAGCACTTCCCCTTTTAGTGCTGGGAAGGGGTATGCTAGATCTCCATACCCTCCAATCCTAGAAGCAGAGGGTAGGATCTGACATAGAGTGGCCATCAAGAATACCTAGGCACAGTAACTCATTTGAACTGTTACCATGTTTCCTCTAGAAATGTAGAAAATATTGTGCACATAAAACAAAAGCAGCAAAACTTGCTCTGTTGCTAGTTCTTCATATACCAGGAAAAAACTCCACTTTCAGCAAGGAAGCTTTTATCTCCTTGACTCCAACTGAAAAGCCATTTTCAAGAATTGTTTTGGTTCACTTGTCAGAAGCAAAAGTTGTATGTCAGATCAAGGAGGTGAAGATCAAAGTTTAAATGCATGTTGCACAATCAAAGCTAATATGAACTTTTGAGATTACTGTAAATAGAAAGGATTGACTTCAGATCAGCCCTGTTTTCGTTAAAGGTGACCTGAGAGGAAAGTGGGCTCGCACCCTTTTTTATTTCTTGATGATGTAGGAAGAAGCCTAAAAGGTTGGGTTTTGTTGTTGTTAATTTAGTGGGGGAAATAAACCTGGAATATATGTGGAAACTCCTGGAGATACCTAGTGTGATTGTGACATCACAATACTGTACATTGAAAGTGTCGCAATTTTAGAGAGGATGGGATTTTTGCTCAAACTGTCAAAACCTTTATTCATTCACACCTATTTAATTCCAATGCACAAGAAATACTTGGGAGAAAAGTATGGTAAAGAGTCCACATTCTCACCCCTTCATTCAATGGGTAGAGAGTTCACAGCTCAAGTCTGAGACCTGATTCTCTTAACATCTACAAGGTTTAAAAAGCAAACAGGAAAAAGGATTTTCTTTAGAAGTCATAAAGAAGCAACAACAACAAAAGACAGTAATTATTTCCCCCGGCAGTCCATCTTTAAACTTCATTTTTTAATGTTCTGAGGCCTTCACTTTTACTTGTCTTGGATGTCTGTCAGCATGAGTTTAAGCTTAACAAGATTCAGCTTTTTATTCATAGTAACTACAGCAGCACCTGGTAACACCACTGAAGTTAGGGGTCCATCAATTTTTCCATTATCAGCCCCAGTTCAGAAGTGTGTTTTAAATTCTGCCATAAAAAAATTGCTCACTGAAATTTGCCATACTTATGCAAGGTCTTAGCTCTGGGATTAGCAAATTACATAACTGCACTAAAATAGGAGTTAGGGACTGACTTAATTCCCCAAAAGCAAGGTAATTCAGAGTTAAGGCTTAAATCACATCTTTGTCCTGAAGAGGTTTTCAGACAGGGGGAACAATAGGGAAAGTTAAGGACAATTTTTTTTAGCCTTAATTCTAAATTTCTTGACTCATGAGTCAAACCATTTAAACACAATTTTTTGTGGTTCAGTATACTAGAAATCCAGTTTGACAGAACCATCAGATAAGATCACATCACCTCAGTGATATTAAAAGCTGAGAGAATAATATTTCTGCAACTGTTATTTCCAGATAGTGAGAGCAGGATTAGTTAACCCCTTTTCATTTTTATTTTTACTCTTTTTTTAGATGCCATAATGATGTGTAATGGTCAGTTTGCATAGATCTTTTTTGAAAAGTTAAACATAACTTCTTTCAGTTAACATTTTCCTCAGAAATCCTCATTGTCGCATACTGCACGTAAGTTATGCAGCTCTGTCATGGGTGCACACACCGCTAAGGACTCGTCCTCCTGGCTGCTCTGGGGATTAGTTCTTCCCAAGTGCTGTGCCCTCCTCTGGTGGTCTCTTCACCCATCATCGTCTCTCACTCTGTGGCACCTCTCACTCCAGGAGCTGCAGCTTCCTGTTCATGACTCGGCCCTTGGGCCAGGTCACTATGGTCTTCCTCTTCCTGTGTATCAAAGTCTTCCAAAGCAAACTGTTCCTTACAGTCTGCTCTGTGCTGTCTGGTCTGTGCCACTTCCCCAGTGGCTGGTGGGGGGACCTGGGCCCACTCTTTACCTTGGGTTCCAATTTCCAGCTCAAGGGCCCTCTTGTCAGCATCCCAGGTCAGCCCCATCCCATACCTTGCTGCTTTCCCACTGAGCCTTTCCTACCTTTCTGGCCTCTCCCCTCTCTGGGTTTGCCAGCACAAACGCCCTCTTCCCAGGGAGTAATGGTAGGCTACCTATCTCTATAGCCTCAAACACACCTCTCTCCCCTCCCAGGGAGTGACTGCAGACTACCTCCTTTCAGTTCCTGGGCTTTATACAGGCTCTTCCCTAAGCCTTGTGTCTAATTCACTGTGGCCCGGCTCTCTTCCTGGGGCAGCCTGGGGAGCTAATTGACCCAGCTAGCCATCTTAACCCCTTCAAGCCTTGTGTGGGGTGGACACACCATCACAAGCTCCATGATGCATTGTGATTTCATCAAAAAATGAGACAGAGTGAAAAGAAACATTATAGAATTAAGATAAAAATATTTGACACTATCAGTCTAATCACTAGCATTGGTGGATCAAATTTCTGTATGGTGGTATCTTGACTCAGACAGCATTAGTTAGTTCACCAGGGATTTTCCTGGGATGAGCAGTTTCTTAATTGTGCCAAACATGTAAAATATTCACTTAGTCTCTCTTCAGGTAGAGTACATCCCTCTGATCTTACTAATCTAAGTAATTCTCAAATAATAATAGAATACACGCATTCCACTCTCACCCCAAACATACACGCACAGTTGCAAACAAATTTTTTCCATTAAATGTCACCAAGATAAATTCTGAGATATGAAAGAGAGTTCCTGGATCTGTAAAAGTCTGGTGGTGGGAGAGGAGGTCTCAGAGACAATGAAGCGTTCACAGTATGTTGCGTGAAGCATGAGGGCCAGATCTTCAGCTAGTGTAAACAGCTACTGCTCCACTGGGCCCTAAGTCACTGGAACAGAAATTGCCATTGCAGACATGGTCTAGAAATGAATGAGTAGGTAGGCAAAGTCCTTTAAAGTGTAGTTCCACCCAGAAAAGTGATTATTTAAAAATGGCACCTTCTTATTCAACATATCTGTTCTTTGGAACTTATTCTGATCTCATTACTGCCTTATACCATTAGACTTCACTGACTTGAATGGGGACCTGGCTTGAGTCCCTGCTATGCTCCTATGTTACCTTGGGCAAGGCTCTTAGCCTTTGTGTTCAGTTTCCCGTCGCAAGTGGGGATAATAGTCCTTTCCTACCTCACAGGGGTGTTGTGAGGATAAATATATCGAAGACTGTGAGGCACTCAGATGCTACAGTAATCAGGGCCACAGAAATACCTGACATGGAATCACTCCTGATTTACATCAGACTAAAATCACAATTAGGCCTCAATCTGTGTGATCCCACTGAGGACAGAATTTATCCAGTAGAATTTTTATTATAGATAGTGCCATGAGTCAGAAAAAATACAGCTCCACTTAAAAAAATGGAGGGAGGTGGGAGGGAAATCGTGGTCCTTGAGCAAAACTTCCCCTGAATGGAGAGCTAGGCTTAACACAATTTGTAAACTGAACAAATTTGACTTGGACTTGTTGAAAGACAATAAGCATGCAATCTTACAATGGCATTTCTACAGAGTCCCTTTTCAGAGGATTGCCACACTTCAAATAACAGCCCTGATCCAGTGTTTAAATTCCTTTGAAGTCAATGGAGTAAAACTGACAAAATGCAACGGAGAATCAAGCACTATCTGTACAAAGTTGAATAGAATTTAGTTTAGACTTCACTGAGTGTGAGTTCAAATGTAGCAACCTAGACTGTCTGGAAAGTGAGAGAGAAAAAAGCAAGTGACTTGTGTTTGATGGAAATTTTTTAGAATTAGATGTTACTTCTCTTTAGTCTGTAGTTTTAAACCTCCATTCTCTGACTCCAGATAAAACTACTGACTTGTGAATTTTCCTTCTGTTTCTTGTGCTTGAAGGACATAAATATTCTCCTGCTGTGCTATAGCCACCATTTGTGGGCTCAGGCTCTGCATATATGGCCTTCATTAGAACAAATAGGGTATACACATTTAGATTTTTAGAATATTTCAGCCAAGTTTTGTTCATGTTTATGCTGTGTAAATCTGGAGTAACTCCACTGCATTTACCTTTTATGGAAGATTTTATTTTTTTCTACATGACCTTGCCTTTGTATGGCTATCTAATATAGTAATGCCATAGAATTTTTTGTCTTGCATATTTGTTTTGAGAACTAAGGGTCAAAAGCTGAGGTGACTCCAATGAAGTCAATAGAGTGATTCTGGATTTACCTTATTTGTCCCTAAGTAACTGCTAACTTCATTTCTGGTTTAAAGTTCTCCATAGTCACAATTCACTATTCTCCCCACCTGACCTGGCCCCATGTCTTCCCTCCATGTAGAAATTTGCATACTCTATTGTATGAGTCTCATAACACTTTCCTTCTGGAGGCCATTTCATTCTGTATGAAAATAGCCTGACCCAGCTCAAATTACCAGTTGGTGGAAGAAGTCTCTACTCATGCCAGAGGTGTGTAGGGAGGCTCCTGGGGTTGTGAAGTTGCTTTTATCTTCCCTGGTGCTGCTGCTTCTTTCTCTGCCTGGGAAGTGGCTGGATTGGCTTCTGCCCTGTGTACTAGTGATGGTGGTGGGTGAGTGGTACGGACAAGAGCATAGTGCCCTAGAGCTCTTTTCACCAGAGGCGAGATTGTGGAGGTGCCGGTCTGCTTCTGGCCTACTCTGTCCCATTTCTGCTTGTCTCCTCTCAGGAATCTGTGCCTATCCCTGGAAGGTGGGTGGAGAGGCTGTTGTCCCAGATAGTGCAGGAGGGAGCCACTGGTGGCCTAGCACCTTAAAGCAGCTTCTATCTCAGTTCAGGAGATAGCAGGGCTGCTGGTGGTCTGGCCTACCTACTTTCCCCACTGCTACCAGCATGCTACTTCTCAGCCTTCTTACTGGTTCTCTCTTCCCAGGGGTCTGGTCCTATCCTAGAAGGTGTGAGAGGAACTAGTGAATCTTAAGTCCTTGTATGGACAAATGCAAAAATTGGTATTAAACCAAGATTCTACGCTAATGCCAAATGGAAACCAATTAAAAAATCTTCTGTTCACAAGGACAAGTGCAAAACAATGGACCAAACCTCCTTCCTTTGGGCCAAATTCTTCTCTGTTGCACGAGTATATACCCACCGTCTTAACAGACTTGACTCCCTGCCCCCATTTACTTCAGTTGGGTTTCACCAATGTAAATGAGAACAGAATTTGGCCCATTGGGAGTTTTTCTTATGCCAGGACTACAGTATTCATCTCTTTGTTTAATAACCCTTTTCCCCCATTCCTCCAGGCGTGTTTCTGAAGTGCTGAAGTGAAGATGATACCTGTGGCACTTACTAACTGGTATCACTCAAATGCAGTTTAAGCAGCTTTCATCCCACAGTATGACATTTCCAAAGTTACTCTGGTGCAGCAAAGAAATGGCATAAAAACACACTTCATATTTGCATTCCTTTTCTGTGCCATCTAATAGGCTAGAATTGTGGAAGGTCATCTAGAGGAAGAAGGGAATAAAATTTTCCAAGACTCTGTGTAAACATCTGCAGATCTTAACAAAAATAAATAAACAAACAAATAAATAAAATTGGCTATGAACATGGGCTGCTTACAAACAGACATAACTATTCTACATAAAGTCAGACATTTCAATAATACAGAAGTGAATATAGGGAGTTCAGCTGGGTACTGGCTTTGGTGATCATTAATTTGGGGGAGAATCATGGAGTGATAACAAATAGTAAATTTTATTATTAGGATTGGGAGATGTGGTAATGCTCCAGTATGCATTCCCCAAAGGAATGGATTGTGTTGTGTATGTTGTTTCCTCAGTGGGTTTGGAAGGAAGCAAACAAACCTTTGTACATAGCATTGGTTTAGAAGGGGGAGTAAAAAGGAGACTGGTCTCTTTTTGTGATATGATGGGAATTAGGGGAGCCAAGTTATGGCTCATATAATTGCCCCACTTGTGTGAGTGAACAGAGTGCCATCAAGTTGACTGCTGCCATGGCACCCAGTACATCATATGTAGATAACCCGCATGTTAAATACTTTAGGCCCAATATTCCTGTCTCTTAAACTAGCTCTTAACTCCACTGAAAACAATGAACCAGATCCTCTGCGGCATCTAAGCTGGGCTTGGTGCAGCCCTGTAGGAGGAAAGGTACAAAATGACCTTTATATACCCCCTGTTCAGAAAGCCATCTAGCTATTGATCTGCTCCCAGCCCTGAGCTACTCGACTTTACCCTGGAAGTCAATAACGCCCCCCCCCCACTCCTTCCAGGTCATTCTAGCAGCAGGGATTGTCGTTGGGCAAGTATATCCCAGCCAGACTCCTTTCACCAGGGGATGGAGGGAGATGGCATCAGAATTGCAGTTGTGTTCCTGTGCCTCCATAATATTCCCAAATGCAGCATGGCTGAGAATTGGAGACCATATATTTTCACAGGTGAGAATAAGAAGAGAATCAAACATATTTTCAGAAATATTCTAATACAAACCCAAATTTTGTTGTTTGATTTTTAAAAAACAAAAACCCAATAACGTTGCTTAAACCCAGATAATTTATAGGAAATCCAAACCAAAATCTGCTCATTCACTGAAGGCCTGATTCAGAGCTGCACTGTGCATTTTGTATTATGTTATGCTCTCATGAGTGGAGGTGTTAGCATCTCTTTTCTAGTTGGAGTTTTGCTCAGGTTTATAATTGTTTCCTGTAATTAGGACCTTCAAACTCCTTCAAAAACATGTAATTGAAAACAAGTTAGCACAGAGTTTGTGACTGAGATATATTCTGGTCAACTTCCTGGATTTTTTTCCGCTGCACACACAAGAGACCTCTAGCAGCAGTATGATTATCAATGGGAGTTTTGCCTGAGTCGAGACTGTAGGACTGAGCCCTTACTTGCACACAAGTTCAGCCTTGTATTAAAGACAGAGACTAATATACAAAGTGTAAATCCTGTAGAAACCTCTAAATATATTATTATAAATAACCTAATAGTATCAATCCAGGTACTTGTACTGCTTTCATTACGGTAATACGTGCATGCCTAATAATAATTAGAGTAATATAAATCTACTAATGTAGGACTAATGTCATCCCGTATATCGATTTATATTCAGTTTCTGAGAATACACGTAATGGATTATGATTGGATGAATTATTTTCTTTTAAATTTGACCAAATGCAAGATTGTGCTTTGCTGTTGTACTTCTCATTCTGTAAATATTTTGTAAATCCTGTTGGGATAGTACCCTATTATGGGATTAAAGCACATTCTAGCAAATTACATCTAGGTATTTATATTTACCTAATAGAAAATTACATCTCAATCATAAATTTACTGTACCATGCTGTCAATAAAAAAATTAACACCACAGCTGTGATGGGCAGTAGTAATTAAAAGTCCCCACAGCATCGTTGTCTGCATATTTATCAGTGACTAATAAAAATGTGAAGAAAAGCAAGACTTGGAAATGTTCATTATGAAAATATTTTCATATTGAAGTCAAATTTTTAATGTTAACATTCAGAGCCATTGATTATTGCAGGCAAAAGCAATGTTGAAATAGAAATTAAAACCCACAAAAGTCAAGAAACTAAATTTAAGCTTTTTACAGCAATCTTGGCTCTACCCTTTGAGCATGTGGTGAGACATAGTCATTACGGAAAGGGAAGCCTAATTAGGGAGGAAATTAAAACAAAACAAATCATTTCTGTAAAGCCAAGTGCTATTTTTTAAAATTAATTAAAAAGTCATACAGTCCCCGCATTCCAGTGCTTCTGTGGGATTAAGGACCAATCACATGCTTGTGTGACCTAAAATACCTCCAAATCAGGAACTCTGGGTTTCAAATGGACAGTTCTGATTGCAAAAGTAAGTTATGTACATACACGCTAGCTAATTCATTTAGTAATTGGTATTTTAGATGTTCTTTGGGAAGAATAGAACACAGCCAATCAGCCACATCGATGGCAGATTTTCTGGGGGGAAAAAGGTAGAATATGAGCAAGTTAGAAAGGCCCAGATCCTCAGAAGGTATTCGGGAGCCTAACTCCATTGAAATCAATGGTAATTAGGTGCCTAGGTATCTTTGAGGATCTGGGCCAAAGTGAGTCACTCTAATTCCTAGGCTTGCTTTGCTCTTATAATTTGTTTATCTTCCTGATCAGCATTTGAATCAAAGACATAAAAATTGTGCATTAAATTGGGCACAATATAGATATTAATATTATTATTTATGTGCAGGATCATAGTGTCACATCTTGATGCTTACCCTTCATTGTTTCATTAAAATAGGATTGTGGCATTGCTCACAAATGTAGAAAGACTTGTCTTCCCTACAAAGAAAACCAGTGGCTGAGGGGGTAGGGTATGAAATTCACCTTTTGACAGAAGGCCTGTATACGGTATCCAACTCTTTGTTGTGGATGCTCTAGGAAGTGTAGCCACATTGCAGAGGGGGTGAAATGGGTGGAAATTCCCACAGTCCCAGTACACTGCACTGGGTCCAACTAAGCTAAGCAGTCCTTGGTACCCTCTGGGAAATGGGCACAGAGGGCAACAAGCAGTATTCCATACATGGACCTTAGCCTGGTTCATAGTGTGGATTCTGTTTTTACACAGTCAATCCTGCTTAATTCTCCAGGCAAAGCCCATTTACTCTGGCTTTGAACAGGGTGAGAGAGGTAGTCATTTTCTTCCAATTGAAGATAAGTCATTATCTTAAAAACATCTGTGGGCAAAATGCTCAATTGCTATGAATGATAGTCAAGGGGAGTTATGTGCAGGTCAGAAAGAGGAGGCCAGACTTATGAGACATTTATGAAGTCAAGTATAAATAACTAGAGGGAATTGTATGTGCTAGTCCTGTGTTGAGATTCTACTTTAAAAAGTGGCCTGTGTGCATTCATATACAATGAAACCTCCATGTAAGCGTCAAAATCCATCCAATCTACTCAGTGTTTATCAAAGCCCAAATGAGCAGGTGCATAGGGCCTGATTGTCACTTACACTAAGTTCCCTTTACACTGCTCAGTGTAAAGAGGCCTTCAAATGAGTGTTAATCAGGGTCAAGCCTGTAACGCTTTGAAACCCTTGCATTTAGAAATTATCTGGAGAATGTGGATGTGAGGGGCAGCTTCTTTTTGAGGCTTATCTATCTGATGGAAGGATTTTAATTAAGGAAACATCCTCTCTTGTGTTTTCTGATCTATCCCAAGAGGATAGCAATGACAGTAGAAACTATTCTAATGTAAAGCGATGTCCTCTTTTAGCCTCTACCTTTCAGCATGTCAGTACATCACACATTATAGACAGGTTTTTTAAAGTGATATGTTTACCTTAGTGTCACCCTTACCATTTCTATAAAGGGAAGGTGCACAGCTGTTGTCTGTGAATGACTTTGTAATCTGTGAGCAGCCGTTTCCTGTCTGTACATCTTATTTTATGTTTTCTGTGGTGTGGCTGCCAGTTCTGCATTCTACAGACTATGTGTAGGCGTGTTTAACTCCTTGTGATTGCTCAAGTTAATTATCCCTCTGTAGATATTGTGCTCCAAAAGGAGTGGAAATCCATATATTGGCCATTATGTGGATTGTTAAATTAACTTACAGGTTTCTTCTCTAAGGTTGGTCCAGGCTATTTCCCAGGGAGCCAGCCATCAGTTATGCTTAATTTTGGCATGGTAAAGTTGATGGCTCAATGACTGAGGCTATTAGTCTTCTGCTATTGGGAAGTGAAGTTTGGTTCCTAGGCAATCTCTCTGATAACACCAAATAGGATATATCTTCTGTTTGTCTTACAGTCTTGTCAGCCAAAGGTTATTTTTCTAAGCAATTGCTCCTCAAGAGAAGGAAAAAGCAACAGAAAGGTATTTAGTCTAACCTTGTGGTATTGAGCCAGAGTACCAGCATTGTGCAGAATAACTTGTCAGCAATCCATTGTGGGGAATCCTCGCTCATGCTCAGTACCTGACATCATCAATGAAAAATTGGGACAAACTGATAGAGATCTTGTAGAAAACAAGCTGTATGTTCATTTGTATATGTGGCTTGGTAATGTGTATTGTAGCTGAAAATAATTAATGCAAAAATTCTGTGTGTAAAATGAACTATTTGGGGCCAAATTCTTTTGTAACATCAGTGCAACTCCAGTGACTTCAACTGAAATGAGTGTCCCTTTATGTCTATTTTAATAGTCTTGGAGCCAAATTTTTCTGTTGCACTGGAGAAAATCCCTTGATATCAGTAATCCTGAGTTACAGATTTACGTTGGCACAATTGAGAACAGAATTTGGCCCTCTCTCTGTCTCTATTATAATTCCTGTTGCTGCAAAGACACTTACTGGTAAGAGCAAGCTGATTAACTACAGGCTCCCTAACTGTTACACTCAGACCATTCTTGTTACAATTACAAGCAGATATGTCTACTATTTAGCCCAGAGGGAACTTTTTTCATCCTTTTCCTCTTTCCCTTTCTCTCCCGTTCACCAAGGTTTCATGAGCAAATGCTAGGATAGTTAAAATCCCAGAACATTGTCATTTGACACTAAATAGAGTGTTGTATGATTAATTGGTTTGAATTTTTAATTGCTTTCCTCTGGAATTGGAATTGAGATTTTGGAACATTAATCTTCTGAAATTTTCAGCAGGTTTTTATATTTGAATACTATTTGCAAAGATAGCTTTGTTTACGCAAATTTAGACTTTGAAAGAACAATTGTGTGTAATTGATGTAGGTAATCATTTGATATTAGGCAAAAGGATACTACTTCTTCCAGTGAATGCACATGTGCATTCCACTCTTGGTGACAGTGTGCCGAGCACATGACCATTGAGTACCTGTTGAGTGGCTTGAGCTCCCCCTGCTGTCATGTTCCGTTACATGCAGGTATAAAGAGCAGAGCCTCCCCAAAGCTATGTCTACTCTTACCGGGGATCCACGCTGCTGCAATCGATTTAGTGGATTGATTTAGTGGGTCTAGTGAAGACTCTCTGGTCCTCACCCGCCCCCCCGCCTCTTCCCATCCCTGCACTGCCTTTGCCCTGCCCCCATTCCACCTCCTTCCCCCAAAGTCCCTGCCCCTGCCCTGCCTCTTCTCTGCCTCCTTCTCTGAGTGTGCTGCACCCCCGCTCCTTCCCCTCCCTCCCAGAAAGTCCTAAGTGCCGCCAAACAGCTGTTAGGCAGTGAGGTGGGCAGAAGCACTGGGAGGAGGGGGAGGAGCAGGGATGCGGCTCGCTGGAGGGGAGAAGAAGAAAGTGTGGGGGGGAGCTTGGCTGCCGGTGGGTGCGGAGCACCTGCTAATTTTTCCCCATGGGTACTCCAGCCCTGGAGCACCCACGGAGTCAGCACCTCCCTTCCACTTGCCTGAATATCGGGACAAATGGGGTTCCAATCGTACATTGATCAGGACAAAGGGTTAAATATCGGGACATCTGGTCACCCTAATTGGGCCTGGGGGTGGTGTGCTCCCCCCGGCTCTGCCTCAGGCCCTATCCCATCTCCACCCCTTCCTTCAAGGCCACACACCTGCCCTGCCCTACCTCTTCCCATCCCAACCTCGTTCCACCCCCTCCCCTGAGCACGCCATGTCCTCACTTCTCTTCCCTCCTGCCTAGTCTCCTACATGCTGCGAAACAGCTGATTGCCACAGGTGGTAGGTGCTGGAAGGGAGTGGGAGGTGCTGATCAGTGGGGCCCGCCAGTGGGCAGGAGGCATTGGGGGAGGGGGAGGTGCTGATAGAGGGGCTGCAGGTGGGTGCTCAGCACCCACCATTTTTTCCCCCATGGGTGCTCTAGCCTTGGAGCAGCCACGCAGTTGGCACCTATGGACCTAAGTTATGCTACTCCAGCTACATCAATAACATAGCTGGAGTCAACATAGCCTAGGGAGTTGTAACAGGCCTAACCACAGTATGGGATCCCTATTCTTTGTAACCCCCCACCCCCGGGTCAGAGAGCCCTACCAGACCCAGGTCTAACTGTAGCCCAAGCAGTCTTATCCTTTTTAACCCTAACCATAGCCCAGAGAGCCCTAGTAGCACCAAGCCTAATTCTACCATGGGGAGCCCTACACCCTAATCCTAGTCTGGGGGCCCTTATTCTTTGCAACTCAGCCTTGGGTAGCCTAATCAGACTCAAGCCTAACTCTAGCACTGGGAGCTCTACCTTTTGTATCCTTAACCCCAGCCTAGGAAGTGGGAGTGGTCCCAGGTCTAAGAATAGTGTGGGCTCCATAGATTTGTATCCCTAATCCTAGTTTCGTGTGCCCTAACAGACCCAGTCTTAAACCTAGATTGGAGAAGCCTACACTTAGTAACCCTCACCCTAGCTCAGGAATGGTACAGATCCTAGGTCAGTGGGCCTTATAATTGTAACCCTAACCCCTAACAGACCCAGGCCAAACTCTCATGGTGAGAGCCCTAACCTTTGTGACACTTACCTTAAAACGGAGAGCCCAACAAGACCAAGGCCTAATGCTACCATACAGACTGGTATCTTTTGTAACATGAACTCTAGCCCAGGGAACACTAGCTGTTGTTGCCCTCACTCTAGGGCAGGGAAATTAAACCCACAATAATCCAAATTCTAGCCCTGGGAACCCAAACTGAGTAAATCTAACCCTAGAGTGAGGAGGTCCAACAAACCCAGGCTTGACCCAAGCTTGGAGAATGCCTACCCCTAGTAACCATGACCCGAACCTGGGGTGCCCTGCCTTAGTAACCCTAACAATAGGCCCGGGAGTCCTACCAGCCAAAGGTCTTAATAAACGGGGGAGCCTTAACCCTGGGGAGGAGAGCACTACCAAGAGAAATTCTAGCCCAAGAACAGGAAGCACTACCCATAGGAACCCTAACCCTAGCTCCAAGTACTTCACCATAAGAACGCTAATGCTAGCTCTAAGTGCCATACCCATAGGAACCGTAATCCTTGTGCAGTGAGCCCTACCTATAGGAACCCTGACTCTTCTATGGGAAGCCACGCCCACTGGAACCCTAACCCTAGCTCCAAGAGCCCTACCCAAAGTAACCCTAACCCTAAGGCTGGGAGCCCTACCCGTAGGAACTCTGGCCCTTGTGCGGAGAGCCCTACCCATAGGAACCCTAATCCTTGCTCCACGTACCCTAACCCATAGGAACCCTAGGGTGCGGAGCTCTACCAATAGGAAGGCTGACCCTAGCTCCAAGAGCCCTACCTTCAGGAACCCTAAACCTAGGGCAGGCAGCCCTAACTGTAGGATCCCTAACCCTAGGGTTGGGAGCCCTATCCATAGGAACCCTAACCTTTGCTCCAAGTACCCTACCCGTAGGAACTCTAACCCTAGGGTGGGGTGCCCTACCTATAGGAACCCTAGCCCTAGTTCCAAGTGCCCTACCCTATAAACCCTAACTCTAGCACCAAGTGCCTTAAAAATAGGAACCCTAACCCTAGGACAGGAAGCCTTACCCTTAGGAACCCTAACTCCAAGTGCTCTACCCATAGGAACTCTAACCCTAGCTCCAAGTGCCCTCCCGGAGACTGCACACTGCAAGACCCCCACTCCTCCCCCCCTACACCAACCCTGAATCTGCTCCTGCACCCCAAACCTCTCATCCCTGGGCCCACCAGCTGGAGCCCTCACGCCCCCTGCCTCAGCCCAGAGCCCTCTCCTGCACCCCAGATTCCTCATCACTTGCCCCACCCCAGAACCCATACCCCCCAGTCGGAGTCTGAACTCCTCCTGCACTCTAAAATCCTCAGCCTCAGCCCGGAGACCCATCTTGCACCCCAAACCATTCATCCCTAGCCCCACCCCAGAGCCCATACCCCCAGCTGGAGCCCTCACCCCTGCACCCCAACCCCCTGCCCCAGCCTGGAGCCCTGTCCTGCACCCTGAACCCTTCAGCCCTGGCCTCACCCCAGAGCCCACACTCCCAGCCAGAGCCCCCACACCCCAGCCCTCTACTCCAGCCTGATGAAAGTGAGTGAGGGTCGGGGAGAGCGAGTGATGGAGGAAGGGGGGATGGAGTGAACAGGGGTAGAACTCGGAGAAAGGGGGGCAGGGGTGTTCAGTTTTGTGCTATTAGAAAGTTGGCAACCCTAGTGGGAGCGGGGGGGCAGAAAGGATCAAATGGGTTGTGGGGTGGGCAGAATGGGAAGGACAGGGAGAGGGGAGAAAGGGGTGGGGCTGTGGGCAGGGCCACAGGCAGAAGGGGTGGGACTGCTAGCGGAAGGAGTGGGGAGGGACTCCCCACTTGTTCTGGCACAGGGCCCCAGAAAACCTTAATCCACCTTTACCCTAGGCCAGAGGCCTAATTGTATCCCAGGAACACCTACATAGTGTAACCCAATCTTAGCCTTGGGACCCCTATCTTTTGTAACCCTAAATTTAACCCCTCTAGACCAACCAGACCCAAGTCTAATCCTACCCTGGTGAGACCTACCCTTTGTAACCCTAACTTTAGCCCAAAGAGCTGTAGCAGTCCGGGGCCTAACCATAACATGGGGATACATACTCACTGGAATAATACTGGCTCCAGCCCAGGGAGCCCCCTTCATTTTGTAACCCTGATCCTAATTGAGGTGCCCTTGCCGCATTGGGACTCCTACTCTTTGTAACCTGAACACTCACCCAAGTAGCCCTACTAAACCCAGGTCTAACTCTAGTGTAGGGCAACCTGAACTTGTAACTCTAGCCCTAGCCCAGTGAGCCCTACAACCCTGAGGCTTAACCGTATCATGGGGAGCCCTACACTGTAATCCTTTGTAACCCTAATCCTAGCTCAGGAAGCCCTGTTCTTTGTAACCCTAACCACAGCTCAGTAGCCCAACTAAATGCAGGTCTAAGCCTAGTATAGGGAACACAATCTTTTTTATCCCTAATACTAGCCTGGTGAGCCCTACTAGACCCAGACCTAACCGTGGACTGGGGAGCCCTTCTTTTGATAACTCTAACTATAGCCCAGGGAGTTAGATATTAATATAGATATTCACTGATCTATATACATTTCAAATGAGAGAGTGTTAAACTTAACTGAATAGTTAACCCCATTTAACTCACTGGCCACTAAACTAAGTATCAGTAGCCAATTAGAAACCTTGAGCACTGTACTTTAAAATGCCATTTTTTTCTTTCCTGTCTAATTGGATTTTTAAAAAATGTATGATAGTGCATAGCCTAAGTCAGACTTTCAAAGAGATACAGCGCCTTTCAATGCAGTTCTCAGCATTTAAAAGGGACTTTTCTCCCTTTAAATAAGATGTTCGTTGAAAAAAATCTGAATTGTTGAGTTCTGTACTGTAGTAAAAATATTTCAGTCACAGACTGATATAAAAGTCCCAAGCTTAACCTAAGCCTGGCAACCCTACTCTTTGTAACCAGGTACTCCAACCAGACCCAGGCCAAACCCTCATGTGGGGTGCCCTATTCTTTGCAACCCTAATCTGGGGAACCCTATAAGATCCAGACCTAACCCTAATGTGGGGCACCCTACCTTATCTAACCCTAACCTTAGGCCAGAGAGCCCTATCACCCACCGGCCTAACCCTGTCCCGGGACCCCTAGCCTGTGTAACCCTAATCCTAACCAAATAGCCCAGCCAGAGCCAGGCCTCACCACAAAATTCAGCCAGAGGTTTTCCTCTTGCTGAGTGTTCCAATAAACGCTCTGAAGCAAAGAATATAAAATTCAGTGAACTGAATGTAGTCAAGCTGAAAGAAGTCATTCTTTTGTAAGTCAATAGTGTAATATCCAGGATTTAGTGCATGCAGAGATACAATATTAAAGCTCAACAGAAATAGTCCCAGTGACCTTGAAAATGGCCCTGCTAAGGTAAAAATATATTGACACAGTCTAGAGTGACCTGTAGAATCAGCAAATATATAGCAGTTGGTGAATATACGTTTTAGCTTTATAATGTACCTAGAAGATTAATCAATAAACCTGACTTTGGGAAATACAACCCGTTTCCTCTCTCTGCAAAAATATGATTTACATCCCCTTGAAAAACTAGTTAAAAAGTGCTTTTCCTATTTTCAAAAACATTGAATCATGTAAAATACAAGGAAGGGAGATTCTTGTTGCAGGAATTTATTTTTAAATTGAAAGCTACAGCGTACTTCTATTTTCCATCTATATACATCTGTATAAATAAAATACTTCCATGTCTTGAAGTCAAGCTTGCCTTAGTGCTTTACCATCCACCTGTCATTTGATAACGACAGATTGATAATCTGAGGCTTGATAAAGAGATTTGAGTTTACATGCATTGCAGCTTGCTTAATTCCTTAACACTGACCTGAATTAGACCTAAAAATGTGAACCACACAGGATCATAGACCCAATGAAAATTACTCACACAGAAAAACCAAAAAATGCCAGAATCCTCTTCATTGTCAACAGACTGGTCATTTTATTTCTGATTTTTTTTTAAGAATTAACACGCTGTGCCTCTATTGCAATGGTCACCCCTGAACAGGTTTTGATAGGCCTGTCAGATGCCAGACAACTTTAATGGTTACTGTCCAGAAGCTGCTTATAACACATTCCTTTATAGCAATGGCTTTCAAGATTTTTCACAGTGTGGACAACTTCTTAACAGGGAGATCATCTTGTGGACCACCCTCCTGTCTAATAACAATCCCATTTCCATTCGTGTCACATTCTTATGTGAGCCACAATTGATTACATGGGCAAGTTATGGGGCTGGATGCTGCCACTTCATTCTCATTGTTTAGTACCTTACTCTGAGTTGTTTCATTGATTTCAGTGAGAATCCTTGCAGTGTAAGTCACTGTTCAGTTTGAGTAAGAGAGGCAGAAGTCAGCCCAGTGTGTCAGTCAGTGTGTCTCATCTAATGTCTCCACACAAGATGCCCTCTTGTCTGTGCCAGATACCAGCTTTGTGAGTAGTGAGGGGATGGGGAAGCAGCCTCTAAAGAGTTGCTAATTTCTATTCCTTGCAGGTGAGTGGGAAGGAGTAAAGCCTTGATTCTTCCTGGTGCCAGGTACAGGGCTGGTGCAAGGCATGTCCTTCTCTTCCTTCCTCTCCCACATTGAGCTGAGGGAAAACTGGGAGGCAGATTGACTTCCATAGCTGTGCTTCCACATACACAGGGCTTGTATCAAAGCCACAGTTTAGCCCTATGATTAGGAAGATGCTTAGGTACTTTAAAGCAATGAACATTTTCTCATTTGTGAAAGAATTAATCACACTGTGTCCTTCTGTACTTCATTTATTTCTTCCCTCTTCCTGTTCCTTTCTCTCTCGCAGCTCCCATGCACATTCTTCCTTCCCTTATCTCCTGATTACCTTCTCTCATGCTCCCGCTGTTTTGCTAGTTCATGTCTACCATGGTTCACAGCTGCTTGGTCCATCTCTCCTGCTTCACTGTATGTGCTGCCTGTATCTGAGTGTGGTTAGATGACACTGTAGTCAAAATGTTAGTGGTTGGTGTACAGTAACATTTCCACAGTTCCTGCCACATGTGGTACTGAAACAGTGGTGGTAACAATGGGAAATGTTGTCAGGGGGAAATAGATCGGTGCAGACAGTCAAAAAGTGGTAGAAACTGTTGCTGTGATTTCTGTGTTTGAATATTTTTGGAGAGTGCAGATACTGCAGTGATGGTGCTATGTATATAAGCATTTAGGCAAGGCAGATTATCACCTCCTTGTTTGTTGAAAATGACAAAATTTGAGTTTGTATCCAGTCTCACATTTACTTGGGATTTGCACTGGTGCAACTGAAAGTAACATCTGGGTTCCTGTCTTAGTTCTCCAAAGGTTAGTTAAGAGTGCTTCAGATATAGGTGAAAGAGCAGATATTTGATTTAGGTTACATTAGAGATCAAATCGGTGCTAGGTTTAATTTTAGCTTCAGTAGTGGAATAATCTCACAAACTGTTCTCATGAGATTTTACAAGCATCCAACTTGAAAGGCTAGAAATAGGGGCATATTTGGGTCCAGGGATTAAAATCTGAGCTCCAGGCATTTGAAGACATTAGGATTCAAGGTTCTGGTTTTGACCCGTCATCTTCATTACATCACTGTGATGTAAAATGCTATGAGAATGAAACGTTGTTGTAGTTACTTTTAAATCTGCATTTTTTTATCAGACCCAAAAGAAAGGCTGGGCTTTTGGAAAAACCTGCTTTTTCACACGGGCTGCCTGTAAATCAGAATGAGTTAAGTTGGTCCTATTGGCTTTTAAAGCTCTTAACTTTGTAAGTCTTCATAACTTCTGACACCACCTCCTTGAATCTTTCCTGGCAGTTATTGGCATTCTAAGACTACCCAGCTTTTAGGGATCCAGGAGGTGACTGTGCCAGCTTTTGCTGTGTTGAGGCATAGGTTATGGAACTCTCTCAATCTTGATATCTGATTAAACAACATCTTATGTTTTCCCTGCCCAGAGTTCTGTGTACCAGTATGACAGTAGTATGAAACTGTGGGCTCCAGAGTTCTATTTCCCTCATTTTCCTTTTCTTTTTCTGTGTTGCATCTCCGCTCCTTTTTTCCTGTGATGAGTGATATTTATGAGGTTGTTGTGGAGAGCAACATCATTATTAATTACCACTGTCTTTGGTGTCTGAGGTAGTCCTCCGAAGGTGGTGAACTGTGATTGTTCATACAGCTAGTGCATGCACAAAGATCCTAGTTTTGTTTTTCTCTCTGTCCTTCTTTCCTCCTGCTCACCTGCTCTCACCGCATTTGGTTCATGTGTTTCACCCACCTATTATAGGCTGCCTTTAGGGAGGGAAGGGACTGTCATTGAGGGAAGAGATTGTCATTTATTGTGTTTGTACCATGCCTGACCAATCGAGTCCTAACCCAATTGAAGCCTCTTGGTCCTACCACAGTATAAATGATTGATGGTAATGCTCTTTCCAATTCAGAATTGAGGAACATTGGCTTAGTGTGGCAACTTGAATTCCTGACACTCATGCAGTCCCCGTTCAGTGAATAGAGAGAGGACTTAATTGTCTAGGGCTATCAATCCAGAATATTTATTGAGAATGGAAACTAAATTGAAAATGCAAATATTAGGGAGGCAGGATATCAATCTTTTGACCTATATCACAAATCTCATACATGTATGCCAGTTCTGTGAATATTGAATCTAGTGTGTTGCAGGCTCTCTAGGTACTAAGGTTTTGAAAAATACCTGTCAGAACTTTTCAGCTGATGTGTTACTGGAATCTGCAGGGGTTTAATCCTACTGAAAGCAGAAACCTGATATATCACTTTTATGGTAATGCTTTCCTTTGCTGATAACGTTAGTAGCACAGCTTAGTGCTTTCTGTAGCTAGCTTTGGAAGCCATATTCTATAGAGCTGTTTAAGACTGTTTATACAAGTCAGGGGACTGGATGAATCCAAAGATTTGGTAATGCAGCCTTTCACTTGTAGGTCTCTACTTCAGATCTAGCCCAAGGGCTTGATCCTGCAACCTCTTCTTACCAAGCATAGGGCTCGTGAGTAGTTCCAACATGCATGGGACTAGTCACAATAATAAGCACTTTGTTTGGCAGTAAGTGGTGGAATAATCAAGCTTCAATTAATAGTGTTTGAAAGTCATTTGGTATCTAATGGCTATTCAGTAGCTTATGTGAAATGGGTCTGCGGTCTTAGCCGATAACTGAAGGGATAGGTGTCCATATTGTATAATACCTGTGGCATTGTGAGTTATTGGCAGCTGCAAAGGTATAAATTGGGCTTTTGAATTTTTATGCTCTTTGGTGCTGTATAAGGGAAGTCTGAATTGTTATTTCTTTAAAAATCAGCTTTTTTTGGCATTTGAAATTTAGGTCTTGTTTACTCTGAAATTCTGTAGGTAGCTGGAGAACTATTTTTGTTTCATTTATAATTCCACGAGACTGAAATGTGAGCAGTTGAAGGTGGGGGGAGATTTGTTTTTAATCAGTGTTTACCTTTTGAGAGACTGGGATGGGGTTAAAAATGTATCCAACTCAAATGTGTACCATCTAGGACAAGGGATTTCCTTGTTAAATATTAAACACTCTCATCTTTTTAGTTAAGTTATGAGCTTTCAATGTACACATGAAACCTCCAACAAGTCTTCCCCTGAAAGCAGGGCAAGCTCATCCTGACATTCCAGGTATTTTAAGATAAAAAGCAGAACACAAACACTTTTGAGAGTAGGGTGACCAGCTGGAATGAAGAAAATATCGGGACACATGAGGCGGGGGGATGTCCCGCTGGCAGAGCAAAAAAAACCCCCAAAAACCAGGAGTGCGAAATATCGGGACAAATTGCGTCCTGACCAAACATCAGTCGCGACGCAGGATAAACACCTAAATATCGTCTGGTTACCCTTTTTGAGAGAGAGAGAGACAGACAGACAAACAGACAGAGAAAGAGAATTAGCCTTCAGATCCTCAGAGGAGAAACCTGCATTTCTACTTGCTTTATATGGAAGTTTTACTTAATGCACTAAGATTCAGTAGTAAAGTACTTAGTTATAATGTTGACCATGTCTCCAGTGTATGAGTATTCATGCAGCTTTGACTAAAGTCTGAACATTCTGTCCAGCATGCACTGAGCTTTGTCTGAAACCGAGGCTATATTTATTATCTGTATGTATGTTTCAAAGTTCTGGAGGTCCATCTTCATTACATTACAGATACAGATATCAAAAATATATTTTTACCCTTAAGCAGCGCCCAACATACTGTTTTATTAAAGGTTATTATGTTCTTTCAGCTAATTTACAGGATATTTTAAGAAATCAAGCATAACACTTGACTCTTTTGCTCAGTCCCAAGGACCTTCACTTTCTTAATGCCAATGGAAAGATTTTCTGATAGTCCTAAATTACATCTTTTTTAAAATGGAGACCTATTGGTTACAAGATTATTTCATAGTATGTAATTCAGCAAACATAATAATTCTTCTGTGCAGAGTATTCCTATAGAAAATATTAGCAGTGAATGAATACACAAATCAAAAAGATACAAATAATATAGACCTTCATTTCACAAATACATTTGCATGCAGATAATTTTATATAGGTGAGTAGTCACATTGAACTCTGTGGAAACACTTGCATTCTTAAATGTTTGCAGGACTGGGCCTTTAATTTCTGAACTCTAAGGCTATTAAGTAAGTGCGAGAAGATAATGTAATCAGCCATCTTGCTGAGCTTAAAAGGAAGATGGGGCCTGATTCAAAGCCTGCTGAAGTCAGTGGGAGTCCTGCTGACTTAAAAGAGGTTTGGATCAACAGAGGCATTGCGTGGGGGGCAAGTGGGGGTCACGTGCCCCACCCCAGATTTGCTGCTTGGTTTGTACTGAGCATGCTCACATGGACTGAGCATGCTCAGTAACACTGCAGAAGCTGGCTGCCCTCACTCTGCCCTGCCCACTATCGGCAGGCACAGGTCATCTCTGGATCAAGCCCATAGTATGTCACTTAACCATCCCAGTCTAACCCACTGTTCAGTTATTAACTCAGCTATTGAAATGAAACAACTCCTGTTGGCTTTAATGGGTATTACATTGGTTATTCAATCGGTAAATTATATCGCATGTTCTTTAAGTAGCATGAGAATTCAAAAGTGGACGGGAATGGAGGCTGATTCAGCACTATTCTGTACACATCAGACCCAGGGGATCCCTGTAAACCCCTATGCACCTTGGTACCGTCTGCCAGTTGCCACCAAGAGGTTCCTGGAGCCTAGTAACAGCACCAAGCTCAATGGAGTTCCAACCAGTACTGGGGCCTTTTTGTGCTATCACATATCACAGGTTTGAATTTTTTTTTCTCCACTGAACAAAAATAATGGGCTATAGAACTATGGTGACTTATATCAGCTGAGCATCTGGCCAAGAGCCCCAAGCCGACAGTGCATAAAAAGAAAAAAAAAGCATCATTTTAATATTGTGGGACTTGTTCATTCATTGCTATTCAACATAAATCTTCAACCCTCTATTACATTTTTGCTAACTTACCAAACAATTGATATATCACAGTATCATAATGTAAATTAATCTTTTGTTGTTCTGCTATTTCCAGAACAATATTGCCCCACAAACAAAGCCCCTCATACTTCAATCTAAACATCTAGTAATATTCTGTCAATGAAAGACCAGAATCACTGACCCTAACAGGCAAGGATAGAAGCCTATAAAAATTGTTTAGAATTTGCTGAATTTGTTGTTTGCTCTGTCACCCAACATAACACTCAAGACTTTACTTTTGTATGCTTTTCGGTTTTTAGCCAACTGTATATTTATTTCAGTTAACATTAATAGAGGTCCAAATTCAGACTCCAAAACCAAACATCTTTAACTTTGGGGGTAATCCAGATCCTTATCTCTAGACTAGACCTATGTCTTGAGCTTTGGATCTAAAATATTTAATGGTGAATTCAAGTTAATGGGTCTGGAAGCTGCTCCACTTTTTTTTCCCCAAGTCAAGACCCAGTCGTGGAACCTACTTTCTCAACTGTATTGTCCCACTTTAACCAGAATTCCACTTTTACCATGCCAGTCAGTCCATACTGAACCATTCCAATTACATTCTATAAGCCATCAGGAAGGGGACTCAGAAGCATCTACTTCTTCAGTGGTTACTTGCTGGCTAATTTCCCCTACTGGCACCTTTAGGAGTGCAAGGTCAGCCTACTGGCCTTTGTTCTGTGAGGTTTTTTTTGGGTAGACACTTAAAAATACACTGCAGGACGGAGCAGCATCATGAGTTTCCTTCTATTCACTCTGTCACCAGTGACTGTAATACCAATCCCCAAACACTTTTCCATTTGCTGCTTTGCTGTGTCAGATTTTGGTGCACAACACTAAACTCTAAAAAGACCCCTGAAGAGATAGAAAAGACTAAGCAGAAGCAACACGAAGAATGCGAAGATACTTGGAAGGTTAATGTATGCAGAAAGGTTGAGTAAATGGACTATACTTGCTGGAGGAAGAGGGTGCTATGACTGAAGTATTCAAAATAATAAATGAGATAATGAGGTATACTACGGTCACTCAGACAAGTTACTTAAAGGAAAGAATATAATTAGGCACAGCCCCTACTTGGGTAGCTGGGTGGATTTAATAGATCCCTGAGGATCCATATCTGCTCCATACAAGACTCAATAAAAGGTTGTGTCTAAATGGAACAGTTTAATCAGAATTCTTTTGTTAGAATTCTTTGAGGGGGGTCAATAAACATCTGGACAAGGGTGATCCAGTGGGTAGAGTGTACTTGGACTTTCAGAAGGCCTTTGACAAGGTCCCTCACGAAAGGCTCTTAAGCAAACTAAGCAGTTTTGGGATAAGACGGGACGGTCCTCTCATGTATCAGTAACTGGTTAAAAGACAGAAAACACAGGGTAGGAATAAATTAGCTGTTATCACTCTAGAGAGATCTTGGAGTCATCGTGGATAGTTCTCTGAAAACATCCGCTCAATTGCAATCACAGTAAAAAAGCTATCAGAATGTAAGGAACCATTAGGAAAATAATAGATAATAAGACAATAAACATCATAATGCCTCTATATAAATTCATGGTATGACTAAACCTTGAATACTGTGTACAGTTCTGGTTGCCCCATCTCAAAAGTGTATATTGGAATTGAAAAAGATACAGAGAAGAGCAACAAAAATTATTAGGGATATGGAAGAGTTTCCATATGAAGAGAGATTAAGAAGACTGGGACTGTTCAGCTTGGAAAAGAGATGACCATAGGCACCGACTCCGGTAAGTGTAGACAAGTCCTTAGTTTTATATAAAAATCAGTGAGCACACATTGAAATAAATATGTTAGCATGTCCATGTTATCTGGAGCTCTGCATCTTTCTGTATGAGTTGTTTAAATAAACACACTGTTTGCTTAAATCCCACTAAGTGAAAACAGGCAGCTTACAATATAGTTCCTGACATCTGGTAACCTTACTTAAGTTGGTAGACTGATCACATATAATTACAGACAGTCTTACCTCTTAGAATCATAGGACCATAGGTTTAGAAGGGACCACAAAGGTCATATGGTCAAGATGCAGGATTTGTTGTGTCTAAACCATCCAAGACAGATGGCTATCCAGCCTCCTTTTGAAAATCTCCAGTGAAGGAGCTTCTGAGACCTCTAGAGTCTGTTCCATTGTCCTACTATTCTTAAAGTTAGGAAGTTTTTCCTGAGGTTTAATCTAAACCTGCTATGATGTAGTTTGAACCCATTGTCTCTTGTCCTGCCCTCTGTTGCAAGAGAGAGAAACTTTTCAACATCTTTTTTATGGTAGCAGCTTACATTTGTCTTCACTGAATTTATTTGTGTTGCCTATGGCCCAGTTCTCCAATGTATCAAGTTCCCTTTGAATTTTAGCTCTGTGCTCCAAAGTGTTTGCAATGCCCCCCACCCAGCTTTGTGTCATCTGCAAATTTGGTCAGTATGCTCTCCATTCCTACGCCCAGCTCATTAATAAAGATGTTAAATAACACTGGACAGAACAGATCCCTACAGAGCCCCCCTTGAGACCTCCTTCTAATTCCATTAATAATTCCTCATTGTTTGCAGTTGCTTAATTAATTATGTTGTTCACTTAATGGTAGCTCCATCGAGCCCACATTTCTCTTGCTTACTTATCACAGTGGCTTCTCTTCTAGAAAAGTGCTATTGAATATAATCAGGAGATGTCAATAGGCTTCTGGAGAAATTTAATACAGTTCTATAGAAATTTTTCTAAAACCTTCTCGAATTTTATTGGGAATTTTATGTAGAGCTGGTCAAAAACTTTTCTGACAGAAAATTGTTCTGTTGAAAATGCTGTTTTTTCAAAATCTACATGTTTCACAAGAAAGTATTGATTGATCAAATTTTCAACTGGAAAAATTGAACCTAATCACTTTGACTTGTTTCACTTTGATAAAGCTGAAATATTTTGTTTAATTTTTGACTTATATAAAATTATATTTAATATTGTAACATATATTAAGTAATACAAATTATCTTAAGTATGATAAGTCTAAATGAAATGATTCAGCATTATTAAAACAAAATGCTTCAATAGTTCTGTGTCAGCAATGTTCAAAATTCTAGTTTAAGACCAGCTGTAATTGTCATTTCTATAGAATCTTTAATCATCTTATAGACTTCAGTAGTGAATTCTATCCATCCTATAGAGTTTGGTAAGATGGTTTAAAATAAAGAAACAAACATTTATATATGAATTTTTTGGAAGAGTCATTTGGGAAGGAACTTCAAGAATCTAAACAGGAAGTGATGGTTAGGAGAAAGGTGAAGCAAGGGAAGATGCCTGCTTGATCTTGGGACTTACTGACATTTTTTGCCTACCTATTTACTCTTTACCTTTGTATAGGTCAGTTGAGTTTGGACTACATGAAAAACAGCCTACTAACTATCCGAGCCTTTTGCTTACCCCAGTTTTACCTTGCTGAGGGATAATGAGCTGTACAGTTTTCTCTGTTACGTGCTGTTATATCTGTATTGACCAAAATTAACTGTTTGTAGCTAAGATAATAAATATCATCTTGTAGATTAAAGGGATTTTAAGTTGAAAATGTACATTCCTGGACCTCCAACTATATAATGTAATTTGTGATCATTTGAATTTAAGAGGAGATTAATGACTTCATAGTAGATAGTTATCAGTAAGGTTAAGATTTTGTCACAAATATTTTTAGTAAAAGTCATGGATCGATCGAAGGCAATACAAAAAAATTCATGGAAGCCTGCGATCTGTTCTTGACTTTTACTAAAAATACGCTGCGGGGAGGACTAAATCTCCAGTCCCAATTGCTGCTCTGGCCCCAGGGGTTGACGGCCGGTCTGGGGGCTGCTCCTGTGGTGCTCCAGCCCAGGGGGGCTGACCCGGCAGCCCTGGCCACTGCTCTGTTGGCTCAGGCAGCTGCTGCTCATGCTCTGGCCCCAGAAGCCACTTCTCTCGACAAGGGGGCACTGGCCCATCGGCCCCAGGCTGCTGCTTCAGCCCTTTGGGCTCACCTCGCCCCGGGGCTGCTGCTTCGATGGCTCAGGGAGCTGACTTGACCCTGGGTCACTGCTCTGGTGGCCCCAGTAGCCACTGCTTATGCATCAGGACTGCTGCTGCTCCAGCCCGGGGGACACTGAACCGATGGCCCTGGGCTACTGCTCACCTGGCCCTGGGGACTCACCTGGCCCTGGGGACCACTGTTCCTGCAGCAGGAGCTGACAGTTGCTCCAGCCCCCGATCCTTAGTTATCAGTTAAGTGTAACAGCAAAGCAGTCTGTCATGTAATCTGTAATCTGTCCTTCAGGAAGACAGCCCTCAAACTGGCCTGTGTGGTTATCTATTTTACATCAAGAAGGAAGAATGCAGACACTCTTAAAGCACTAGTGATCCTGCTGAGACTGTCTACTAAAGTTTCCCATTGATTTTTCTTGAAGTATACTTAAAAATCCAAAGACTGAATTTAATATTCCTGAGAGCAAGAGGAATGCAGGGAGTGTAGCTAGGAGACAGAGCACTTGAGGAGAGTACCTCATTGCCAAGCAATACAGAGGAAGGCATAATCCAATGTGAGGCATTCTACTTCCTGGCGCTGGAGGGAGCATGTTGAGTAGGAGAACTGGTGCACTTTTACTACCAGTATAATGTGCTCCATCCCCAGTGTTAGCTAGTGAACAGGAGGACATCAGTCTACTTCTGGCCAGACACACCCACCACGGTATGTGGAGTTGCAAACCCCTTCCTGTTTTTGCTCTTAGAACAAAGGCTGTCTCTTACTTGGCTTCCTTGGGTAGTGAAAAAGTGATTCCTTCTTTTTACTTCTTCTAGTTCTCTGTCAGGTTCCTTTCCAAACTGAGGGGTTCAGATAATATCTTTGGCATAATTTTTGCAAAGAGCCAGATTTCTACTTACACAGAGGTTCTGACAAGAGACCAATCTTTACTGCCTGGATCCAGATGTTTGAAATAATGGATCTTCATAACTACCACTTAATGATGAGCTGATTTTCTTCAAATTTGACTTAATCCTTAAATCACAAAATAAACCATGTTGGACAAAAAATTATGCAGTAATTTTTAATTCTGCATGTGCAACAGTAACTTAATAAATATTATGGTATGTAGAAAGGTAATCTATTTATTGACTTTTGATGTGTAGCTACTCTAGCAATCCCTGCTGACATTTCAGATATTATGGTCTATATAAATGTTCTAGGAGCTAGACAGATAACCCATGTAGATAAATGGCTATTGGTGAGTATGCCAGACAGAATAACCATTCTATTCTTGGGCAGGGAATGAAGATTTGATTCCAAATGTCATCCTGTTGTAAGAGAGTGTGCAATCAATATTCCCACTATCCATCTTCTATTGCAAACTGTTATACATATTAATATAATCTGAACTAACTGGACCATTTTCATTTTAAATGCTGTCAAATACTTGTATACAGGCTTCCTTACAGGATTTTTCCTAAACATATTGTGGACTGTGAGCAGACACCTTTCCCAACCTACTCTTCAAACAAGTCCATTCTTTACATAAAGCCAAAACTCAGCCGTTTCCTGGGGTTTGGTTTCACTTAGCAAAGAAATCAAAGATCACCACAAACCTTCTTCCCAGGCTTGGCTGCTCAGTCAACATGCTAGATTCTTCCTAAAATGTCACTCTCTTATAGCTAAGTAGGTTAATGAGTTAGCTGCCTCTGACAGGCAAACACTGTTAGCAAGCAATCTGTATGTATTTCACATTAGGGGGTCATATGGTGGCCTTCACAGTTTCTCAAAATCCTGAGGGACATTAGCATAGTAATATCTGACTTTTTTTTAACTTCCAGTAGAAATGTGTGACTAGGGTTTGGAATGATGTGGATATGCAACTTAGACTGGCCAAGAGCAATCTTTGAACTTTCTCACAACAATGTCCTAATGCTACTAGCTCAAGTGTCTAGTTTTCACCTGTAAGGGAGCCCAAGTGGTGATACAAATCTTTGCAACCAGATAGCTTCGCTGTCATAACCATTAGAACCTTACGAGATACTTCCACTTCCTTGGCTACACAATGTTGTATGCCTAAAACAAATTGCCCACCATTGTTTCAATATGCAGTATAACCCTGTATAGGTGACTAATATCCAATTTCACATTGACATAGTTACTGTCCTTTTGCCACTCCATTGAAATGGCCAACAGAAACAGGAGCTCATGACTAGCTTTTAAAAATGTGTCAGTTTCTGCAGTATCTGACCACTGAGGTGGTTATATCATATAATAATTGAAATTGCATTTCGATAGCACCTTCTATCCAGGGATTTCAAACTAATGAACTAATCCTAGCACCACTGCGGTTAAGCAGATATTTTGCTAACCTTAGAGATGAGAAAATTGAGGAACAGAGCAGTTAAGAGATTAAATGACTTGCCTAAGACCATACAGGAAGTCTATGGAAGATCTGGGAGCATAACTCAGATCTTCTTACTTCCAGTCCTGTGCTTTTCTGACAAGACTATCCTTTCTCCATTACCTCAGGAAAGGGCAACTTCATTGCATGCATCTGCATCTTGAAGATTTATCCCACATGCTCTGTTAAATTCAGGACTAGAGTGGAATAAAAAAGAGCAGGTGGAGCAGGCAAAGCATTTTTTTATAATCAATATTTTACTCTGTTACTATAGGTGTGCAGCAATTCTCCAAAAAGGGCCATGTAGTTGGAGTTTAATGTACTCACCCTGCACACACTGACATGCTATATCATTTGAAAGCTTATTTTATATATGTTTACCGCTCCACATCTTACCTCATCTAAAGTGGTGCTGTAAGCCTGTAGGCAAGGTGAAATAATGATACCCAAAATGAGTGTAATATTTTGCACAGGTCCAGAAGCACAAGTTGTTACGGTTTCAGTTAATTTCAACACCTTAATTTGGTGTTTATTAATCTGGTAAAAGCAACTAAACAAAAATGTATTAACATATTTTTTATTGGTTTTGCATAATCAAGTATTTTTTTCCCAGAAACTATGAAGCTGTTTAACATGTGGCAAAAATGGCGAATATCAACATTTTGCAATATACTAACATGAAATGTTTTTCACATTGCATATTCTTAATTGCCAAAATATGCAACTAGTGATTATAATATTTGTCTATATTTTCAGCTGAAATTTGCTGACCAGATCAGTCTTACACTGAACCAGTAACAATATGTCTGTACTGCATAATGGGTGTATATAAATGTATGTGAATTCCTAATGTAATTCTTCTCCATTTGTAAGCTTTTGTACATACAATGTAGCATCTAGTCTGCCTGGTAGAAGGCTTTAATTTGTGATTGCCAATGCATGCAGTACTCGCCTTGAAATATTCTAGAAACTAGCTTTTTAATTCAATAACACTTGTGCACAGGTCAGTGTTAGTGTTAGAGATGACAATACACAGCTTCTTGTTATGAATATGCAAAAGCTCTGAGAGACACATGTGCACTAACAAGAAGCACTGAAGACAAAAGTCCACAAACAAATCTTTGCCTTTGCACTGAAGAGGGATGAAGAACATGCTATAGCTCTTACCAACCGTGTCATCAACAATATGACAAATCCATTTGACTCTGAATCACATCCAGAGGTCCTTATCAGCATATCTATTGGACTGCATCAGATGTACAAGAGCCTTTACTGAAAATAGCAGATGTTGGTGAAGAACAAATGGAGAAATTTATGAGAGGTGCACTTGATTCTGACAGGAATCTGACAGCCCCTTCAGCCCAGTCAAGAAATCTGGCATCACAACATTTGCTGACATTACCAAGAAGACCAAATTTAAGTCTTGCAAGGGAGGGACAATCCCAGCAATTATCAGTCCAGAAACTGATTTCCACAGCCTGCTCCTAAGCAAGATGCTGAGATGATGTTTCAATGGCAACTCTTTTTAGTCCCCAGTAGGACCTGTGCCTATGTTCCTCTTCCATGCTGATGAACCAATGAGAAGAACAGACAAAGCTGAATTAGAGGATCAGCTGGAAGCCCGATATGAGAAAATCCATACGAGTTAAAGAGCATGCAACAAAAAAAACAGTGTATAACAGAGATGTCATGGCTGTCACAGAAATGATGGCTGGAGACAAATTCTACACATTCAAAAAACGGCTGCTTAGTACGTGAAGCAAGTCCTAAAAGGATTTGACAAAGCTAATTGAAGTTTTTGACAGATATGACAACAATAACCCTGTCAAAACTACAGAAAGATAGAACCAGACAGAATCTAAGGTTGGATGCAAGAAATACTAAGTGAATGCTGGATGCCCTTTGCCTCCATGGAAAAAGTTTCTAAATGTGGTATCCAACAAGCAGTCACTTGTAAAATTCCTCTGTGAATATCTAGTTCAAAATGCACTTGAGAGTGTAGAAGCACACCCAACAAAAACACTCCTCCTTGCTGGAGTCTTTTCCAATGGTGAAGTAGCAAAGTCCATCACAGTAGAGGTACTGAAGAAGCCCAAGACTTGTACAGTATTCGAGGAAGTGGTCACAAGGATGCTTCTGCATTCTGTATGTACCAATATGGATTTGGGGTCTCGTGGTGTCAAAGGAACCATAGTAATTAGGTCACCTGAAACAGATGGTTTAGTCCTTGCTGTTCACTACTTTCCAAAAATGGAACACATAGATGACATGTGGATTGAAACAGGCACCGTTACCAGCACAACTTACAAGTGTTGCTTCATACCTGTGCATGCAATTTGTGATGCACTCACTCCTGACTTATGCAACGTATTTCCTGCTGTACATTCGTTAACAGGATGTGACTATGTCAGCCCTATTTGGTTCGGGGGAAAAAAAATCTCTGTTCAGTCTTGTCAGAACAAAAGGAGCTTACCACTTCAAGGATTTTGCCAAATTGAGAGAGAGAGAGAGTGATGGACAAGGCACAATTTCTGCAGCAAGGAAGTTGGCAGTGGTGCAAGAAAGAGGAGACCCACAGAGACCTGAATTGCTTGCACATCAAGCTAGCCATCAAAAAGGACAAATCACTGCTCAGACTCCCACCATGCGCAGCTAGTTTTGAAGACCATGCCAAAAGGATGTCTTGGCAAACAAAGATTTGGATGTCTTCACACCATAGGTGCTGGAACAATTTTTATAGTGGGGGTGCTGAAAGCCATTGAATAAAACTATAACCCTGAATTATCATGGAAACCACTTCAAACCCAGGGGGTGCTGCTGCACCTTCAGCACCCCTAGTTCCAGCACCTATGCTTCACACATAGGTAAACCAGATATGGGATCATCATAGCAACATGGATGGAAAAATGTGAATGATGAACTATTTCCTGTATTCTTCAAGGACGCAGTGGCATCTGAGCTTCTATAAGATCTTATTTGTGCCTGAGCCAGTTGCACAATCAGCTGTGTCTGTAGTCAGAATGATCTTCCCTGCATGGAACTGTGTATATGCCAAGGCAACGAGGACAGTGATAATCCATGCATTGTTGACAGAGTTCATAATGATGAAAATGATATTGGCTAGAAATGTCACCAGTGCTATTACATTTCAGTGATACCTGTACAAGTTTATGATTGGATTTTGTTTTACCCTTTAGATTGTTGTGATGATTTGAGGCCACAAAGGAATCCAATTTTATATCTTGAAATAATACAGTCATTAAACTAACAGAAATGAATGCATTTTTTTCAAAGTGGTCATTTTAAAGCGGTGATGGTGTCATTGTTTATCTCCATTTCTATGATAATGGCATTACTTGACAGCTCCATGTCATATGCCATCTTAATGTAGACATAATAAGCTTTCAAATGCTATATGATATGTATGCAGAGAGGGTACAGTAAGTTGACCACATTAGTGGTGTCTGCTGCTTCCTACTAGACACTTGTGTGTCTAGCCTTTGCCAGTAAGGGGATAGGATTAGTATTTTCTTCAAAACCAGAAAAAAGGATTGTAATATCAAAAGTGTGAAAAATGACCATTGTGCTCAGATTGAGGCTCATCTATGGCTTGTACAAAAACAGGCTCTTGTGACATCAGTTGTAGGATGGTCCGTGGGAAAGCTAATCAGGAATTTTCTGACAAGACAGGCTTTCACTGGAAAGTGCCAATTCATCTAACCTGAAATGTTTTGTAGAAATGTATTTGGTTGGTGAACTTCCATGAACCACAGGTAGGGTTCTGATGGCAACCTGTGTGGTAGGCTACTGGGGAGCCTGGGCTTTGACAGTTCATGGCTTCAGGGCAGGCCTGCCATGTGGACCTCCCTGGATCTGGGGACCCCAGGGCTGCCTTTGTGGAGCCGGAGGCATTGAGAACCTTAGCCTGAGCCAAGCCTTCTAGGCTGCCTGCAGAGGAGCTAGGAGCCCCTGCTCCCAAACTCCAAAGCTCCTGGCTCAGCTGTGGCTCCCAGGCCTTCCAGGCTCTCAGTTCCCCGCCAGTTCACTAAGGATAATGGGGACTTGGGAACCTAGGAGCCTGAGGAGCTACAGCTGAGCCGGGAGCCTCGGAACTTGGGTTCCCAGGCTTATTTCATACAGAACATTTCAAAACGAAATGCTTCAGTTATTTTGAAACAATCTTTTGGGGGATTTTCCTTGCCCTGGGAAATTTTGAGAATTCTACTTTTCATTCTAAAATGGAACTAAATTTTTTCCAGATCTTCAGAATTTCCCACAGAACAGAAATTCCAGCTTTTGACAATCTCTAGCCCTGGGAGCCCAGTGCCAGGAAATCAATGTCCTTGGGGATCGAACATATTACTGATATACAGAACTAACTGCCTTTGTATATTCTGTCTGTGGAACTGCTGAATGAAATGGCTGCTTGTTGCCTCTTCAGATATACTGACTCTGTCTCTCATTCAGCAGTTGTCCATGGCAAACTGCATTTAATCCTAATTGAGAGCAGCAAGGAAGGTGAGGTAATATCTTTTTTTGAACAAACTTCTGTTTGTGGAAGTGATAAGCTTTCGAGCTTCACAGAGCTCTTCTTTGGGTCTGGGGAAGGCAACCAGAGTATCTAAGCTAAATACAAAGTGGGACAGATTGTTAAGCATAAGAGATTCACACATTCTGTAGGACAGTGTTTCTCAATGACCAGTCCATGGATTGGTGCCAGTTCCTGAGATTTCCCTGACATAGTTTAAGAAGGCAGCAAGCCGGTCCCTGTTATCAAAAAGGTTGAGAAACACTACTGTAGGGCACTTAAAATGAAGTGGGCACTTAAGAGACAGCAGGCAATAAAGCGTGTTGCAAATTTTGTAATGAGTCTTAAAACCAGTGTCTCTGTTAAATCTGTGGATTTTAATGGCCAGCAGAGTTATGAATTTATGTTCCTAGGCTCATCGTTAGAAGGTGTTGTGCAGGTTTCCTTTGAGGATGAGGAATGAGAGGTCAGATATAGAGTGATCGTTTTATGATAAGTGTTCACCCCTGGATGAAAGGGTATATTTTGTCTTCTGTCATTTTTCTGTGTGAGTTCATTCAAGAGTGTAGTGAGTGTCAGATTTTACCCACGTAGTTGTTGTTGGGTCATTTAATGCACTGGATGAGGTACACCACATTTTGTGATAGAAATGTGTAGGACCCATGGATCTTGAAAGGTGTGGTTTGGGGAATATTGATCATTGTAGCAGTGGAGATATGTCTGTAGGTTTTGCATCTGTTGTTCTAGCAGGATCTAGTGCTGCTTTGAGCTGGTTGTGCTGGTTTGTGGGGAGTTTGCTTCTGATGCTCCTAATCCTAATGGCAATTTTGTCCTTCTCAACCTTGTGGTATGTACATTTTACTAAAAAATAAGTACTGTTTGAGGTAAATATGCTCTGCATAATAGGCTTAACGTTTGTAAACAATTTCCCAGGCAAAGATAACACTTAAGTAACATTACAAACACTCAGCATGGCAAATATGGATATTTGCACATTTCTCTTCAAATTTAGGGCAATGTCCTTCTTAAAAGACTGTTTATGGAAAAGCGCATCATCACTGGGAACCCTTTTGTGAGATGCCCAGTCTTTTCAAATTAATTAGTATTTAAATCACTTGTGCAACACAAACAGTATGTGGAATTAATTTGAAAAGTGTTTAAAAAGCTCTGTTAAGAAAAGAAAACCTCAGCCCTGATATTCATATGATAAGCAATCATTAATTTTCTAAGGGAATTATTCACTTAAGTCCCACTGAATTTTAGCAGGAGTTGAGTGCCTAACTTCCACGGAGTCTTTTGAAAAATACCAGCCATTGTACTCAAGCTTAGTCTCTCACTCTAGGTCAGTAAGAGTCAGCAAGGTTAGCCGCTGGGGAGAAAAGTACCAAGCATTGCTGTCATGCCACAGAAATACATGCAAGTGGAGTGGTGGAGTGAGTTGAACTCACTAAAAATACTCAAATTAGGCCTTGTTTCCTGGCCAGCCCCCTTCAAGATGCCTGTGTCCAGAAGTATCCATGACATCTCTCTCTCTCTCATCTGCTGAGAGAGTCACAAATTTGCCCCTGCTGTTACTCATTTCAGCAGAAATGTCCTTGAAAACCAGAGGTTCAGGGAGTGAACAAAATTTACTCTGATGTTCCTCCTCCCAGCCACAGCAAGGCTTCCTCTGCAGACACCCTTCTTATTGCTTCACCTTACCTTCATCGCTCCTTTCAGTGCCATACAATGGAACAGATGGTTGGGAGAAGGCAACAAAATTGGCCATCCCACTTTCACTTGCATTTTTACTGGTCAGGAATGTCTGCACAGCTCACCTGAAACAGTAGCTGATGATGACAGTGGCTGCTGATTCCCCTGCCATGTTACCGTTTGTAACCAAGATCATGTCAAATAAGTGATAAGAGAAAAAATTGTAGTCTCATTGCTTTTGAAAGGGCTAATCCTGTGAGTATACAACATTTGACCCTTATGAGATAATGGAACTAAAGGCAACTACCAGCATGGATTTGATGCTGCCTAAGGTGCTAAGGGTGTATCTACATTGCAATGAAAGCTCCGGATTAGTGGGACTTGAGTCAGTGGACCCTGGGTTTGAGTGTCTGGACTGATTGCTAAACCTAGGTTAAGAATTTTCTAACCTGAGCATGAGTGGCAAGTATAAGAAGCCAGGGGAGGCTAAGCTTCCCCAAACAGCCGGCCCACCCTCTTTGGAGTGCACCACCACTGAAAGGGCGCCTGGGCTGTGGCCTCGCCTGTGCTCTGCACCAATGCCCCACGCCTGTTCATCCTTCTCCTACAGAGGCCCCGTCCTCACTCTGCCTCTTCCCATCCCCACTCCGCCCACATGGGGGACTCGGAGGGGGGATGAAGAGGCACATGGGCCAGGCAGGGGGCCTTGGAGGAGGGAGTGAAGAGGTGCATGTGAGCAGGGAGTGGCCAGTCAGCTGATGGGCAGGTGGGTAGGAGGAGCCTCAGGGGAGGGGGCAAAGAGGCGCAAGTGGTGGGCAGGTGGGGGGACTTTGGGGGAGGGGGTTGGGGTGGAGTGTGGGCGGGAGTGGGCCTTGGAGCAGGGCCATGATCTGCGCAGGCCCAGCCGCCCCAAATGGAGGAGTCACACGCCACCCATGAACCTGAGCTCAAACCTAGGGCTCCAGCATCCACACTGCAGTACACAGACGGAGCTCAATCAAATCCCAGACCTCCTAACCCTCTCCCAAAATGTGGCTTCTCTAGCTCTTTGATCATGGTGCGGTGTGGAAAAACTTGACTGTTCATCCTGCACATTACAGGGCATTGAACAGCCCGCCAACACATCCTTCAGAGCTATAATTTTGGTCTGTGTGCTCCCAGCAACAAAAGACAGCAACATGGAGGAGTGACTAGTTGAAGAACTTCTCTTGCTTGCATTTTCACTCCTGTTTCAGGAAACTGGCAGAGCTTTCATGAGACACTGGTGGACATTTCAGTGGCAATTTCTGACCACTGAGGGCACCCGACTGAGCAAATGATGGAGGAAATGGAGGACACAGACAAAGCAAACTTGAACTGGCTGGGTGGCTTATGACAGTCAGCCCCCCACATAGACCTGTTAGTTTTGGAGAAGTGCCACAAGCACAGACTGGGATGATCATATCACCTTGCACACCTGGGATGGCCAGCTGTTGCTCCAGAATTTTCACATGAAGAAAGCTAAGTTTCTGGAGCTTTGTGAGCAGCTTGCCCTGGTCCTCCAGTGTAAACACGCGGTTGGCCTGTTGATCCAGAAGTGAGTTGCTATAACTGTTTGAAAGCTGTCTACCTCAGATGACTACATGTCTGTTGCCAACCAGTTTGGTGTAGGAAAGTTGACTGTGGGTAAAGTTGTGGTGAAGGTTTTTGAGGCAATCAGCCCTGTGGTTTACCCCAAGTTGGCGGGCATAAAAGATATTCCTGAGGTAATTGTTGGCGTTGAGAGAATGGGGTTTCCAAACTGCGCCAGAGCCATTAATGGAACTCATGTGCCCATAGTTTGCCATCCTCAAGGAGCATGTGAGTACATACACCACAAAGGATGCTGCTACACTGTTATGCAGGTCCTTGTGGACCACAGAGGCTGACTTGTGAACATCAACGTGGGCTGCACTGGAAAAGTTCAGGTCATGCCAGGCTTTTTCACTGATTGGGAGTCGACAGTCAGACAGGCTGGGACACTATTCCCACTAAATGGTCTTGTCATAAATGGTGTTACTGTCCCCACCATTACTCTGGGGGACCCTTTCGCCTTGGCTTATGAAACGGTAGCCTGATATTAAAGGCCCTGACAAAAGAAGGTTAATTACACTCTCAGGAGGTGTAGAATCACCGTTGAACGTGCGTTTGGCAGATTGAAATCCCATTGGAGGTGTCTATAGACACATTTGGATTCCATCGTCTTCAATGCTGTGCCCATTACTGGGGCTTGCTGTGCTATTCACAGTCTTTGTGAACCCAAAGATGAGCCATTTCCCCCTGAATGGAACTATGAAATGACGGACTGCACACCCAGTGCACCTATCACAGCTGGAGCTACATAAACTCAGGCAACAGAAGTCAGTGATGCTTTGTGCTCCCACTTTATGGTCTTGCATAGACCAATGAAAAAGGTAGAAGAGTTCCTTTATGAATGTGCTGTGGGGGGAGAGATTGATTGATTGCTTTGTGGGGAGGGGTTGATTGCCATGCTATGTGCTTATGAATGACCTGACTGCTTATCAGTTGGGAGGGGAGAGGATTGATTTACAGTATGGGTCGAAATAAGGAAGTGATTGTTGTATGGGTCGATGTAACTAACTGTATTGAGGAATAGTATTTGCATACAAATTCCCAATTTTCCCTGATCATGTATTTACCTTTTTTTATTTGAAATATACATTGTATGAGGTGATGCAGTGAGAACAATAAACTTTATTGATAAAATAAAAAGCTCTATTTATGATTTTCTTAGAAAAGTACAACATTAACTCATTGCCAGGCAGGCCATCTGTCATTACCCCACCAAAACGCCAGTAACAACAAAACCTTTTAAAAGAAAACCCCCAAAACAAAGTGCATGATCAAGTGAAAATAGTGAAGCCATGTACAAAACAGAACCCCTCAAGCTTGCATTTCCCCTGCCTCCCAACTTTCCTTTCCCTTCCTTCCATATTTGCCATGCATCTGGCACCTCAGTATGGAGGTCAGCATGGTCACAGTTGACCTGCCCAGCTGCTCATAGGGCCTGATTGCATGAGACACACAGCCATGGAGTTGTCCAAGTTGTTCCTGGACTGCAGCATCTTCCCTTAGCAGCCATTCTTGTTCCAGGAACTGCAAAGCAAATGCCTACTCCCATGCTGCAACTCTGTCCTCAAGCTGTGCAGCCAGCTTGAGCCTGTCCTCTTTCCTCTTGCCATGACTTTCCACTAGTAGTAAGTCCCTCTGTCTTTGGTACTGGACCTGCTTGTTGGCTCTGTCAAGAGCTTCCTCTTGGAATGATCCATGAAGGTACATTGAGCCTTGGCTGCTGCTGCAGTGTGGGCAAGCTGTGGAGGTACTAAAGCCTGTAGAAGTCACGGGGCCTGGAATAGGACAAGACACAGAGGGTTATTGTCTCAAATAGCTCAGTGCAGGAGCACTAAAAAAATCCATGCAATTTCAAGCACATAAAATATTACTATTTAAAACTGAACTTTAGTATATCATGAGAGGGATGCTTCAGACCACAGAAGCTCCCTGGACACAGTTGGGTTAATCTCAGCTACAGAAGTGGAGGGAGAATGGTAAGTTAAAAATCACAGCTGCTTTTTATTCTAAAATTTTCAGAACAATTTGGGATTGGGGCAAAGATGGTGGACATGCTACAAAAGAGTTTCTCTGTCATTTAAGGCATTCCACATTTTGAAGGACATGACAGTTGTTGTGGTGCCTGACTGGCAAAGGGAGGTGTTGCTCCAAGCTGCCTGTGGGAAACCAGCAGTGTATGCTATTGAAATATTCAACCATATAGTGACTGAACAGCACATCTCTGAGTGGTGCGGGCTGGCCAGCTACTGAGGTGGCCCTGGACAATACCCCTTCCCCAAAATGTGATTACCTATCTGGAGTTCCTACTACAGGAAAAGTTTGCAGCTATCAGCACCCGAGATTGGGTAAGAAGTCTTGAGGGAATTAACAGCATGCTGCTGTAGCTTCCACATGGCTTAGCCCTGTTATGACTTCATGCAAACACATAGAACTCCATGGCCATCCTCCTTACACACTCTCTCTCCCCTCTCTATCCTCTCTTCTGGACAGATTTCAAATCCCAGTTGTATTTGGGACAAATGATATTGTCACCTATGGACTACCTGGATTATATTTAACTGAAATTGACTAGATTTGTAAATGGAACGCAATTCCGCCTCCCCTGGTCCTCCCCCTCTTTTCAGGCAGCTCATTACATTGTTGAGTGGTTACAGAATGAGTACTTATAAGGATGACAATGTAAGGTTATTATTTTTAAGCAGCAGGGATGCCCTAGCAAAAATGTGCATCTTTCAAGTAAAAATTCAATGTTAAGGCTTTTTTTTTATGTTTGCATTTCCTGGTTGCCATTTTGAATTCCACATGGGTGGGGATAGGGGGCACCAACATGCTGGCATACAACCTGCCATTAACGGATAGAAGCCCCAGCTAGCGGCATGTAATAACTTCTGTATTGGTCCATAGAATGGAAAGCCCTCTCATTCCTATATTAATACACATTAAAATGGAGTCAGAAACGTAACATGTTCTGGGATGGCTTCTGCCTCTTCTGTTACTGTTGCTGATTCTGCAGTGGGCTGTTCTGGGTGGGGAGGGGCATCAAGCAGCACCTCTGAATACAGCTCTGGGATGTGCTTCAGCTGCAAAGCCTCCTCTGGGATCGGTGTCAACAGAAGAGTCACTTCACTGGCCTCACTCAGCAACACTTGCTGCTGGCTCCCATCTGTTCCAGTGAGGGATTCTGGGACCAGCAAGTGGCCATCCTGGCTGACCAGGCCACTGTGTGCCACTGTTAGCTCTGTGCTCAGCCAGTACTTAGCATACGATTAAACTCATCATAAAATGGACATGATGTTGGTGAGTTGCCCAAAGTGCAGCTCTGGTCCCTGGTTTTCTGGTAGTTGGTCTTGAGTTGCTTAATCTACTCCCTGCACTGGTGACCAATCCAGTAAATGTCCAACACTGCCAGTTTCTTTGCTATTTGCTGGTATGCATGGTCATTCTTGGTACTCTTTTTCTAAAATCTACTGTTTTGCTGGCAACACCCCAGATATTAACCAAAATTTGGCTGTGCTCCTGTGACCCTGAAGCAGCATGCGTGGCAAAGGACTTCCTTTGGTCATCGTCCATTGCAATGCAGAAGGCTCTCCAAAGGGTTTGCAACTCAGTGCTCAGAGTACAATGGAAGGGTTAAACACTGACCTGTTGAGAGGCTGCACTACAACAAGGGGAGTTGCTTCTATTTCCCTGGAGTTGATTGGTGATTCTTGGGATAGAGAAGTTGTCCCATGGGATTATGGGATACTTTTTGTGGATTCCCAGGACCCAAATCCAGGATGGGACTGCATCTACATTGCACAGTGATAGGGCTTGAACCCTAGGTCCTGGCCTGACGTACGCTCAAACCCTCCACCCTCACGGGGTTCTAGGACACTGAGTCAAAGCGCCTTGTGTGTAAGATGGAAGGGAGGGTTGGGCTCAAGCCTAGACCCAGGCTCACATTGCCATGTAGACATAACTTTAGGATGAAATACACTTTCAGAGCTTCACCTTGCAAATGACATTTACATCCGGAGCATTCACTGTATTTTCTGAATCCTACTGCACAACATCTTCACCTTCTGCAAACACTTCATTCACCTGAAAAGTTTTTGTAATTTAGGGTTTTATTAGCATCAGATTCATAAAACGTTGTCAAAACTTCCTTTCTTAAAAGACCGGCTATAACAAATTGAAGCTTACATCCACAAGAAGTGGGTTTTTCCAATCCATGATTGGCCACTTTCTTTTCAAATGCCAGAGGTTCCCACTGTCACCAATATCTTTTAATGATGATGCTAAGAGGAAAAACTGCACTTTGAAATGGATTTTCTCCTGTCAGTTTCCATTCAATGACACACTCTGGACTTGTTCTCTGAACTTCCTCTAGCTCATCAGAAGTTCAGTCATGAGCAATTTTCTAAACTTTCTGCATCAGAGATAGCAGTGTTTGCAATTCTCCAGACACAGCCACTTATCTGCTTTATTTCACCAGCACTCTTTTCAATCTGTCAATTTATCTTCTTTCACTCTTGGTTAATGCAGAGTTTACATGTATATTCTTTATACTGGACATCTATTTTAGATAGTGCATAAGAATTCTCAGGTTCTTATTCAGTGGCAGTTTCACATAGAAAACTTTTTTGTTATTGCAATACCTCCCTCTGGATTTTCGCATCTTAGTAGAAACTGGATGTAGGTGATTGGAATAGCAATTGGTGTAGAAATAACTCACAACTAGCTGAGATTAGAATGTTTAGAGAAATATATTGCCATGGGGTGTATGTACCCCATGGTGACTCACAAAGGGTTAATACAGGCACTGTTGGCCACTGTGGATTAGAAGCCTCACAGAAGCTGGGAGGATAAAAAGGCTGGGAAGCAGAGGGGTGGGGTGGTTACCAGAGGAGTGAGCATGCTAGAAAAAGTAGCTCTTGCTGGCAAGCTACTGAAGAGCTGCCCAGAGATGACAGCCCAGGAGGAGAGGAACTGACTAACAGGCTGGAGAGCCTGCAGAGATCCAGGGGAAGGTAGGAAGATGCTCAGGGCCCTTGTCAGAATTGAAGAACACTGACCCTGCTTATCTACCTTGAGGGCTTGAGCTGGCACCCAGTGGAGTGAGTGGGCCTGGTTTCCCCTACTGGCCCCCGCTGAACTTGGGAGCGAAGGAAGGGTTTTTCAGACTCCTGGGCACCAGGAATAGACTGACAGCCCCTCGAGGCTATTTGAGCCCATGGGCTACACCACACTTGGCCAGAGGGGGTGCCGTTGCACTGACACAGTGCCTCACATATACCCAGAGCTCAACCAAGGAATGTTCAGTCCAAAACTTTCCCTTGCCTTTGCCTTTGATTTCCCATCAAACCTACTGGGAGTTAGAAGTAGGGCTGGGAACTTTGGTTTGGCCAGCATCAGTCTTTAAATCTAACAAGGCTCTGGGCCTCCATGGTCCAGGGATGTGAAGTGAATTTTGACATGGCTCTGAGTTGGAAAGTCCCAACCAGAGTACACAGCTTTTTAAGATAGTAGCTGGCCTAGCACAAACTGCCAAGTTTAGTGGGACCCTGTGAGAGTCTTGTTGGACTAATCTAAGGCCTGGTCCACACTAGGACTTTAATTTGAATTTAGCAGCGTTAATTCGAATTAACCGTGCACCCATCCACACCAGGAAGCCATTTAATTCGACATAGAGGGCTCTTTAGTTCGAATTCTGTACTCCTCCCCGACGAGGGGAGTAGAGCTAAATTCGACATGGCCATGTCGAATTAGGCTAGGTGTGGATGCAAATCGACCTTAGTAGCTCCGGCAGCTATCTCACAGTGCACCACTCTGTTGACGCTCTTGACAGCAGTCCGAGCTTGGATGCTCTGACCAGCCACACAGGAAAAACCCTGTGGAAATTTGAATTCCTTTTCCTGTCTGGCCAGTTTGAATCTCATTTCCTGTGTGGACGTCGTGGCGAGCTCAGCAGCACTGGCAGCGATGCAGAGCTCTCCAGCAGAGGTGTCCATGCAATCTCAGACTAGAAAGAGGGCCCCAGCATGGACTGACCAGGAAGTCTTGGATCTCATTGCTCTGTGGGGCGATGAGTCTGTGCTTTCGGAGCTGCGCTCCAACAAACGGAATGCAAAGACCTACGAGAAGGTCTCCAAAGCCACGGCACTCAGAGGATACAGCCGGGATACAACGCAGTGCCGCGTGAAAGTCAAGGAGCTGAGACAAGGCTACCAAAAAATCAGAGCGGCAAACGGACGCTCCGGAGCCCAGCCCCAGACATGCCGGTTCTACGAGGCACTGCATGCCATTCTCGGTGGGTCTGCCACCACTGCCCCACCAGTGTGCGTGGACTCTGAGGATGGGATACTGTCGACGGACTGTTCCTCGGAGATGTTCACGGACGGGGAAGATGAGGAGGACGAGGCAGTCGACAGCGCTTACAACGCTGATTTCCCCGACAGCCAGGATCTCTTCATCACCCTCACTGAGATCCCCTACCAACCCTCCCCAGCCGTTACCCCGGACCCTGAATCAGGGGAAGGATCAGTCGGTAAGTGCTTTAAACATGCAAACATTTTTTCTAACAGAACAGGAATATTAACTATGCGAAAAGAAGGTCAATATATATGGGGATGGAACAGAAATCCTCTTGGGAGATTTCTGAGAAGCTCTCCTGCAGGTAATCGAAAAGACTCCGCATGAGGTTCCTGGGGAGAGCTGCCTTATTGGGTGCTCCGTGGTAGCACACTTTTCCGCGCCAGGCTATCATCAGGTACTCCGGGAGCATTGCCTCCACGAGCATGGTCGCATAGGCCCCTGGTTTGTGCTGGCTTTCACGCAGCATGCGCTCTCTATCTGCCTCAGTGACCCTCCTCAGGGTGATCTCGCTTGGAGATTCCTGCATTTAATTACAGTAATTTGTGTACTATTAGTATTGGGAGTGCTTCACTGTTCCTTTGCATAACAATGAGCGTCACTTTACAGCCACGTGGTGGAGGCTGCAAAGTGGCATTATACAGGGATCTTTCACAGGGAACAGACGCGAGGGGGTGCAACAGGGGCAGAGTTTATGCTATCAGGATTGCCTGTAGCAAGAGGACAGTGGTATACATTGACTTTTAAGCAGCCAAAAGTTTTTGGCTTACCATGCCTGGCTGCTCCACGGATTCTGCTGTCCCGCCCCGCTTGTCTGGTCTGCAGTGCAATCCCCCAGGCAATGAAAGCGAATTCCGAAAATTCGAACTTTCCCTGAGTGCTGTGCATGGTCTTGTTCACAGAGACTGACTAGACTATGTTTCCTCTTTGCGGAAATGTATCTTTATAAGGAAATCAATCCCTTTTTCCCTTCACACAGCTGCACCTGTATCCCGACCTGCTCCAGCATGCCCCTCAGAGAGGCTGGCGCAGATTAGGCGGCGCAAGAAAAAGACACGGGACGAGATGTTCGCAGAACTTATGGGCTGCTCCTGAGCTGAGGCGGCCCAGCAGAGCCAGTGGAGGGAGAACCTCTCCCAGCAGCAGCGCTCACACAGCGAACGGGAGGACAGATGGCGTCTGGAGGACCAGCAGGCGACTCAAACGCTGCTTGGACTAATGAGGGAGCAAACGGACACGCTCAGGTGCCTTGTGGATGTTCTGCAGGACCGCAGGCAGGAGGACAGAGCCCCCCCTGCAGTGTATCTGCAACCGCCCTCCCCCGCCACAAAGTCCCATACCCCCCTCACCCAAAATAACAAGAAGGAGGTGCGCCAGGGGCCGTGAAAACTGTCACTCCACCCCAGCAGAGTGCTCAAGTACCAAAAAGCTCTCATTCGCTAAATTTTGAGAAGTCCTTCCCTTCCTGGATCACCCAAGCCCAAATCCCAGTTTCGTTCCCTCACTGTGTAGTTGATTATTAAAAATAGTTTGCTGTTCATTACTGTTTCCGTCATGTTTCTTTACAGAAGACTTTGTGTGAAGAGGGGGGAGGGGTTTGGTAATTGCATAGGACGGTCACCATTACCTGGATACATACATGGGGGCAGGATCTACAGCAGGTCACACACACATAGTGCAGTCACTAGGCACCCTGGTCAGTCTGGGAGGTGTTTTTCATGTTCTGTGCATAGGTGGAAGGTGCCCTGCTCCAGCTATATTTGGAGTTGGGTCTCTCCCCCGCTCCTGCCTGGATCGGGCCCTGGCCCCCACGGGTCTCCCCGCCCGCCGCGCCCGCACCTGCCTGACAGTAGAGCGGCTCCCCGCAGAAATGCTGTCTGGTGCCCCAGGGTCCTAGCGCCTGCCATACACAAATGGCAAGGCAGGCTGCCCTTACCCTGCCCTTCCACCATAGCCCTGAGCCTCTCCAATGCCCCAAACCCTCAGCCCCAGCCAGAGCCCTCATCCCCCTACACCTCCTCCCCCTTCCCACACACCCCTCACCCCTTCCTACGCCCCCACTCCCAGCCCAGAGCCTGCACCCCTCACCCCTTCCTTCACACCCACCTGTAAATGTCCTGCCCCCAGTCCTCCCCCGCCACAAGGCCACATAGCCCCCGCTATGTGGCCCGAAAAGGAGGGATGGCAGTCTCCGTTGAAACAACCAGTCCGGCAGTGCAGACCGCTCTAGGGGCAGAAGCCTGTCATTCCTCGAGTGTAGAAGCAGTCTGTACATCACTGCACACCCTACCCACCACAGTCTGCGTCCCTGTTTCAACCCTTTAACGCGAATTCATTAGTAAAGAAAACGTTGCTAATTAAAAATATTCCATTAACTTTATTTTTAAACGTGTGTTTAGACAGCCATCTATGATGACCTGGACGTTTCCCAGGGTCACTACCTTTGAGAGCAGTAGCTCAACGATTGCGTTGGCTACTTGCATCACAGCAACCCCCACGGTAGATTTGCCCACGCCAAAGTGGTTCGCTACTGACTGGTAGCTGTCTGGCGTGGCAAGTTTCCAGAGGGCTATGGCCACTCGCTTCTGCACACTCAGGGCTGCTCGCATGCGGGTGTCCTTGCGCTTCAGGGCAGGGGACAGCAAGTCACACAGTTCAAGGAAAGTGCCCTTACGCATCCTGAAGTTTCGCAGCCACTGTGATTCATCCCAGACCTGCAGCACTATGCGGTCCCACCAGTCCGTGCTTGTTTCCCGGGCCCAGAATCACCATCCCATAGCATGAACATGACCCAGTGCCACCATGATCTCCATGGCGCGGCGTACCGTGCTTTCTGAGAGGTCTGTGCCACTCTAAGACTTCATGTCCTCACCGCGCTGCCAGAGCCTCCTCGCCCGATTTCTCAGCATCTGACTGTTGAAGAGGTGGACGATAAGGTGCGAGGACTTGACAACGGCCATAAGTGCAGCAATGATCGCAGCGGGCTCCATGATCGCAGTGGAGTGCTGTGGCATCCGCGCTGTCACTAACAGGAAAAGTGCGCGAACTGATTTCCCGCCGGTGGGAGTGACGGTTGAATGCTGACAGTTACCCAAGACCACCCTCGACACAGTTTTCCCCCCAGCATGCATTGGGGGGAAATCCCAGAATTCCAATGGGCAGCGGGGAGTGCGGGAACTGTGGGATAGCTTCCCACAGTGCACCGCTTCCAAAGTCGACGCTGGCCCCGTTAGTGTGGAATCACAAAGTCAAATTAGTGTCCTTAGTGTGGATACACAAATTCGACTTCGTAAGGTTGATTCCACAAATTCGAATTAAGTTGAATCGAACTACTCTTGTAGTGTAGACATACCCTAAGATTAGAGCCTTTGGATTAGCCCAGAGGATGAGGGAGAGATACAAAGGAAATGGGCAACAAGAAACAAAGGTCAAGCTTTGATGGCTAGAAGCCAGAGACCTTGTTGCACTCCTTGGGAGGAGAGGGGGTATGATCAGAAATTAAGTGTGAAGAGGTCAGGTAAGGGAAGGATGAGATCAGAAGGAGGCTGTCTGGTTGCTTTGGGAGAAAGGAAGGAATAGGGCAGTAGAGAAAGGGAGATCACAAAAGATTTTGATTAAGCTCCCTTTCAGAGCATTCATACATATGGGTACTTATCCTAATCAACCTGAAAGTCTGAACCTTGTGCAGATTTGCACATCTCTAATTATAATGACATTTATCTATAGATTTATTTAAAAAAAGAGAAAGGAATAGTTGCTGCTAATGTTTCTAGTGACACAATAGTTCTGCTTGACTGCCTACCCCTAGCCATGTATCTATCCACATTGTATATACCCAGGAGAAAAAGTGATATAAAGCAGGGCTACTTACAGATCTGTGTCATTGCCAGAGACTTATTCAACTTTTGGAGAAACTTCTTTTAAAACAGTGAATTGCTGCTGTAAGTCTGCAAATGGGCTTTGCCATACATGCAAAACCAGGAATAAAGCTGATAATAGAGCTAATGCCTTTCAATGGATTGGCTTACCTAACATTAGTGGGGGCTGGCCAGTACTGCCCACATTTCGGTTGGCCTAGAAACTCCATTTCTTATTAATTCCCTTTCTGAAATAACTTCATTCTTATAATGGTTTCAGACTGGCAGCCATATCCACATTTCCTGCTCCAAGGGTTTAATATAAACCAAGTGACACCTAAAAAAATGAAAAAGTAAATCATACAAAATGTTTTCTATTAACCTTTCACAAGTAGCTCCCTCATTATGTAAAATAAATTGTAGGTCTTTAAACCCAGAAAAACGTCTGTTTAGACATCAATACTGTCTTCCCTATAGCACCTTGCTTTGCCACTAAAATGGGAGCCTGCAGTCCTGAGTTCTGTTTGTAGCTTTGTTACTGACATTTTTGTGTGTCTTCAATTTTAGCTTTCCCAGCGCAGAGAAAGGCAGGCCAGCTTCCTAAAGATAAGGACTCCCCCTCAAAATTCAGGTCAGGCAGTGCCTCTACACATGAAGATAAAGTTCTGTTGCTATAGTCTGGCTGTTTGAGACATTGGTTATCTCTTTCATTTGCTGTACATATAGTTCAATATCATAATTTTAATTCCAAAATCTGTATCCTCCTAATCCTTTCCTAATAAAAGTGCCACTTGTGGGATACAACTTGGTAACTTGAAAAGTGATCTAACCTCTGAGTTTTATTGATTCTGCAACTAGCCTAGATGTTGCTTATTTGCTGAAGATTTTCAGGTAGGGGGACCAGGTGCTAATTTGGAAATCTAATTGAGGGATCACTTACGCCAAGGGCTGCAGCTTTAACCATATAACATAATTCCTTGGATAGGCACAGGGAAATTATCCATGAAACAAAAATGTCTCAGTGTAAGACTCTGACTCTAATTCACAATTTTTAAGGGTCTCATTTTTTAAAATAAACAAACCCATGACCATTTTTGTAACAAGACAACACTGCTTCCAAAAGGATTTCAATAGACAATCTAATCTATTCCAATGGTTTTATTTATCTGAATTATACTTTCAAAGTTAGTTTAAATGATCACTTTTAATACAGATGAAATGATAGTTTTTAAGCTATTGATTTTACCTTAAACACAATATTACAAGGGGATTACACTTTAAAGGAATTTCACTTTATAGAGACTGAGAAGTTATCCTCTACTTAATTGGCCTTCACACACACAACAGCTATGGAAAAATCTAACTCCAGTGCATCTTTATCAGACTTTGCAGTCACTTGCATATCGTGATGGAGTATACTCTTCTTGTCATTTCCTACACACTTTTGTTATAATGTTTTTTTCACAGTATACCTTATAAGGCATTTGAAAACTCATAATTCGCTGGTTAGTATTGTCCTGATAAAATATGTGGGGCAATATTGTATGTGAAGTTATCAGATTCTCCGTATGAAGTTATCAACACGTGTTCCAAACCCCACATCCCTGCCTAGGCAGAAGTCAGCAAACAGGTCTGTCTTGAACAAAGGCGTGTACGTTTGCCTTAATTTTCATTTAAACATCAAGCAGGAAGGGAAACAAAGGAAGCTCAAACAGGTAGAGAAAACAGCAGGGAACATCCTTCCACTTCCTTCTTTGTCTCCTAGTTCCCAGCTGGAAATATTTTTCATGAGGGGGACTAGGACTATAAAAACAAGGGGCAAACACCCAAGACACCCCCCTCTCTCTCCCTGTCTGTCATTGGCACTGTACCTAAGAAGATCAAGGAAAACAGCCATTGGATCTGGCTGGAGTGGGGGGTGGGAGTGGGCAGTCCTGACTTTAAGAGTTTGGTCAGTAGCCTTACTGGAAGCATGTAGTGAGAAATTTTGTTTGAATCTCATACAGTTTGTTAAATTAGGCATTAGTAAGCATTTTATCTTTATTTTTCTTGTAACCATATCTGAGTTTCATACTTCATTACTTTCACTCACTTAAAATCTATTTGTAGTTAATAAACTTGTTTATCTAACTCAGTGTTACTCCTGGGGGAATTCTGCACCACTGCACAATGCAGAATTTGCACAGAATTAAATGTTCTGTGCGGAATTTGTCTCCCCCCCCCAGAAATGGGCTACAGAGCTGCTGCCTGCCACTAGGGCTGCTGGACCTGCAGAACACAGCTCCCCAGTAGAAGACACTGCTTGGGGGAGTGAGCTGGAGGGTTCCCAGTAGCTTCAGTTCCTGGCATGCCCTAAAGGAAGGAGGTGGCATGCAGAAAAATTCCATACAAGCCTGGGACCCAGCAACAGACTGTTTCTCCCTCTGTATCCCTGGGATCAGGGGGTAAGGGGTGTGAGTGTCTGGGCTGGGCAAGGGGCACAGCTGGGCTCTGGGGAGTAAGTATGTGTGTGTGTCTGGGCTGGTGGACATCCAGGCTCCCCGCAGCTAGGCTCTGGGGCGCAAGGGAGTAAGTGTCTGGGCTGGGGGGGCATAGCTGGCTTTGAGGGGGTGTGTGTGGGTGTCTGGGATGCTGGGGAGCCCTGTGGCTGGGCTCTTGGGGCCTGGAGCTGTGGGGGTCTGCCCCCCCCGGCGGGGTTATGTGGGAGAGGGGACAGAGAAACAGGAACTGGGTCATCATAGGGGTTTCTTTAACTCTCTACTCCTGGGGGAATTTTTGTATGTTTCTGTATTCTTACAGACATGGTTGCTGCAGGTATTTTGAAATAAATTACCAAAATAATTGAAACTGATGTGATTATATAATGTTGTTTTAACAAATAAAATATGCAGAATTTTTAATTTTTTGGTGCAGAATTCCCCCAGGAGTACAGTGTGTTTAAGTTGACGTATCTAGCTAACTCTATTAAAGATAATAAGCTGTTATATTATACCCTTAAAGGGATAATGGACTTAATATATTTGTACTGTACAGGAAAGGGTTGGGCAGTACAGGACATACATTTCTGGGGGAAAATCCAGGACTGGGGGTGTGTTGGGGTCACCCTCTAGTATAACCTAGGCTGGTGAGAGCCAGAGTGTAACTGACAGGCTGCAGTTACACACAGACATTCAGAGTGTGGCTTGCATATTGGAAAGCTGTTTGTGAGCATCCCAGGTGGAGCAATTTCAGCAAGGCATTGTAAGGCACCCAAGGTTGCAGAGCAGGGGGGACACAGCCCTCCACTGTCCTGAACTGTATGTTCACACACATCTAATCCAAATTAAATGATTTCCCCTTGGAGAATTAACATCCTCACTCTTCACCCTTTCCTCTCGATTCTGTGCTGCAGCTAGTTCTGAAGTTATGGTTTATCTGGTAATTTTCTGGGCTACAAATTTCTTGTATTGAGTTTTCAACTGACTGCAGTGCATCTAGCCTTAATATTGCAACATTTGATATGATATATACTACAGTGCTCCATGAAATGTTCCTGTTTTAAAGTCTTTGCCAGATCTACTAATATTTTCAGATGTCTCAAATCTGAACTGTGTCCTATTTTTAAAGTGTATTTCCCTCACCAAGGGACTTTATATGCTCAACCTTATGCAGGCAGAAGGCCCAGTGACTTTGTTTTAACAGTCCCAAGTTGTCATGTGTGACCATTCATGTTCTATCACTCTTTCCATGGACTTCAGTTTAATTCAGTTATGTTTCTTATCTCAATTTTTGTAGTAATATGGCAACTAAGGGCTGGAGTATATTACAGTGAGGCAGGCTTGCATTGGGGTAGGGTACAGTTGTATGGACCCAGAAGACATTCTGGCTCCTGGTGACATCCTGCGGCATAGGGAGTGAGTACATTATTTTGTTGCACCCTGTTAAGGAGCTGAAGCCAAGGCCACCTACTTTCCACCTTGTGTTGATTAGCATCCCCTAGGGATTAAGGGAGCAGACCCTGAGCACTGGGACTTCAGTTCTGCCCAGCCTTTACACAGGCCATGCGAAAGGTAGTGGTGGGGAACTTCCCTCCCCTGTATTTTACCCATGTAAAAGCTAGCCAGAATCTAGCCCTAAAATTCTTCTTCAACAGATCAGAGAAAGAAGAAGAAAAGGGAAGAATCATTATCCTTTTGAACATGGACTCAGAGCAAGTTTTGTTTAATGATGAATCTGAAAGAAAAGATGACGTGCTCTTGTTGAATCCTGGTGACTTTGTTGCTTGTCCATAAGAACACAAGAACGGCCATACTGGGTCAGAACAAAGGTCCATCTAGCCCAGTATCCTCTCTTCTGACAGTGGCCAATGCCAGGTTCCCCAGAGAGAATGAACAGAACAGGTAATCATCAAGTGATCCATCCCCTGTCGCCCAATCACAATTTCTGGCAAACAGAGGCTAGGGACATCATCCCTGCTGATCCTGGCTAATAGCCATTGATGGACCTATCCTCCATGAATTTATCTAGTTTTTTTTTAACCCTGTTATAGTCTTGGCCTTCACAACATTCACTGGGAAGGAGTTCCCCAGGATGACTGTGCATTGTGTGAAAAAAGACTTCCTTTTATTTGTTTTAAACCTGCTGCTTATTAATTTCATTTGGTGACCCCTTAGTTCTTGTGTTATGAGAAGGAATAAATAACACTTCCGTATTTACTTTCTCCACACTAGTTATGATTTTATAGACCTCTATCATATCTCCCTTTGGTCATCTTTTTTCCAAGCTGAAAAGTCCCAATCTTATTAATCTCTCCTCATATGGCAGATGCTCCATACCCCTAATAATTTTTGTTATCCTTTTCTGAACCTTTTCCAATTCCAATATATCTTTTTTGAGATGGGGAGACCACATCTGCATGCAGTTTCAAAATGTGGGTGTACCATGGATTTATATAGACGCAATATGATATTTTCTGTCTTATTATCTATCCCTTTCTTAATTATTCCCAGCATTCTGTTCACTTTTTTGACTGCCGCTTCACATTGAATGGATGTTTCCAGAGAACTATCCACAATGACTCCAAAATCTTTCTTTAGTGGTAAAAGCTATTTTACACCCCGTCATTTTATATGTATAGTTGGGATTATGCTTTCCAATGTGCATTATGGTGCATTTATCAACATTAAATTTCATCTGCCATTTTGTTACTCAGTCATCCAGTTTTGAGAGATCCTTTTGTAGCTCTTCACAGTCTGCCTGGGACTTAACTATCTTGAGTAGTTTTGTATCATCTACAAATTTTGCCACCTCACTGTTTACCACTTTTTTCAGATCATTTATGAATATGTTGAATAGGACTGGTCCCAGTACGGACCCCTGGGGGACACCACTATTTACCTCTCTCCATTCTGAAAAGTGCCCATTTATTCCTACCCTTTGTTTCCTATCTTTTAACCAGTTACCAATTAATGAGAGGCCCTTTCTTCTTATCCCATGACTGCTTGCTTTGCTTAATAGCCTTTGGTGAGGGACCTTGTCAAAGGCTTTCTGAAAATCTAAATACACTATATCCACTGGATCCCCAGAGGTAGGCAGTTATATGAAGAAGAATTTATAGATGAGTTGGTGTCTGCAAGCTGGTTTAAAGAAATCTGTCCTCCCTTAGCAGACTGATGATTCATTTGGCCAGGACTTTCAGGATGGGATAGAGGCACCCTAGGAGGTTCTAAATCAAAAGAAGCAAGAGTTTCTGCAAGCTTAGTTGAAGCTCCATGACAGTTGGCACTTTTCCTTGGGGGCAGTGGGGTGGAGGAGAGGAAGAAAGCAAAATAGAAATGTCCTATTTTATGGGTGTAGAATTTTTTGGACATCCTGATTTCACGCTCTGATCCCCCCAGAGGCAGAGTCTCTTCTAATATTTGTACCATCCTATGACGATGCCTGTCAAAACCTTTTTAACCTTCTATCTACATCCTTCTCAAAGTCTAAACTTGCTATAGGAGCCATTTTTCATTTCGTTTAGCCCTTTAACTTTATTTTCTTTTTTATAGTGCCTGACTTTTTGCGAAGTTTCCATTTTTAGCATTTCTATTCCCTGCATAGCCTTATCTCTGACCCACATTATATCATTCTCTAGACTTGTGATCTTTTTCACTAAGCCTCAGTGAGAAGATTTGTTTCCCTCCCTTGCCTTGGTTTGAACATTTTAAAATTAGTTTGGAGTATTTTTTTTTAAATTCATTCTGACCCATTTCCAGTCTCCCCTGAGCCCATTTCATGTCACTTGGCATATGCACAAAGGATTATTCTTATTACTCTGTTCAGTCTTTATGTTACCTAGTTAGCCATTTAATTAATAACTTTTTGTTAAAGAATATGGGGGAGGGGAAAGAGATCCAACTTTAACCCAGGGCTCAGGAATATGCAATGACATAGATGACTCTTTCTACCTGCCATTTCATTTCAGGACCCTGTATAATCACACACAAAAGCTGTTGGCTCTTTCAACTGTGCAGGGCTGGCTCCAGGCACTAGCGAAGGAAGCAGGTGCTTGGGGCGGCCAATGGAAAGGGGCGGCATGTCTGGCTCTTCAGTGGCAATTCGGTGGCGGGTCCCTCAGCTGAATTGCCACCAAAGCATGAAGCGGTGGTGGTAGAGCTCCCACTGAAGTGCTTCTGATCGTAGCTTTTTTTTTTTTTCTCCCCCCTGCCGCTTTGGGAGGCAAAAACTCTGGAGCTGGCCCTGCAACTGTGCATCACGTTATAGCAATTTTCGTCAAAGATCTCTACTCCCTATTGTAAATTGGATCTTCATACCCCTCTCTGACACATGGAGTGTACAAAATCTTTGGGAATTTATCAAAGCCTGTGGCTTTGGCTCCAAGGGGCTCAACTCTGTCTCTGTCATGTGTAAATAGGAAATCTTACCACTGAATTCCTACATGTAGAACAATTCCCTTTTACACACTGTACCACTAGCCCATGACTGTATTCAGATGTGATTTTTTTAAACTAGTGACTTGATTTACAAATTCTCAGAAATAAACCATCACCATATGCACATCACAGATGTCCCATTTTAAATACCCTTTGATCATTATTGCATTACCTTTAGCTCCAGTTCCACCAATTAGCTAGGAGAGCCCTTTTATGTATCCTTATCTATTTTTGTATTGCGAAGGTTTTTATAATGGGTCAGCTGAGCTCTCTCTTTGAACTAGCACCATTGAACCTAGCATGGCTCCTGTTGGTCTGGCTCAATCCCTAGTTAGAAAATGTTTTCTTGCTATTTAAACACTCACTGACCATCAAGTGCAGCCTTTTCGGTACATGATTAATCTAATCAAAGTGCTTTTTGCTAGATCCCATTAAAACAGTTAAAGGGTATACAGCATTTCTATGCCATTTTCATTAAAATGTTTTCCACTTGCAAATTTCTCTGTGTTTGAAATGGAACTTCTCCGTGCTCTGCTAACCTGACCTTGAGGGAAGAGATTTTTATTGACATGTAGTATGCCTTACAACATGGCACTAGAGAAGCTCTGACCTTGTTCAGGAAAGATTAATTCAGCTGGAACAGATGCAGAGAAGGACTGCTAGGATGATCAGGGGAATGGAGAGCCTATTTTACCAGAACAGACTAAAAGAGCTGGCTTATTTAGTTCAGCAAAATGAAGGCTGAGCAGGGATAAATATATGGAGGAAGGGGAACCTATTTAATCTAAAATATAATGTTGGCACAAGAACAAATGGGTATAAACTGGCCATGAATACATTTAGGCTGGAAACTAGAAGAATTCTAACCATCCAGAGGAGTGAGGTACTGGAACAGTCTCCCAACAGGAGTAGTGGGAGCAAGAAACTGAACTAGTTTTAAGATGGAGCTTGGAACATTTATGAATGGAGATTATATAACAGAGTGGCTTGCAATAGCAGGGAATTGGACTTGGTGACCCAGAAGGTCCCTTCCAGTCCTATGTTCTTTCCTGGAAGGGGGCATGTGAACACATCTTGTCTAGTTATTCTGTATCAGTCTTTATGGCATGGAATAATTTCCCTTCAGTAGATTTGCTTCAATGCATATTTAGGTGCAGACATTATTTTTTGAGAAACCTTTTCCACCATAAGTGACATATGCAATATGAATATCCCCTTTTATTCCCCAATTTCTACCAACTTCCCCCCCCAAAACAAAACAAAAACCCTGTATCCTAAGCAGGGTTTTGGCCCTGCAAAGGGACAAGTGGCAGAGACTCCAGGAGTCTATTTATTATTGATTTTACATGGAAGCTACTCGGATAGTACAGTGAAGGACAGTAGTGTAAAATAGAAGACAGAACTAAAAGTACGACTGTACTAGATGGGTAATAATGTTTCTTTAATTCATTTCTGAAAGTAAAAGAAGCTCCTTCAATGGCCTTCTAAAGATAATATATGTCACTATTTCACAGTGGTGCATTTGCACAACAGCTAATGGGTATTGACAAGGGATGCTGAGAAGTTTGTAGTGGGCCATGACCATGGGGTGAGTATTGTAGTTTATTTATCATGGTATGCAGACATTTTTGAAAGGCTAGTTTTTGTAGTATCTAATTTCTGTGCCAGAAACTCATTTCATTTACAGTCATTTTGCTGCCTCTGTTTGGTGCCGTGGCATCCTTGTTTTATGCTTAAGAAATGACTAATAATACTATGGCGAGCCATTTCTTAAGCAAGGTGGAGGTAAGTTCCCATAATGTAGAAAGTTATTATGGTATTTGCTATTTTGATGAAAGGACTAGTCTTACCGTTACCTTTTCTATAATTATTAATGTCCATAAAATGAATTGTATCATCCTTGCTCTATTCCATTTTGAATTTAATAGAGATTGTAATGAAATGTTCATAGTAAAACAACTTACCGGGAGGTCGAGAGAGCAAAAAATAAAATGGGAATGGAAGTCATCTAAATGTCCTTTTCTTTTTCATTTATGATAATAGCACTTCAAGCTGGAAAATGTGCTGGGCACAGATTACCAGAGATTGGGAGGAGGATAACATGAATACAGCATAAAACATTGAGAACCTGTAGATACCTTTGCAAAACATTGCTAAGAACGCTTCGTTGTGTGACTTGGCAGTGTTGTAAATTTTGTGTTGGCTTAAGTGCTTTCAGAATGACTATCTTTTTATTAACGCTATGAATGTTTTCATAATACCTTGAACTCAGAGTTTTCATTGCTGCAACAGCATCTTCCTGAAAGGCTGAACAACTGACTAGGTAAAAACTATTAAGGCACCAAGAAAATCCACAAACTTTTAGCATCTAACCTGCAAAGTACAAAAACATGACTTGTTTAATTATTAAACACTTAAGAAAAAATGTTAAAAATACTATCATTGTGTACATACTGTGTGGTCAGAGCTAGTTTTTTTGTTTTCACTTAAAAATAAGAGTATTTTGCTTTTAGCAACGTTAGTTGAGTTATTAGTAGACCTCAAATGTTGTGAACTGAATAATCACAAAGCACCCAGTTGGATTTCCTTAAAAAGGAAATTTAATTTTTGTGTTTTGTTTTGTACAGAATATTAAGAAACTTTAGGGAACTAACAGCAGTCTGAGTTAAGAGCATTCAGCCAGCTCAGAAACTAGCATCTTCCTGCTACTTTTCAGATGCAGCCAGATTTGATTAGACTGCTGCAGGGAAGAAGATGCAACACAGTTTCACCTTTGAGTGTTCCCAGAGTTCACATGGACTAGAGTTCAACTCCAGAATGTATTTCAATCCCTTAGTGCCAGCCCTGCAAGATATAGAGCAACCTAGACTTCAGTGGGCACTGAGGTCGCTCATTGCCTTCCAGGACTGGGCCTTTTGTTGCTGAAGTAAATACATTTTGTAAAGCACACGCTACCAAGATCAATATATTGTGTTTTCTTAAGCGTGACTAATATCAGAGAGCAACCTATGTACCTACTGTACTGATCAGCAGGAAGCAAATGCATTACTTTTTCTAATATACAATTTTATATGAGTGACAAATAGATTCTAAGCAATGTGCCACCATCTGACCCTTAGAATCTCTATAAGGGGGAAATAAGATTTTCCCCACACACACCTTCAGTGGCTTTCCTGCTTTTCTAATGCAGGCACGTGGGGAAGGCAGGTGTGCTTAGCCAGTACCCTCCTACCCCAACAAACAATGGGAGTTGCAGGGACAGTGCCTATGGATGGGACAGTGTGCAGAGCCACCTGGCCACGGCTCCGCATAGGAACTGAAGAAGGGTTGTGCCGCTGCTTCCATGAGCCATTTGAGGTAGCACTGCTTGGATCCTGCACACCTGAGCCTCTCCCCAACTGGCTGCCCTAGCCCAGATCCTCCTCCTGCCCACCAAACCCCTTGATCCCAGCCCAGAGCATCTTCCTGCACCCCAAATCCCACATCCCCAGCCCCACCCCTGACCCTGCACCCCCAGCCGGAGCTTGCATTCCTTCCCGCACCCCAACCCCTTGCTCCAGCCCTGATCTCCCTCCCACCCTCTGAACCCCTCGGTCTCAGCCTGGAGCACCTTCCTACATTTCAAACACCTCATCCCCAGACCCACCTCAGAGCCCGCATCCCCAATCAGAGCCCTCACCCACAGCCGCACCTCAACCCGAATTTTGTGAGCATTCATGACCCGCGATACAATTTCTATTTCCAGATGTGGCCCTCGGGCCAAAAAGTTTACCCACCCCTGCCCTAGATGTATTATGAATATATTACATACTCCTATTTTAACAACCTTTTGGAAATATAAATGCCTTGTAAATAATTCAATATTAGACAATATTACTTATCGTTCTTCAAACATGTAACATGGCCCAAGGCACCCAAAATTAAAACATATAGATATTGGTCCCTCTACTGCACTGTAAGTGGACATAAACAAATGTCTTGAAGTTTTAGCTTCCATTTGGACTAGAGAGTCAAAACCAGGCTTATTTTTGAAAAAAATCTTGAGGAGTTGGAATGAGGAAAGAGAAAAAAGGGTGTATGATATTCAGTAACAAATGAGTATCTTAGCTTATTCACTACCAAAATTATTTCCTGGATGTTGAGCAAGTTCCAGTTAGTAGTTTTACATATTGTTGAGGTCTTTGAAATCATTAGCACGTTAATAATGTACCTGTAAGGCAGTGTTTCTCAAACTGGGGTCACCGCTTGTGTAGGGAAAGCCCCTGGTGGGCCAGGCCAGTTTGTTTACCTGCCCCATCCGCAGGTCCAGCCGATCGCGGCTCCCACTGGCCGCAGTTCGCTGCTGCAGGCCAATGGGGGCTGCTGGAAGTGGCGGCCAGTAAGTCCCTCGGCCCACGCCGCTTCCAGCAGCTCCCATTGGCCTGCAGCGGCGAACTGCGGCCAGTGGGAGCCGCGATCGGCTGGACCTGCGGACGGGGCAGGTAAACAAACCGGCCTGGCCCACCAGGGGCTTTCCCTACACAAGCGGCGACCCCAGTTTGAGAAACACTGCTTTAGAGTGAGATATTTTAGGTGCCTCTGTAGTGTGACATGCAGGAGAATGGAGAAATTGGTTCAAGAGTTTGTTGCATTATATACCTAGCTGTGAGTACAACTATAATCTCCCTTTATTCTGTAAAGTACATTACTATTGTGAATAGCACTGCAGTGCTCTTACTTTCCACCACAATGGAATCCAATATAAACATTTGTATGTGGCTTTAAACATCTCAGTCTTTAAAGTTGTACACACCATACAAGTGTGTTTCTTTCACACTATTTTTTTTAAATTATGCTTTCTACTGAGAATTTTCAATGCTCACAGACACATTGAAAGCAGATTGATATATAACATGAGAACCCTGCTTTCAATTGGCAAGTTCAATCCTAATGATTTCATGCTGTTCTTTGATAGCAAAGAACCCAAAATTGTATACATTTGCTGCAAATGAATTTTATGTTTGTCACACGTATGACTGAAAACACCACAACTGTTGTTTGATTCAATCTTTAACCATCTTTGCATGGTAAGTGAAAGCTTAAATAAATGAAGCATCATTCAAATTCATCTTCAGATGCCATTTAGGGAACATGAAGAATAAATTAAAAAATAAAAATCTGAAGTGCTGGGATTTTAGCTTCCAGCAGTTATCTTTAAAGTCAAGAATCTGGTTTTTGAATCTCTCTAAGATGCACAGCTGGGCAGTTCAGTAAGTCCGGGAGGGAGTAAGAAGCAAGGCCTTATCAGGCATTTACTTGGAGTGCTTTCATCTCCTTGGCACTTTATTCAGTGAGACTGTATACAGAAGACAGATTGGTGTTTAGGCTCCCAGTGGACCACATAATATTTCTCTTTCTGCTGTCTTCAATGACTTCAATAAGGAAAATCTGCCAATCTCTTTTTAGAATGGTTCACTGGAAAATGGTATTTTGAAGAATGAGCCAGGAAGAAATTTTAAGGCTGGAGTTTAGGAAACTGTTCACTTTTTCTTACCTATCAACCCTGCCACCATCACCATGGCATTGGAATAACTTAAAATGAATACAATTGCAAATATAACAGTAGCACAAACATCTTCTTTGGTTTCTTCATTTGCCTAATCTTCTGAAATATTCAAAGGTGGATGCTATGGAAGAGATGGGTCTTGTATGTGTTCCTGAGGACAATGATATTCATGATAGCCTTACACTCTTCTGGGAAGAGTTCCATGACTATGGACTTCCTCTGCTCTTCGCTGCCACAGGCTTTACTCATTTGGTTTGCAGTTCCAGAAAAGCACAGTTGTCAGGGCCAATCATGATGTTTGTGAGCGACTACCCAAGGATACGTCAACATTGTGATAAAAGACCCACAGCATGGTTGGGGCTGACCTGGGTCAATGGGCTCAGGTTATGGAGCTATAAAATTGCAGTGAAGATGTTTGAGTTTGAGCTGGAGCCTGGGTTCTAAGACCCCATTGGGGGGAAGGGTCTCAGAGGTGAGGCAACAGCCCAAGCCTGAATGTCTATACTGTTGCTTTTAGTCCCTCAGCTCGAGCCCAAGCCCAGCTCTGAGACTCAGTGTTGAGGGTTTCTTTATGTTAGTCTAGGTGTACCCTAAAAAAAAAGCCTGGGCCCATTTGGTGAGGGGCTTGAAAATCAGCACAAGGGTCTTGAATCTGGTCTTGCAGTAGATAGGGAGCCCAAGAAGCAAGTGTAGTACTGTGATGATGTTTGCCTGAGCTTGTTGTAGTAACGAATGCCCCCAAATTATGAGTTTTTACTATTTGAGAATTGCCCAGGCATTAAGGCTTTTTAGAAAAGATAAGACAGAGAGCTGAGATTCACGGAACGAAACAAAAAACTCAGTCTAATGGCAAAATTTCTTCAGAGTTGCCAAGTAGTCTGAGGAAACTCAGAATTTCTGCAGCCTTTTGTAAGTGAGCACTGTAGGTGCAGCTGAAGAGACTTTCCTTTTGAGTGAATGAATTAAAATATAAATATCAAATATTAAGATACCATATTACATTGTCAGATACCATAGCAGGAAAAACAGGGAACCAGCCTGAATCAATAATTGTGATTAAATGAAGTTATATATGTAAAAAGGAAGTAGACTATAAGTGATATAACTTAGGGCAAAATATTGTAAACTTTAATGATGCATTTACCTCATGAGCAATCCTGTTAGGGAGAGAAGGGGGTTGCATTCATGTTTTCTTTTAGTTTAATGAAGAAGTAAGGCTAATATTTGCAGTCAAGCATGCTCATGCTATCAAATTAGTGAAATACAGAGGAAGTAAATAATAGTGTGTTTATAAGGACACTTGGTCACAGAGCGAAATAATCAAAAAATGTAACCCTTTGATCAGTAATGCACAGAGAGCCCAGCCATACATACCAAGGTCCCCCCATTGTTGTAAAACAAGGAGAACAGAAATGGAAGATTTATACATATGGAAACAGACTTGTTGAGGTATGTTGCTGACTGGAGCAAACCAGACACTCTTCAATGTATCTCCCAAGATGGTGGTACAAACAGCTACAGCCTAACTTGTCTTAAGCAAGCTGGTATGACAAGACCAAATGGCCTGAAAAATTCCAGCCCCAGTTGCAAAAACTCAGAGGGGATGCCTCATTCCTTAATTGGATAGTGAGAGAGGACAATTCTCATTTTGGCTGGATATTTTGAATCTTCATCAGAAGAACGGGGCAGTGTCTAATTGGTCCATGCCAGCATCTCCAAGAAGAGGAAACAAGTTGGACCACCAAGCAGAAATGGGATAAAACGATCTGTCTCCTTCAGCACATTGTTTCCCAAAAGCTGAAGACATCTGGAAGGGAGAAAAATGAGGTCCTGGGCTGGCCACTTGGGCATCTTTCTAGTGATATCAAGTATCTATCTCAGATAAGCACTTTTAACTGTCTCTATCTGTTTTCCAGCCATTTAGGCTGCCTCATTTTAAAACAAGGACACAGATTTCCTGAAAATTAGTACTGTCCATAGCTACGTCTTCATATTTTAAAAATATTAGAAGAGAACATCCATACTCAGGGCAGCCTCCTTGGATCCCAGAAACCAGTGGTGGTAAAAACGGAGTCACACCAAAATGCCCCCTTGTCAGAAACCAGCCCATCCACCCAACCCAAAGTCTTTAAGATACTGAAGAATGTGAGAGCCACCACGTGCAACTCTTGAGTGGCTAGGCTAGCAAAAACCATCCCTGCTCCCTGCTAACTAGTATAGTCAACACCTCCTTTGGAGAAGACTATGGTCACATCCATCCTTCATTCCATATGTATTTATAGTGTCCACTCCTGCTGTGAACAGTGACTGAGCTGAAAGCTGATGGCTGAGCAAGGATCTGGTGATAAGTAGCACACAGATATTTTCTTGGGTGACAACCTAAATCAGATGGTTGACTATTTCCTAAAACGGAGTACCTAATTAGAAAAGAAGTGTACATGATTGTGTATGTACTTTAAACATTGTCACAGAGTTCCAGTGCATGTCCTTGTTTTGTAACAGGGTTCAATCTATCATGTTGAAAAGTAGCTTTGAAACTGAACAAGTTACTGTTAACTAAGATTGTGAAACACTACATTTGTCTACCATTGTTAATAGTTTCATACTGTCTTTCAAGTTCTAGATATATACAGACACAGAACAAAACCAAGTGTGTAAACTGCTTGAAATGTACACAGTCTATACACTGTCATAAACAGTTTGTCATAACATGTATGTTAGTTAGGAGTGCTAATCAGCTCCTGCGGCTAATATAATTCATTGGGATGTAGGTTAAAAGAGTTGATTACTATAGATCCATTGGGAAGGAGATGGGGTTGAATTGTCAGGAAAGTAATTGACCAAATTGTTTTAGGCTTTAGCTTTATTGTTTTTCCTCTGTTGTGTTAGCAACGTCAGAGTTGGCACAAGTGGGGCCCAGAATGATAGAGTATTATTTTCTATTGTGACTGTATTATCTGATTCTGAAAACCTGGGAGGTTATAGTATCGACAAATTTTCTAGTTTGTTAGCAAAACCATAGTCCAATACCATTTTTGCCATCGTTATACCTTATCTATTAGTTGCTATTGTTAAGGATCATAATAAAACTCTATAATATTAAATTCACCTTGAGTACTTTTCTTTCATTAAGCAATCTAAATTCAGAGATCCCTAAGAAAGGTGGTACACATGATCAGTTAAGAATTTTGCTTAACTAAGGTTTGTTTCATACCCTATCTTTCTTACACTGTGTTGCTTTGCATGTTGTCCTCCAGTATTTTGGATAATGTGATGGTCCAGGGCTGTAAAGGCAATATTTAGTCCATAGAGACCTTCCTTATGTACATAGCACTGTTGGTATAAGTTACAGCAGTCATAGGCTGCTTAAACTTGTGCCATTAGCTGGTTTGGCCTGAGGCTCCACACAGAATCATGCAGAGAGAAAAGTGGTTTGGAGCATTGTTTGCTTCCTTCCCCTCAGCATGAGCTTGACGCAGTCAAATAGCAAGCCCTGGATACCTAATAGCAGTGAAGAGTCCTGAAGATCTCAGAGCAGGTGCCATTGACTAATAGTTTTGACCAGTTCTTTGGAGAATCGTTGAGATTAGTCCAAGACAAAGAAGTGCAGCCAGCTCTGTGCAATAATTCTCCCCCTGCCAGGTCTCTAAGATGCGGTAGAAGCACTTCAGGCTTCTGAGAAGATAAGTAGGATACATGGAGAGGTCTGCCCATTTATCCATGGTGGAAATAGATCAATCTCTAGTGTAATCTGTCCCATCTCCATGTTGCATCATGCTTTGAAACCAGAATGAGAGGGATACAGGCTGCAGGCCAGTTTTGCAGGAGGTAGCATTTTGCCAGATTGTCTGTGACTTTACTCAAGAAGAAGGGGTGGATAGTGGGTGATTGGACACATTAGTTGCATCTAGTGAAGGCTTGTGGAGCAGTTTTGCATGTTTTAAAAAGGCTGGTAGGTTGCCCTCCCCAAAGGAGGTATTGACTATACCAGTTAGCAGGGAGCAGAGATGGTTTTTGCTAGCCTAGCCACTCAAGAGTTGCACGTGGTGGCTCTCACATTCTTCGGTATCTTAAAGACTTTAGGTTGGGTGGATGAGCTGGTTTCTGAGAAGGGGGCATTTTGGTGTGAGTCTGTTTTTACCACCACTGGTTTCTGGGATCCAAGGAGGCTGCCCTGGGTGTGGATGTTCTCTTCTAATATTTTTAAAATATGAAGACACAGCTAAGGACAGTACCAATTTTCAGGAAATCTGTGTCCTTGTTTAAAAATGAGGGCAGCACAGTCCGTTGATCAAATACTCAACAAATGAGAGAAAATAGATTTACCTTTTCTGATTCTAGTGAAACTCACTTTCAGTTTTCCCATTTATCATCTAGCATATATTGGTAGCATATTTTTGACAGCATGTTGTACAATGACAAAAGTTGCCATGTAAGAACAATAGTATTGATTATTTTTGTGAATGGCTTGTACAAAGACTGATAAACAAAAATAGTTTATCTGCATAATATGATTGGCAGCTGAAGAGGATAAGTAATATAGGTGAAATAGTACATCTGGGAACCTTTCAAGGGCTGATTTTAAACTGCATAGATACATTAAATATGGAGGAAAAATAACTCACAGGAAGAAAATTCCCATGCATTTTCATGTGTTTTTCTCTAGCTCTATCCCATTTCAAAACAGAAAAGCTTTTTAATGCCATCAACATTTCTCTTTGAAAATCTGTGATTGGTATGTGTGTATCAGTGCTATATGAATATAACATGTCTTAAAAATAAAATACTGCATTACCAATAGAAAACAGTGGGAAATGGTTGAACAGAACAACAGATAAAAATGAAATATTGACATGTTTTACTAAAGAGATCAATAATGCAAGGAAATTTAGAGTGTAAGGAAAATGCACCAAAAGTAATGAGCAAAATGAACAAATGTATATGTGGAAGAATTAGTACAAAGTTGAGAAACATACATGTTCTGTCTGGTGCATTGGGTTAACACATGAATTTCTTTCTGTAGGTCAGAGTTCTACTCATATGAGCTATTCTGTTGAAGTTACCTAGGGAAATTAAAAGAAAATGTATTCTTAGTTATACTGTTGTAAACAAGGGGTAGATCCATTAGTTTCAACAGAGTTATGGCACAATTACTCTGATGAACTAGTATTACAGTCCATTTAAATTTGTTTGTGCTAACCATACTTTTCCACAAAATAAGTAAATAACCCTGTGGAACCCACTGCCACATGATATTATAGAAACAAATAGTCTAGTATCATTCAAAAAAAGGGTAAGACGTTTATATGAAAAATAGAAATACAGCTAAAACAGCTAGAGTTACGGGGTCAGATTCGCAGCAACACTGAGTTTAGATTTCACACAGCTCAGAAAAGCAGAGGATGGAGGGAGCTGATTTTCTGCCACCTTTCTGCTCCCCCAGTCATAGACTAATGATCTTTTTTTATTTAGTCTGAGCTGGCATAGAACCAACATAGCTGTGCCTATGCCAACTACTCCTTCTCCTGAACTTGATGTTGGGGATATCTTGGAGCATGCTGGAGACAGGATGATGCATGAGGAAAATGTACTGATTTCCAGCAGTCCCCACTAGTGTGATGGCCTCTTGGGGATGGTTACAAGTCAGTGCAGTCTAGAGAAGTCCTGATACTGCTCTTATTTGTGTAAGGGACTGAACAGGCCCCTGGTTACTCCTAGAATCTGTAAGATGGCAGAAAATTACCTTTGTTCCCCTCTGCATAAGCAGTAAATACACTAGCATCATACCTGAAGATTCAGCCCAGGGACTATAATTCTAAAAGATGTTAAAGTACAGCATTACTCCTAAAAAGGTACTTTTTCTCTGAATCTATCAGCCTGGGTTGGGTGCAGAAATTTTTAGGCAGAGGTCCTAAGGCAAGGGCAAAGAGGGTGCTGCGGACCATGGAAAAGTGGCCAGGGAAAGATACTGAGAGGTTTGAGGGGACGCAGCAGGTGGCTGCCATCTACAGAGTCCCTGGGCTGGGACCCGGAGTAGTGGGCAGGCCCTGGCCTGTCCATCCCCGCCCCTGAGGGAAGTGGCTGGACACCAGACTGCAATACTGTCCCCCAGGAGTGGGGAGCACAGAGTGTAGCACAGCAAGAGTCCCATGTCCAGAAAAAGACGCTGTGGTCCTTGGAGTGATGTGGGTCCTAGAGCAGAAGTGATGGTGGCAAGACGTTACCAGAAGAAGGTGCACTGGCAAACAGAGCTAATCCCCAGGACAGCCAGCAGGAAAGAATGCAGTGGTGAGTGAACCCCCTCACATAGCCCATAACAAGTACATTATCTTATATACTAATGGAAGGACTGTTTTGTTTCAAGTCGCAATTTCAAGTCTCTGTGTTTTCCTTCAGAAATGATGATGTGAGGTCCCAATGCAAGTATGTAGAGGGAAAAAACCTTTCTGTAAATAAGGGATTGCTTCCTTGAAGAGGGCAGTATTCAAGACCAGTGTTTACTTCATGGGAAAAAATACCTTGCAGGCCATTTAGTTGAGATAGTACTGGAGAATGGACTCATAAACAGGGAAACCCCTTTGTACTTAAAGAAAAACCTGATACAGCGTTAAGTCATTGGAGGATGCTTCTGCTTTTGACAGGCAGTCTATGAGATATTTTGATTATCATATAAATAGGGAAATAAAAATATAAACCAATATTTTATATAGGCATTTCCAAGGCACACATCACCTTACGACCATCTGGTAGTAACATCAGGTTTGATGTCCATCATCCAAAGTGAATCGTTCATAGTGTGTGCTGATTCACCTAAAAATATTGAAAAAAAACCACAATTATTTTTCTTTCTGAGTTTTTATCAGTATTGCTAGCTGTGGCTTTGGACCCATGTCCTTCTTGGCTGGAGAAGGACAACAAGGAAGGCCTGCTGGATTCACTGTCAATGTCTTCCTGAAGAAGGGAAAGTTGCTGCCTTCTATTTAGGAAGCTGTTATATGACAAGTCATAACCCTCTCTCCTAACCAGCCCCACAACATTTGATATTAGCATTCTAGCCATATATTCCCTGGTTCCTAATTTTCTGTTCCCTTTTAAGTTTAAGGTGGTTTTTGACATGGCAACCCTTGGTATCTGCCTGCCTCAGGTCTCCTGGACCTTTTGTCCATCTGTGTACAGACCTAGGTATGGCACAGAGACTGTGCTGTTATCTGTAACAAATAATTTCCTGGCAATGTACGATGATCACTTCTTCATGCTGATACTGTTAGATATTTCAGGTGCCTTCAGCATTATTGATCAGAAGATCAGGGTGGATAAAAAGCTGACTAGACCGTCGGGCTCAATGGGTAGGGATCAATGGATCAATGTCTAGTTGACAGCCGGTATCAAGAGGAGTACCCCATGGGTCGATCCTGGGGCTGGTTTTGTTCAACAACTTCATTAATGAACTGGATGATGGGCTGGATTGCACCCTCAGCAAGTTCATGGATGATACTAAGCTGGGGGGAGAGGTAGATACACTGGAGGGTAGGGATAGGGTCCAAAGCGACCTAGACAAATTGGAGGATTGGGCCAAAAGAAATTCAGCAAGGACAAGTGCAGAGTCTTGCACTTAGGATGAAAGAATCCCATGCACTGCTACAGGCTGGGGACCGACTGGCTAAGCAGCAGTTCTGCAGAAAAAGACCTAGGGATTACAGTGGATGAGAAGCTGGATATGAGTCAACAGTGTGCCCTTGTTGCCAAGAAGGCTACAAGGCTAATGGCATATTGGGCTGTTTTAATAGGAGCATTGCCAGTGGATCGAGGGAAGTGATTATTCCCCTCTACTCAGCACTGGTGAGGCCACATCTGGAGTATTGCATCCAGTTTTGGGCCCCCCACTACAGAAAGAATGTGGACAAATTGGAGAGAGTCAAGCAGAGGGTAACAAACATTATTAGGGGGCTAGGGTACATGACTTATGAGGAAAGGCTGAGGAAACTGGGCTTATTTAGTCTGCAGAAGAGAAGAGTGGGGGGGGGGGATTTGATAGCAGCCTTCAACTACCTGAAAGGGGTGGATGGAGAAGAAGCTGGAGCTCGGCTGTTCTCAATGGTAGCAGATGACAGAACAAGGAGCAATGGTCTCAAGTTGCAGTGGGGGAGGTTTAGGTTGGATATTAGGAAAAACTGTTTCACTAGGAGGGTGGTGAAGCACTGGAATGGGTTACCTACAAAGGTGGTGGAATCTCCATCCTTAGAGGTTTTTAAGGCCCAGCTTGTCAAAGCCCTGGCTGGGATGATTTAATTGGGGTTGGTCCTGATTTGAGCAGGGGGTTGGACTAAAAGATCTCCTGAGGTATCTTCCAACCCTAATCTTCTATGATTCTAGGATTCTTCTATGATTTAATTGGCTCACCAGTGAACTCTAGTGGGAGGTGCTGCCTTTTATGGCTTCACTCCTATCTTTGAGAGATTCCAGAGGTAGTGATAGACAATTGCTTTTCTGAATCTTATCTCCCATCTTTTTCAATTTTATCCAATAAGGGGGATTGGAAGTGTTAGTGGGGAGGCATAGACTATGGCCTTTTCACTACGCTGATGACACCCAACTCTATTTCTCAGTCTAGTTCAATTCCGCCAGTGCTGTTGTATGCCTTAATCAGTGTGTGGTAGAGATTGGGATATAGGAGCTGGCTGAAGCTCATCCAGATAAGACTAGTTAATGGTAGTGGGAGCAACTGGAAGACTTGGCCAAGGTTATACCTTCCTCCTTTAATTGGACATTTGTCCCTGTCCATTGTTATGAGAGTTTACGACGTGGGGGCATTATTAGACTCCTCAGTGGCTGTCAAATGACTATATTGCAGCAATGACCAATGTCTGTCATTTCAATTTGTGTCTAGTCAGAAGATACTGACCAGTTCTCTCAGATATGAAGCTTGCTACTATAATCCATCTTTGTCACCTCAAGATCAGACTAATGCAATGCATGAGCTTTGCTTGGGGCCATATTGTTATATCAACCTGAAACTGAGGCTGGTGCATAATGTGGCTGCCCATACTTTCAGCTGTATATTGTGTTGGAGCCCACAATGTTAGGGCTCTGGGATCTGCACTGGCTTATTGTCAGTTTAAGCCTGGTCTACACTGGGGGGGGGGATCGATCTAAGATACGCAACTTCAGCTACGAGAAAGCGTAGCTGAAGTCGACGTATCTTAGATTGACTTACCTCTCATCTTCATGGCGCGGGATCGATGGCCGCGGCTCCCCTTTCAACTCCGCTTCCGCCTCTCACCCTGGTGGAGTTCTGGAGTTGATGGGGAGCGTGTTTGGGGATCGATTTATCGCATCTAGATGAGACGTGATAAATCTATCCCCAATGGATGAATCGCTAACTGCCGATCCGGCGGGTAGTGTGGACATACCCTTAGAGTGGAGTTCAAGATGTTTAGTTTTGAGCTATAAATCCCTACATGGCTTGGGAGGTGCCTGTATACGGGGGTGGGGGGGGGGTGGGGGGAGGAGAGAGAGAGTCTCTATCCCCATGTCCTAGGGCCACAGTAGAAGCCACGAGAGGCTCTAAAGCTGGAGCCCTGGCAGTGAGTAGGCTTGAATATATTAGATTTTTATCGGTAAATGTTGATTTCACTTTACACGCACAAACCAATGAAAACATTTCCATTGATGATAATCTAAATGTACAGATAGGCAGAGTAAGGAAAATGAGGCTTGAGAACTTACTCTCATATGATTTAAGGATATTTACTTTGCATATTTTAACATGTGAAGTTGACAATTTGTGTTTTAATGGTTATAAAGCTTTAATTTTTGACACCAGTGTCTACTGTCGTTAAATAATTATTGTCTGATACACTCCATCCTCTGACTCCCCCATAATTTCCTGCAACTGTAAAAATTTAAGTTGATAAAGTTGAAAAACACTTAAATATAAACATTGATATTATCTGTTAAAATAAAAAAAAAAGTCAAATTTTAGCAAACCTAAATATAAGTGACAGCTGCCAACACAGCCTGTTCCATGAGGGCTCCTCAGTGTTTGAATTCATTTCCCACTCCCTTTTGACCTAACAGAGTGCCCATTTCTTGACATTCGGGGCTATTTGTATAGCCCACCTCTTTGTTCTGGCAATTAGATAAGGGAGTGGCACAGTAAAGGCTGGTGTTAGTGGGTGTTGCAAGGTATTGTATTGTTATCGCTGATTATCTTCTGGACTTAGGGGCTAGTATTGGCTGTTTATGCTTTACTATTAAAACATAGTGCTCATGCCTAGAGAGCTTGGTTAGGAACCCTGCTCCCCCTTTTGTTACAAATCTAAACAAAGAAATGAAATAACATTAAATGAATACCTGAAAACCTGACACACATAAATGTTTTAATGACATTCCTTTTCCCTTTCTGTATATTTGGCAATGATTTCAGTGCTTGATTTTTTTTTTTAAATACTCTGTCCTTACCACACAATTTCTGAAGAGGGAGTATAGACAGAGGAAAGAGGTGAAAATGAAGAGATACTGATGGCTGTAATCTTACGTGCATTACAATTCTAGTGTGCTTGGAGAGCCTTTCTGTGGAGTTATAGGTTAAAAAAATCCCTGACAATGGAACAGACAAATAAGTTGTTGTGGTTTTTTTTCCCCAATGTAAGCCTGGTTTTCAAAAAGAAACATTAAAGGTGTTTTTGTTTAAACAAAAACATGTTGGGCTTTTGTATAGAAATCAGTGTATCAGTCAAAATGGATTAGTATGTAGAATATAATATACAGTGCAGCATGATTAACTTTTTAAATACATTTTTAAATTAAAAGTGATTGATATGCCGTAGCACTGATGAGGGGCTGTTGCACTGAGGTAAATGCAGCTACTCTTCCAGCAGAGCTGTCTCACCAGCAGTAATTTTCTGTGTTCAGGCACCATGTAATCTTTCATGTGAAAGAAAAGCACAGTGTATTTAGTAATTTGGAAGAATGGTTTGAGATAGGCTGATTGCTCACTCTCCTTTTTTTTTTTAAAGGGGTGATGAAGCCCCTTTTCCAATCTTCTGTAATGTGACTGATTTCCCAAACTTAAAGGCAATTCTAAGAAGCCTGTGTACTAAATCCAGGCCTCCACTCTTTAGCAGTTCTGATGAAATATTGTCAAGACCAGTTGCTTTATCTTTGCATAACTGTTTGACTGCAAGAATCACTGCCTCTTTCATTGGCCTGTTTTCTGCTGGGTTCAGTTGTAGTTTACTTCTTGGTGTGGATCTATTCACTAATTCACAGAACTGCTCACACCGTTGCTTGAGTTGTGCATCAATATCTTAGCAGTATTGTCCGTATTTGTTCTTAAATGGCAGAAATGGATGTGTAGTTAGGACTTTCAAAGTCTCAAATACATATTTTTGATCATATCTTTCAGAAGCTTCCCCTCAATGAGCTGCACCATACTATTCTACCATTGATTACGATCCTTCCAGCAGGTCCTCCTGACTGCTTGTTCAAGACATTTTTTTCCTCTATTGCCCATTTCCTCCTCTCTTCATGGACTTCACTTTGGCCTTCATTGTATCTAGTGCATCAGTTCTGAACTGCAACTTCTTAAATTTTCTCATAATTTGATAGTATTACCTGTAGTCCAATGTGTCCTTTTCATTCTCCTTAGTCCAAGTTGTTCTCCAGTAATCTCTGTGATAGAATCCCGAAAGAGAACCCACTCTTCCTCCGCTGTAGACAGCTGGTCATCCAATATAGAATATTTGTAGGAAACGCTTTTAACTATTAGTGATCACTTCATCAAGTAACTTGAAGCATTCAGATGCAACCAATACTCATCTCTGGAACTTTATTAAATAGAACATTATAGTTGCTCGTAGGAGTCAATTAGATTCCAGAGCAAGGCCAGCACGCATATATACACATACATCCTGGATGAGTTTAGTGAAAGATTTGTGAACTAGGATGTGATGCAAAGTTGCATTGTTGCTTAATGGATATTGAAATGTATACTTATGGGAATTGTGCTGTAACCAAATAGCTATTAAAAATAGTCCCTATGTGGAACCAAATTTTAATAGATGCACATCATTATCTGATCTTCCTTCCAGCAAGATGTGTGGCTCAAGTACCAGTTCAAATCCAGTTCTATCGTGGCCAAGTCTTGGATTCATATCTCCTAAGATGACAATATGAAGCTAGGGTGACATACTAGAGACAATGTCATCTAATGTGGTATAAAAGGCATCTATTTCAGCATCCAGTCTGCTTAAATTATAAGGAATAATGCTGTTGTCTTTTCAGGTGCAGAGAATGCAATGGGCAGTGAGAGGGCATGTCCCCAGGCTATTTGTCCTTCCCTTTTATAGTTTGCCCCTCTCTTGAAAAACATTTCCAGCTGAGAACCAGGAGACAAAGTCTATGTGGAAGGATGTTCCCTGCTGTTTTTTTCACCAGTTTGAGCTTCCTTTGTTTTCCCTTCCTGCTTGATGACTGTTTACTACTTAAATGCAAATTAAGACAAACACACATTCCTTTTTTTAGGACAGACCTATTTGCCAACTTCTGGCTAGGCAGGGATGTGGGGTTTGGAACGTGAGTTAAAAACATCAAGGTAATCTTATAACTCCACATATTTTATCAGGACAATACTGACCAGCAAATTATGAGTTTTCAAATGATGCCTTACAAGGCATAATTTATACAAAGATTATTACCATACTGTGTAGGGTGTGAATACAGGAGTATATTCCATCACAGTATGCTCTACTTAATGTTATTTAAAAATGACTAGAGTGACAAAAGGAAGTTAATTTTGTGTCTATAGACTTTGCAATTGCTTTAGTCTCAGTGCATTGATCAGCACTGAGGATGCTGCTACATCAGCATAGGGTGCTGGAGGACTTAGTAGAGGACTTGTACAGTGATACATTTAGCTGTGTGAGGGTCAACAGTTGTATTACAGATTGGTTTTCAATAGATTCAGGAGTACTCTAGGGACGTGGTCTCTCACCTGCATTATTACTGTTCTAATAGGTTATCTGATGACAAAGCTGATAGAGGACAAAGTAGGAGGTCTGAAATCTAAAGATTCATAGAATACTAGAACTATCGGGCTGGAAGAAACTTTGGGAAGTCAAGGAAGGACCAAGTATACCTAGACCATTCCAGACTGGTGTTTGTCCAACTTGTTTTTAAAAACTTCCGATGACAGGGATTCCATAACCTCCTTTTGAAGCCTATTCCAGATATTAGCTACCCTTACAGTTAGAGCATTTTTCCTAATACTTTCTTTAGAAGATCGCAAGTATGCATATGATATTGCCTTTTTGGAGAGACTATGGACTGTGATGCTGCCAGACCAGGTGCCAACTCATGCCAATCTGGTTCACCGGTGTGCTAGTATTATTAAAATAGGTATTAGACTTATAAAAATGTGTTTAGTGTTTGTGGAATGCTTATAGGTTGCTGCATGCATTAATCTCACTGATAATCTCACTGTATCCCATGTTACAAGGTAATATTTAAGTGTTTGCTCCGTAATGGTAAATCACCAGTCAAAAGAGAAGCATTAGCAAGTGTGAAATACTAGCTCACCACAGGAGGTGTTATATCCTGCCCATCTATACCAGACAAACCATTGTCAAGCATCAGAGGACCACAGACTTCGTTGATTGCTCCCCCTATGAAGAGGAGACTGCAGCTGAATTCTCCCAACAGCTGAATTTATAACGTGAAGCAGAAGTGGGGAAGGAATAAAAGGCCCTAACAAGGAGAATGGTCTAGGTTTACTTGGTCCTTCCTTGACTTCCCAAAGTTTCTTTCAGCCTGATAGTTCTAGGGGAGTTTGAGCATTAGCCTGCTAAACCCAGGGTTGTGAGTTCAATCCTTGAGGAGGCCACTTAGGGATCTGGGGCAAAAATTGGTCCTGCTAGTGAAGGCAGGGGGCTGGACTTGATGACCTTTCGAGGTCCCTTCCAGTTCTAGGAGATTGGTATATCTCCAATTATTATTTTATATCTTCTGTGCTGCTTGCACACTGAGGGGCAAGGATTACAAAGCATAAGCAAAAGATCCCCAATGCTTGGCCTGGGTTAGCCCTAAAGAGGCTTCTATTACCTTTTGAAACATAAGACTGGAACTCATTTGTGTGTATGTACATTTAACTACTTTAACCTTGTAAATATCTAATTTCCTTTTCCTAGTTAATAAATCTTTAGAGAGTTTATTATAGGATTGGCCACAAGTGCTGTCTTTGCTATGAGATCTAAGGAACAAGTGACTGGGGTAAGTGACTGGTTCTTTAGGACTGGGAGTAACCTGAATATTGCTGTGATCTTTGATGTAAGGAACCATCTATCACAAGGGGAAGCTTATCTGGGTGACAAGATAAATTGGGGTATCAAAGGGGACTGTCTATGATTCTGTGTTAAGGCTGTTATAGTGCTTGAGAAAGTCACACCTGACAATTGGATGGTGAAATCTAAGAAATCACAACCAGTTTGGGGTTTGTGTCCTGCTTCTGAATGGTCTGCTCTGAGGTTGGTACTCATGCACTTGAGCCAATAATGGACAGCTTGACACTGACCAATTATAGCTAATGCTGGAAGAGCTGGGGCAAAAAAACAGCAGACTCTATGGATTTAAGATCCGTCAGGATAAAACCAAAGCTTTGCATGCCTCCTATAAAACAGGAACAAATGACCTTCTGACGCTTTATGTTTATTGTGATGATACTGAATGAGTGGATAGTTTTATCTGTCTGGGCAGTTGTTTGACAGTGGGAGGTTCTACATCTAAAGAAGTCACACATCAGCTCAGTTTTGCATCAATGGCATTTCAGTGTCTTCAAAGGCATCTGGTTGGTGGTGGGATGTCTGTGGGACAACTAAGATATGAGTTTTCAATATGGTAGTGATAACTCTGCTATATGGAGCAGAAATGTGGCTCTTAAAAGCAGATGAGAGGAGGGAACTAAACTGTTTCAGGGACAGAAGTCACAGTATATTCTTAACACAATTTGGTTTGATTTCCTCACAAATGAGGAGATACTTCAATGATCCTGGAAAATTGCAGTAATTGAGAAAAAGATGACTGCAGTGAAGGGCAGGGAGTCATATCCAATGTGCAAAAGAAAGGTACACTTTTTAGGAAGTTTTATAGAGCTGAGGTTGATGGAAGTAGCGCATAAGATCAACCATGAATGAGGCTGGAAGATGCATTTTTGAGGGATTTAATCAACCTAAATGCTCCCATACTGACCCTTGCTGAAGGAAGACTTGTGTGGAACCATTCAAGATAGAGGTCCATTCTGTATGTCACCATGGTTACTTCATAGTCATGCGAATGTGCAGCTGCTGCTTGAGACAGGCCAGGTTTACTATTATCCACACTCGGTTTTCTTCTTGAGTATCATATGGCTGATAAAAGGATTTAGTAGTAATGCATTTGGTGCAAATGAGGCGAAAATGGGCCACTTAAATGTGTAGATGCTATAAAGGCTAACATCATGACTGAATAATTGAGCATGCTTGCATGGACTGAGTGGAAAAGGAGAACTAATTAACAGTTCCCAACAAATAGGTAGAAGCAAAGCCATATGAGAGAGGACACAGATTACAGTAACAGAATTCAAATATTTAGAAAATTAAACATTAGGGGGCCAAGAAAAAGACTATTTTATTTGAAACTCCTCAGAATTCCAGTCTAGTATTAAAGTCTAGTAACTGTAACCACAAAATGTACTGTTCGCACCCTGAGGACTTGGTTGGGCTGGCAGGAATGTCTATTATATTTTGGCCTCATATGCAGCAGCTTTGCACCACCCAGGCCTTGCAAAACAGTGCTATTCCTCTGGCTTCAAGCTGCATACAGCTTGCACCTGTCTCTATGGCACTTGCTCCCCTCCTATTGGTGTAGGGGGAATTCTGAGGCCATGTGAGGGGATATAGCTGGAGCTATTGCACTTCAATAAGTCCTGATTATTAGAATGGCTCCTTGGGGGTCTTTCTTGCCAGCATAACAGGGCTGAACCTGTACCCAGCTCCTACTGTGCACAAATGTGGAGCTTTAAAAATCTCCTGTCCTGCAGGGTGGATTCCATTCAATAACATTGAGTTCCTGTAAAACTGACATTTCCATCCTGCAAAACAGATGGGATTTTTGAGTCTTCTGGATTTGGCATTATTTTAAGAAGTTTGTTAAAGCCTTGTTGTATAGTGAACATTATTTTCATTTTATTTCTTGTACATACTTGGTGGAGTACAGTAGCTTGCTTAACATGGTATATTATCAATATATTTAGGGTCAAGTTCAGTGCCTACTTACCCTAGCAGAACCTCAGTAACTTCTCTGGATTTGCAACCTGACTGGAAAATGGATCATTGTTTGTAAAAGTGTGTATATACTGTAGAACAGAGGTTCTCAAACTGTGGTTCACGGATGAGCTCCATTCAGGTGGTTCGTGGATAGCTCCCTCTAAGGTGTGCGCCTGGGTGGCCACACACAAGAGAATGAAGGGCCACCCACCTAATTAGTGGAGCCATGCAAGCGTGGTTCCACTAATTAGGTGCCTGGACCCTGGAGAAGACGCACGTTTAAGGTGAGGTGGTGGCCTTGGGGGGGAATAGAGGGTAGGTGGGAGGGGGCAGTGGGGTGAGAAAAGGGGGTGGGAGGAATTTGGGGTGAGCTGGGTTGTGGCAGCCAGAGAAAGAGGTGACTTTCTCCAGCTCTAGGGCTGCAGCTGCCAGGGAGAGACACCCTCCTTCCCAACCCCAGCTCTGTGGCTGCTGTAGTGGGGAAGAGACTTTCCTCCTTCCCAGCCCCAGCTCGGGGGCTGCCGCAGTGGGGGAGAGAGGGCATCCATTGCATTAGAAAGGTAAGGCTACTGATATTAAAATATGAATTGTGTGCTTTTATTTGTAGGAAAAAACCACGTTAATTATTAAGTTTTTTTCATATAGTGCTTTTATCCAAAGCGCTTTACAATAGTTAGCTAATGGTACAAACATTTGGAAAGATCATTAAGTGGTCCACTGAGACCTTCAGCAATTTTCAAGTGGTCTGCGCAAAAAAAAAAAAAAAAGTTTGAGAACCACTGCTGTAGAAGATGAAGACTGCAGGCCAGCATAGTTTTAAATACTTCCACCTTTTAATATAGCTTGTTAGTCAGATTGAAACTGAGCAAACATGGCAATATCAAATATGAGATAGTAAGAAGTGGCTATGATACAATAGCCAACAACTTTGCAGATCTGGAAAAAGAGAAATCATTTGTTAATTATAGAAGGTGGAACAATCATGAGAGCATAGACAAGGTTTTGTCAGTTATCAGTTTCACTGGGTAATGAATTACGTTCAAAAATCTTTTCAGATTATTAAAATATAGATTAATAAATTAAGATAGAGATTAATAAATTAGATTAATAAAATGAGAGAATATATTTTTGAAAGCTCTAATTTTTTACATATTTGTTATATACAGGTGACTTGTTTTGTGAAATATTTGTTTCAGAATAGGTTGGAATATAGATTTAGGTCATGAGTGTCTCACCCTTTTTCAGAATCCTTCTTGGCAAATATGCCTAGGGGAATTTGAAAGAAATTTCAGCTACTAATTAATGTGTGTGGCGTGATCTGCAATATGTATTTTGTTTTGTTTGGTATGAAATCTGTGATTTTGTGAACTGCAGGGACATACATCAATTTCATGCCTTTGTGTTTATAAAGCATGCCAACTTTCTTTCTAAGTGAGAAATTTGCAAGAGAGAAAACAGATGACATTTGCATGAATGATATAAAGACTTTTCTTAAATTGTGTGTTTTAGAAGATTATAGTTTTTAAAGAATAGCTTGTTCTTTTATTATGAAAGCTACATTGACAGTCTTTGTAAGGGAAAGTAAGATGTGTTGACATTTTTTATAAAGATAAAACCCTTTTTCCTCCTGTCATGTTTATACCATCTTTTAACATTCTCTGTTAAGGTAATGAATGATTGAAATTATGATGTTTTGAAATAACAATAGCAGCATTTGTCTGGGAAGTGTTTTATATTTTTATGTACAGGTATCAGCATGGTATGAAAGAGGTATTTCGGTACACTTGTCATGTTTTGCAGCCACAGTGCTTTTGTTCATAGTTGTACTTATTGAGAAACACTAAAAACTTCATTTACTAACATTGAAGACTTTCATAACAACTTTTCCCCACCTTTTGTCAGTAGGTTGTTCTGGACACTGTTTTTCCTGTGTACACCATAAAAATATTTATTCAAGTACTTTTGTTATTAAAATTAAATTAAATTAAACTAAACTAAACAGATAGAGGACTAAAGAAGCATTTCAAGTCAGTAGTATTCATCCAGCTAAAGGGAGCAAGTACTTTCGCCCTGTTACAAATTTCACATAAAACATCACTGCAGGACACTCCAACATTCAAGCATGTGAAAGTCTTGCCAAGTGAGCAAGAGCAGACCTTCCCCTTTGCAGAGCAGGTAGGAACTGCAATGAACTGACTTGCCTGGACGTTGCTCTTTCCTTATTTTAACACTAGTAAGAGCATGTATTTGGGTACCTTGTTCTGCCAACTTCTTTCTTGCAAGTTCCCAGCAAGCCCTTGTAGTGTAAGTGATTCATAGCTGCTTGCTAACTTGCCCCTGAGTTCATTAACTCATTCAGGACAAATTGGTGGCCTAGTGCTATTTGATCAGGACACGCTGGTAAATAATGGCAGAGACAGGGATGGAGTTTAAGTGGAAGGTTTCAACTTTATTAAACTTTACCTAGCAAAGGGGCGCTACACACCCTTTCACATATCAGGCATTAAGTGATTCCCGTATGGGGCTACAGGACTCCCACCATGTAACCCAGAATTTGAGGTAGACTCTCCTCAACCTACCCCAAAGACTCAGCTCACTCTTGATTTTTTTCATCCCCTCCCCCTGCGAGGGGGACATAAGGTACTAAAAAGGGGAGGACTTTGGCTCATGAAGACCACAAGATCTCTCTCTATCCCATAAGCACAAGATCCTTCAGTAAAACCCCAGGTCCTTGTCTTTAAGGAATTGGCCCTTTTAACCACACTGGAAATTGGCCACTGGGAGCTCCAATGACTAATCTGGTTGCATCCCCCATCCACACTGTAAACACTTGTCTGATCCAGTGTTATGCTTATAAGAAGCACATGGAATTTTTTTTAGGGAATAAGGCAATACACCGTGTTTATTTAAAGTATAATTTAAATATTAAAATTAGCATATGCTTATATTTATATATACACACATTACAGATTTTGCAGCTGGATTTTATAGTAATTACTTTTTAGCATTGCTTAGTTAGTTTTAGTGGCTAGGTGAAACTGCACACGAGGGAGGGGAGGAGCTGGGTCTCTGTCGGGTAACATGTTTTTTTGCAAGTTTATGGGCTTTGCTGTGTTATGCTGAAGTTGTTAAAAGGCAATAGTTAAGGTTGGTTTTAATTAGCATTATTTTGGGTTGTTACTGGGAGCTTTTGCAGCTGTTTTATTTTATTGGCTGTTTTTTTATTTTATTTTGGGGGATATGTCTTTGCTTTAGGGTTGTTAATTTTCTCCTTTTTAGCTATTAGAGCAATTTTGATAATTAGGTTGGTGCTTTGATTTTTTAATTTTTGTTTTATTATTTGGCCCATTTGGTACTGACATTTTTTATTTTTATTTACATATAAAAACAATAAATAATTTTAAAAGCAAGACTTTTTACAGAACAACAATTTACAATTCTAACCTTACTAAAACCAAAATGGAATATTTTTTTTTACTAACACTAAAACAGAATAGAACCATTTCTTTACCAATTTAAAACAAATTTTACTAACAAAATGCAAATATTGCTACATAAAACAATTTTTATATTATTACTTAAAACATTTTTTGCTACATTTCTGTGCTTAGGCTTTTGGGCCTACACCAGTTCCTCATATCCCAGAGCCATTTGTCAGTGCTGGTGTCTGACAAGTGCATTCCACGGTCCTTGGAAAAACTCTGATTATCGCACCAATATGAAAACCTCTTTTAGGATGTCATATATTTTCAGATAATTAGGGTGACCATTATCAGAGGGGTAGCCGTGTTAGTCTGGATCTGTAAAAGCAACAAAGAATCCTGTGGCACCTTATAGACTAACAGACGTTTTGCAGCATGAGCTTTCGTGGGTGAATACCCACTTCTTCGGATGCAAGTGGTGGAAATTTCCAGGGGCAGGTTTATATATGCAAGCAAGAAGCAAGCTAGAGATAACGAGGTTAGTTCAATCAGGGAGGATGAGGCCCTGTTCTAGCAGTTGAGGTGTGAAAACCAAGGGAGGAGAAACTGGTTCTGTAATTGGCAAGCCATTCACAGTCTTTGTTTAATCCTGAGCTGATGGTGTCAAATTTGCAGATGAACTGGAGCTCAGCAGTTTCTCTTTGAAGTCTGGTCCTGAAGTTTTTTGCTGCAGGATGGCCACCTTAAGATCTGCTATTGTGTGGCCAGGGAGGTTGAAGTGTTCTCCTACAGGTTTTTGTATATTGCCATTCCTAATATCTGATTTGTGTCCATTTATCCTTTTCCTTAGAGACTGTCCAGTTTGGCGATGTACATAGCAGAGGGCATTGCTGGCATATGATGGCATATATTACATTGGTGGACGTGCAGGTGAATGAACCGGTGATGGTGTGGCTGATCTGGTTAAGTCCTGTGATGGTGTTGCTGGTGTAGATATGTGGGCAGAGTTGGCATCGAGGTTTGTTGCATGGGTTGGTTCCTGAGCTAGAGTTACTATGGTGCGGTGTGCAGTTACTGGTGAGAATATGCTTCAGGTTGGCAGGTTGTCTGTGGGCGAGGACTGGCCTGCCACCCAAGGCCTGTTAAAGTGTGGGATCATTGTCCAGGATGGGTTGTAGATCCTGATGATGCGCTGGAGGGTTTTAGCTGGGGACTGTATGTGATGGCCAGTGGAGTCCTGTTGGTTTCTTTCTTGGGTTTGTCTTGCAGTAGGAGGCTTCTGGGTACATGTCTGACTCTGTTGATCTGTCTCCTTATTTGTAGTTTTGAGAATGCTTGGTGGAGATTTTGTAGGTGTTGGTCTCTGTCTGTACAATGGATCTTGTGGTGTGGGATGGAAGCTGGAGGCATGAAGGTAGGCAGGCTGAGGTTGATGGTGGGGTGGAAGCTGTTGAAATCGTGGTGGAATTTTCAGAGTCTCTCTCCATGGGTCCAGATGATGAAGATGTCATCAATGTAGCGAGTGGATGGGAGCTGAGTGTTCCAGGTCAGCCATAAAAATATTGGAGTTAACAGAGACTTTTAGCCTGGAAAGAAGGGTCTTCACAACGAAGATGCATGCTTCTTGCAGCCAGGAGGATTACCATCGGCACATGGAACGTGAGGAAGGTTGCAGCAGAGATGAGGAGCAACAACCTGACCCTACTAGGCATTAGCGAGACAAGATGGACGCAAGCTGGACAGAGACGACTGTTGACAGGAGAGCTGTTGCTGTATTCATTAATAGCTGCCTCAGAAGGATTCTCCAGATCCGCTGGCCAGACACCATCAGTAACATCCACCTCTTGGAGAGGACCCATCAACTCCCAGCAGAGGAAGAAATTAGAAGGAGAAGGTGGGGCTGGATACAGCCAACCAACATCACCAGACAGGCACTGCAGTGGAAACCTTCAGGTTGATAGCAAATGGGCTATACCTGGAACCAGCTAGGCGAATGGCCCAGGATAGAAGACTATGGAGATCTGTTGTTCCACTGATCTGGAGATATATATTGTCATCAAATTTGAAATAGTTGTGTCTGAGGATAAAGGCACAGAGCTCAGCAACCAGTTGTGCTGTGGCATCATCAGGATACTGTTCCTGACAGCTTGTATTCCATCAGCGTGTGGGATGTTGGTGTGATGGTGTTTTCTGGAAGGTCACCAAAGCATTGTAGTTTCCTCAGGAAATCAGTGGTGTCACGGAGATAGCTGGGAGTGCTGGTGGCATAGGGTCTGAGTAGAAAGTCCACATATCCAGACAGTCCTTCAGTTCCAGGATTTTCAGGTTTGTGGATTTTGGGCAGTAGATAGAATAGTGTATTCCTCAGTGGGATCTGAGGGCAGTGGCCTGTAGAATTTGGTGTTGGAGAGTTGTCTGGTGACCATATTTCCCTATGCTGAGGACACCTGGTAAAATTACTCATGTTCAAGTGAGTTAAATGGCAATCAGAACTATGCAGTACAAACATTAAAATTAACATCAAGTTGACTGAGCCCCTGTTAAAAAGAAATACTGCATAGTTGGATTCTTTTTATTTACCTTCTTATCGTTAAGGCTTTAGAGTTCACACAGGGAGGGGTGACACACACACACACACACACACACACACACACACACACACACACACACACACACACACACACACACACACACACACACACACTCTCTCCGGTACACTGATCTCACACGGGGGCAGCGGGAGAGGGGGATGAGGACCAACCGACCTAACCCTCTCTGCCTGGTTGGGCCCCCGGGACAAACCCACCTCTCCTGGTATCTTCTGACGCATCTTCCCAAGGCAACATTTGGTGGGGCATGCAGGGTCACATGCCCCCCTCCCCAGATTTCTACCAGGGTTCTCACCAGAATGCATCCAGCGGCAGCCTTTCGGCCCTGTGCGGGAGGGAAGGGATGGAAGCTGCTTTGAACCATGGGGCAGGGGAGGGGGAAGATAAGGGATAACCTGGCCCCCACCTCCCCATCCACCCTCCCCTGTGGTTCGAAGCAGCTTGTACCTTCCTGCCTGCACAGAAAAGACCACTGTGATTATCTAGACTGGCCTCCTGCATAACAGGCCATAAGACTTCCCTGAATTAATTCCTGTTTGAATTAGAGCAGCTCTTTTAGAAAAGCATCCAATCTTGATTTAAAAAATGCCAGTGAAGGAGAATCTACCACAACCTTAGTTGATTATTTCAGTGATTAATTATCCTCACTTTTAAAAAATTGTTTATTTCTACTCTGAATTGGTCTAGCTTCAGCTTTCAGCCATTGGATCTTGTTAATACCCTTGTTGCTACTATTTGAAGAGCCCTCTACTACCAAATTTCTGTTCCCCTTGAACGTACTAATAGACTCCGATCAAGTCACCCAGGAACCTTCTCTTTGATAAACTAAATAGATTGAGCTCCTTAAATCCTCAGAAGCCATGGTTTACAATCCTTTAATCATTCTCATAGCAACTTCCTGAATCCTCTCTAGTTGTTCAACATCATCCCTGAATTGTGGATTAGAGCTGGGCAAACAATGGATTTTTGATTCTCTGGCTATTGAGAGGGAAAAAAGGAGGTTTTTTTTTTTTTGGTTAAACCAAAAAGATTTAAAATTTGATTAATTGAAAAGTAAAAAAAAAATCATTTCTGGTTGAATTAAATGTTTCATTTTAATATTGAACATTTTTGTAGTTTTTAATTTAATAAAAGCAAAGGGAATTTTGAAACAAAATGATTTCAAATAAATAAGCAAAATGTTTCATTTTTGAAAATGTCAGGGATTCATTTTGATATTTTTCACTTTTTTAGTTTATTTTTTTATGTAACTAATTTAGTGAAATCTATACAAACTCATGAAATGGGTCAGTGTCACCAAATCTGCATTTTTAGCTGGAAAAAAAAGTAGGCTGAAAAATGTTGTCTAGCTGTACTGTGGACATTGGACCTGGATACAGTATTCCAGTAGCTGTCACACCAGTGCTAAATACACAGGTAATATCATCTCTCTACTACTCTGACATTCCCCTGCTTGTACCTCCTTAGTTGCATAAGCTTTCGGAACCTTCAGTGGTGCAGTTTCTGCCTTTGCCTAATCTACAGATGTGAAGATAATGAGAAACCTATTTATAGCAAACAGACAGGGAAATTGGTCAACATAAAAACAAGCACAGCAAGAACTTGGAAGGTGACAATGTTTGTGTGTTAACTCCTTGTGAGCAGTATATTGTGTAAATGATGTGATATCACTGCTTTCTATTACTTTCAAATAACGATATATCTTCCCCGGAGGTTGCAAAGGGGGGCCACTGGAGCAACTATAGTGAATACATACTTGTCTATGCTACACAGCTTTTTAGCAGCCTTGTTGCTAAAAGTCAGCTTTTGTGAACGCTCTTTTGCGGTATTTTGTTGGCACTTTTGCTGACAAAATACTTCCAGCTCCGCAAGAGGCATAAGCTTTGTTGGCAGGAGAGTGCTCCTGCCAATAAAACTGCGTTGACACTGCCGCTTGCATCGGCAAAACATTTGTCTTTCTTGGGGGTGTCTTTTTTAAGTACCTGCAAAAGACAAAAGTTTTGGCGACAACTGTGCAGTGTAGACATACCCTTATGGGTAGGGACCTTCAGTCTTCTCTCCCCAGGGCGGGGTGTTAAATTGCTGTCCCTAGTAGTGCACTGTGATCTTCCCAGCAAGCCAGTCTGCCTAAAGGCCAGCACCTGCACTTTTTTTTCTCTTCAACGGCCAGGAACAGCGTATACCAGCATTTAAAAATCACCACATGAATATTTCTCAGCAAAGCATATGTATTCAGGATAAGAAACATACAGAGAAAACAACAAGAGGTCCTACACACGTACCAAACATGCCAGGAATTGCCCATCAGTCCTATGGTTAAAGTCTTTCCAACCTTTCAGCAAGGATTGCTCCCCCATTCTCCTTGGCCTAGAGGTTATGTCCATTTGCTTGATTAGAAAGAAGGCCCTGGGGCTGTTTAAATTCAGCTTTTATATAAAAATAATTGCTTTGTCTCCTAGTCTCCTGAAAACAGGTAAAACCAGCCCCTCCCTCTGCCCCATGTGGTCATGCTTCAAATTCTGGTTATCTGCATTGCCAGCCTTGAGGTTTTTGTATTAACCCTGTCTCCCCAGTAATTCCAGGAGTACACAAATAAATATAACTCGTATTGCTACAAAGGGCTATGACTATTCTGTGGGCTCCTATGTCTGGCCCATATTTTTAAAGCTATGAGGAACACAGGCCTATCTGTCGCAGTCACATCACATTGAAAACTTGTAGCTGAAATTTAATCCTTAACTTTGTTTCTTTTTTTAATGATCTGATGACGCGCAAACAGGTTAATTATATGTTGTGGGGAAAGATGTATGTCCGTTTGCCATGTTTAAATGTATTGCTTTTCAGTTTGATGTTCCTGTGTTGCAATAAAGAATTACAGAGCGCCTGATCAACCTTCTGCATACTAGTCATTATTCTGAATACTTCTCTAATACTTCCCCTGTTCAGTACTGCAACCCCAGTGTTCAGAAATCATGACTCAGGGCCCCTGAAGTTATGAGATGTTTAAAAACAATAAATTTGGGTCTTTTGATTTACCTTCTGTTGATTGACTGTTGGGGGTCAAGTTCTCAAGCTCTTTTTAGCAACCATGGGGGACAGAAACTTATTTTTGCTGAGATTCTCATAGTTTTACAAGGTGCCAGGCGTCAGGGCTTTAAGAAAAGCACCAGTTATTGTGAGACTTGTAATAAAATTATGAGAGGTAGCAACACTGCATCTTGTTAATTTCCTCCCTCTTGAAACAATTCTGTCTTTTTAACCTTGCTTCATAATCTCAGTCATTTTCATCCTCTTTGAATCCCCCTTTTTTCTGACAGAGCCTTTTGAGGGTGATGAGACCTGAATACAATATTCCAAGTGAGGGCATACCATCCATTTATATAAATAGTACAGAAAATATAATGCTATTTTCCATCCTAGTTCTTATGTATCCTACCATCTTGTTTGATTTTTGACTGCACCTGCACAATGAGGTGTGTGCACAATGACTTTAACCTCCCTTGTTGCAGTGGGGACAGAGCTAAGGTTCTTTTTCTCAAGAAACACTGCCCAGACCACTAGGTTGTTAATGCTTAGAAGTTGACACCTAGTTAAGATATTCTGATTCAATCCAATACAAGGAAGCCATTTGCTTGTAAACTACAATACAATTAATTGCTTCAGTTGATGGGAGCCATAGAAGTGGCTTTTATCACAAGGGGAGTAGAAAAAAGATTTTATGCATGGTCATTAACATGTGGGTAAACACAAATGGAAGAATGTTTGTTTTTTAAATTGCTACGGTAAATTTATTAGTTCAAGGAATGCTATGTTATGAAGAGGAGATGGAGAGGTATATTGGGTTTGGGAGAGAGAATAGAGCTGTATCTGAGAGTCTGTATAAAGGTAAGATTAAAGAAAGTGATGAGACAATAAGAAATACAATAAATCTACTATTGTTTCCATTATATACATTAGACTAATCCTAGACCCATCTAACTTTATACTCTTTTAGAAGATTTTATAATTATTTTCTTTTCTGTATCACGATTTTTGCTGTGTGGTGCCAGTTCTTTTTTTATGTGCTATCTTTGCAGTCAGCATACCAGGCCTTGTCATAATATTTATACAGCCACCAAATGGACACATTTTAAGAGTGCCTTCAGAAGTTACACATGTTTGAGATACAGTTACCACTAAACACATTAGGTGTTCTTTCACCTATCTCCTATAAATTATACATATTTACACATGATGATGTTCATCCATCGTTGTCGATGAAGACCTCAACAACTCATTCGTTCGATGACCGGACTCTGTGCGTCCAAAGATGACTGATCAGTCCGATTCGGGCGTGAAACGTCCTGTCACACTTCGGACAGACATGTGATGGCACTGTCGATGATGTGCGGGCAGCTCTGGACTTGCGCAGCTCACGCTTTCTTTCAGCCTCAGCAGTACGCCTCGCCTCAGAGGTATTACTGCCTGTGTGAATGAGGCTGCGCCATGCTGGACGGTTCAGTGCAAGAGTTTCCCATGTGGCGGTGTTGATCTCGAGGGACTTCAGAGAGGTCTTCAGCGTGTCCTTGAACCGCTTCTTTTGTCTTCCATGGGAGTGCTTTCCCTGGGTGAGTTCTCCATAGAAGAGCTGTTTAGGAATGCACTCGTCTGACATTCTCATGACATGTCTGGCCCATCTGGTCTGGGCTCTCATCAGCAGTGTGTGAACTGACGGCAGACTGGCTCTGATAAGGACTTCAGTATCGGGCACTTTGTCCTGCCATCTGATTTTTAGAAGCTTTCGCAGACAGGAAATGTGGAAGGGATTGAGCCTTCGTGCATGACTCTGATACACAGTCCACGTCTCGCAGGCGTACAGCAGAGTTGGAAGCACCACTGCTCGGTAGACCTTCAGCTTTGTTGGTAGGCTGATCCCTCGATGTTCCCAGACGTTGGAGTGCAATCAGCCAAATGCAGAGCTGGCTTTAGCAATTCTGCAGTTTACTTCATCATCGACTGACACTGCTTGGGAAAGGGTACTGCCCAGGTACGTGAAGTGGTCCACTGCCTGAAGTCTCTGTCCATTTACAGTGATGGACGGTTCTGAGTACGGAGCGTGGGCAGCTGGTGCATGACCTCAGTCTTCTTGATGTTAATGGTGAGACCGAAGTTGTTGCATGCAGATGAAAACTTGTCCATATTTGGCTTGCATTTCTGGCTCTGTACTAGCATTCAGAGCACAATCATCGGCAAAGAGAGTCTCGAAGTACAGTTTCCTTCACCTTGGTGATGGCACGCAGTCGCCTCAGATTGAATAGTTTTCTGTCAGTTCTGTACTTCAAGCCTACTCCTTCAGTACAGTATTTACACATAGTTTTGCAATAGCAAATGATATGCAACACACTTTGCACATTACAGACTTACAAATATCTGAGTCTGGGAAGGTTGGTTTGGTATTATATAATGTAACAATATCACTGTGCACTTATTGGTGAATTATTTTTTCATAATGTTGATTTGTAGTTTCATGTATGTTTTCAGTACCAGTTGAATAACTGGGAAGTGGGAAAAGAAACTACCTTTGATCTTGATATTTTTATATTTCTGAAGCACTAACTCTCCAGATTGGGAGTGGTATATGGGATGGGATCTCCTCGTGATAATTAGGACTTTCGGCAGATGAGGAGTGTTGGCAGACTTCAATAATGCTTGATTTTACATATTTTTGCACACAGCATAATTTATTTTCTACGTTACTCCTATAAAAATCTTGGTGTGATTTTTTTAAAAGCACTAGGATTGTGTTGAGACTTATTTTAATATGTTTTAAAATTTTGAGATCTTCTTTGACAGTTGATGAGAAAGGGAGGAAATCAAGATGTAGCTTTAGAGACGTTCTTTGGAGTCTGTACTTAGAAATGAACTGAAACTGTCAGTGAAACTTGTTAAATAAAAAATGTACTGCTGTGTACAAGATCTCATGTAGCCGTAATATAAATCCAATCTAAATAATTGCTGGATGCAATTGTGAGTTAGTAAATCTTTTTCTTAAAGTGAAATGGCAAGCCTGTAAAATAAACAGTTTAGGATTATGCATATGCCTGAAAGAAAACGGCTGTATATTCCTTCCTCTAGACCTTTAAGTTAACGGTAACTGGATATTCAAGGGGCAAGTCTTGTGTGATTGTTAGAGAACACAGAGCTTTCTCCAAAAAATATAAATAACTAATTTACATGGGAATAGTGTGGCATGCCAGTCCACACAGGTCTGCAGGGGAATGAGTGACCTGCCATCTTGAATTTCCACCGTGAAAAGAGAGAAATCCCATGTTTGCTCTGTGACTCTGCTGTTGTTTGAAAACACATCTTTGTGCTTTTTACCTGCTCGGATGACTTTGGAACCTAAAACAAATGTTTAAAGCTAGTAAAATTGGTAATTGGACTTCAGCCTGTCATGGAAGAAATTAAGAAAGGTAAGATTTGTCATAGAGTGATAGACTTCAAGGCCAGAGGGTTACCACTAAATCATCTAGTCTGACCTCCAGTATATCATAGGCCACGAACACTGCCTGGCTGGCACCTCCACACTAAATTCAACAATTAAAATGAGAGCAAAGTATTAAAACCCACAGGAGACTAGACCATTATGTGTCACAGGGAGAGAACAGGAGGAAGTGAGGTGAACCAGTGGTCGAAGCCTCCACAATGTGAGGGAAATTTGGATTAAAGCTTTTCTCACAGTCTAAAGATGGCCTCCAACTTTTCATATGTCACTGACTACACATGAAGAAGTAAGTGTGCTCTTATTTTGCATTTGCAAATTTGGGTGCAAGTAGTTGCATGTACACAATTGGAGGTTAGAGCTGAACATTTTATGCCATGGGTCCTAGACTGCAAAATAATGCAGGACCTGCTAATCTCTCACAACTTCAAAGTACCTTTCCCATGTAAACTAAGTGTTCGTGAGATTAAGTGTAAAACACTAGATGTAACTAAATTCTTTGTGACTGAAGTTCCAACACTGTGATGGGATTAGATTAAATTTGCACTATTCTGATTCTCATTACAATCCCTGTCAGAATGCTGGATTCATTTTGTGCCATTTTGTGTTCTCATTATCATTTTTGTCACAAGAGTGAAGGTTTTAATCCATCATACACCCAGCAAAAGACATCAGCCAGCAACTGTATTACTATGACCTTTCCAGTGCTCTACAATTTGACAGGCTGTTCCTTTCTGCTTTGTTCCTTTTTACAGTTTCTCAGCCTGTGAAAGTGAAAGGGGATGACCGTTAATCTCAGAGAATAGTAAATTGAACTGCCTGTCTTCAAAGGAATACAACTGTGTCTGCACTTGTGATGTCCTGTTCTCATTTGCAGTTAGAATGGCCTCATTGGTCCATAACGAACTTCCTCACCCTAATAATGTTGGGGGTGTCCTTATCTGATAGGTTAGTATATTAGTGATCTCAGCTTATTATCATATACATTAATTCATTGCCCAGGAAAGTTTCTGGTTGTAATTTGCAGATGTTCCTATCCTAAAATATCCAAAAACTGGCATCAGTAACCTAGTATTATTTTATACAAAAAAATCTCCTCAGCATAATATTCCCAGTTCCCCAATAACACTGTTGGGTAACTCAATTTATGCTAGGGTCATAGACCTCAACGCCTTAAGTTAACTACTTAAGCTAAATATTTTATAGGATAGGCCTGTAGGTTTCTTGCATTACTGCTACATAAAATATCTTTAAGCTATCTCTATAGGCTACAGCCCAAATAAGAAAGCAGAAAGGGCTGGACTGTAACCCTACAATCCTGCCTTAGTAAGGGACAGCTGCACTGAGTCAGGAGTAGAGCAGGAGCCAGAATATAACTCTCCTTGCATTTCCATCTGTGCTGCCAGCGTCCTTAAGAGACCTTTTTGGCAATATAGATGTTAAATAATGTGTGATAGTTTCTGCAGTTTCATTGTAAATATTTTGACTGTGTTATACTTTAAGAATTGAAAGCATCAAACACCATGATCAATCTTCACATCTTCCTAAATTGTTGGACCAAACCCCTGCATCAGTATATCACCTCCTGTAACTACATCGAACTAATGTCACCATCACAGAGACCAACTTTTAAAAGTGCCATATTTTGTCAAACTCAAGCTCCTGGCCCGGGAGGCTAGCCCCCGGCTCCTCCCCTGCTGTCCCCGCTCCCCGGCAGCCTAAGCTCGCTCCACTGCCGGCACCAGTGCAATGCTCTGGACGGTGGGGCAGCGCAGCTGCAGAGCCCGGTCTTACCTGGTGCTCTGTGCTGTGTGGTGGCAGTGGCAGCGGCAGCAGTGTGGCTCAGCTCCAGCTGGGTGGCACGGCTGCAGCACTGCCAGCCACCGGTGCTCCAGGCAGCACAGTAAGGGGGCAGGAAGCAGGGGGGTTGGATACAGGGCAGGGGAATTTGGGGTGATGGTCGGGGGTGTGTGTGGATGGTGGATGGGGGGAAACGGGTTGAATGGAGGCAGGGGTCCTGTGGGGCAGTCAGGAAGGAGGGGGGGTTGGATGGGGTGGCAGGAGTTCCAGGGGAAGTCAGGGGACAGGGAGAAGGGCTGGTTGGATGGGGTAGAGGTCTCAGAGGGGGGTTGGATGGGGTAGGAGTTTGCCTGCCCCTGGTGTAGAATGATGGTTGATTGTAAGTTTGCCAGCTTGAAATCCTGCTGGCGCTGTTTACAGAATCATTTGGATTTCAGTGTCATCAATGCTGTCCACATTATTGTGGCTTGCTGTGCGCTTCACAATCTTTGTGAAGCCAAAGATGAGTCATTTGCACCTGAGCGGACCCATGACAGTAATGAGTTGCTGAATCAGCACACTCAGCCAAAAGTGCACCTGTCACAGTTGGAACAGAATGAATGTGGGGAACAGAAATCACGGATGATTTGTGTGCCCACATTATGAACTAGCAGAAGATGGGATATACTATGTTTATGAATGTGCTTCTACAGCAATGTTAAAAGTAAATGAAATACTATTGAGGTGCACAATGAATGGGGGATTGATATACCTTTTTAATTATGGATGAGTTGACTGCTTATACAGCGTGTGTGTGGCAGAGGGATGGGGGGTGGGAATGGTGGCTTTTGTGATAGGAACTGTGGATTTTCATTATGGATTGATCTGAAAAGATATTTTGAGAAATTGTGTTTAGATACAACTTCCCAGTTTTGCCTTAATCTTTATTCTTTGAAATACACGTAATATGATGTGAAGCAGTGAAAGTAATAAAGTTTCCTAATGAAATAAATGCCTTTATTTGTTACCATGGCTGAATTACCAAATAAATAAATACATTAAAAAAATTAAAGAATTGAAAAGCAGGCCAGGTCTTATTAAAACATAAAACCCAGTAATAAAATAAAGTGCATAACATAAACATTGAACAGTGAAACATATGCAAACAAATAAATAAATCTCCTTCTGCCATGTGTCCCCTGACCCTCCCATCCCTTCTCCTTTGGCTTTCTATATTTTTCATGTGCTTGGCACTGCTCCGGGGTGTGTGTGTTGGGGTGGGGTGGAAGACTGCAGGGGGGACATTTGCCCTGTTCATCTAGTGTTCAGTTCTGTTTGCATGGGCCATCCAACCACGGTATTGTCCAATGTGTTTCTGATCTTCTGGACATGGTACCATGAAGGGGACTCAGGATGTGGTGCAGGTGGAGCAAGAGCCTGAGGTCTTGCGGTTATTAGTTCAAGCAGCCTCACAGACAAGTCTTTCTGCTGCACTCTTATCTTCCTTCCTCGGAGTTAAGCAGAGTGGATAGCCTGCACTCATGAGGGTAAGGGGAAAATTTATACATGATATGTTTAAATATTGCAGACCATTTTAGCCTTGGAGTAGGGGAGGGAGACAGTTGCCATGTTCAGGCATTCCATATTCTAGAGAACATAGGAATGTGGGAAGTTCCTGAATGGCAAAAGGTACATTGTAGTCCAAACTACCAGGGGCAACCCAGCAGTGTATGCAAAAGAGCTTTTCAGGCTTATGGTGACTGAGCAATGTGTGCAGTGGGGTCTGGTGACCAAAGCAGATTGTGAAGAACTTCAAAAAGATCTCACAAAACTAAGTGATTGGGCAACAAAATGGCAAATGAAATTTAATGTAGATAAATGTAAAGTAATGCACATTAGAAAAAATAACCCCAACTATACATACAATATGATGGGGGCTAATTTAGCTACTACGAGTCAGGAAAAAGATCTTGGAGTCATCGTGGATAGTTCTCTGAAGATATCTATGCAGTGTGCAGAGGCGGTCAAAAAAGCAAAGAGGATGTTAGGAATCATTAAAAAGGGGATAGAGAATAAGACTGAGAATATGTTATTGCCCTTATATAAATCCATGGTACACCCACATCTCGAATACTGTGTACAGATGTGGTCTTCTCACCTCAAAAAAGATATTCTAGCACTAGAAAAGGTTCAGAAAAGGGCAACTAAAATGATTAGGGGTTTGGAGAGGGTCCCATACGAGGAAAGATTAAAGAGGCTAGGACTCTTCAGTTTGGAAAAGAGGAGACTAAGGGGGGACATGATAGAGGTATATAAAATCATGAGTGATGTTGAGAAAGTGGATAAGGAAAAGTTATTTACTTATTCCCATAATACAAGAACTAGTGGTCACCAAATGAAATTAATAGGCAGCAGGTTTAAAACAAATAAAAGGAAGTTCTTCTTCACGCAGCGCACAGTCAACTTGTGGAACTCCTTACCTGAGGAGGTTGTGAAGGCTAGGACTATAACAATGTTTAAAAGGGAACTGGATAAATTCATGGTGGCTAAGTCCATAAATGGCTATTAGCCAGGATGGGTAAGGAATGGTGTCCCTAGCCTCTGTTCGTCAGAGGATGGAGATGGATGGCAGGAGAGAGATCACTTGATCATTGCCTGTTAGGTTCACTCCCTCTGGGGCACCTGGCATTGGCCACTGTCGTTAGACAGATACTGGGCTAGATGGACCTTTGGTCTTACCCGGTACGGCCATTCTTATGTTCTTATGTTCTTACAGGGGAGGGCCCAGAAAATATACCCTGCCTCAAAATGTAACTACCTCTCTGGAGTTCCTATTATAGGAAAAATTTGCAATGATCAGCAGCCAGGATTGGGTGAAAATTTATGGGAGAATTAAAAGGATGTTGTGCTAGCAGATTACTGCCTCCCTGTAACCTGCTGAAAACTTTCTGCAGGTGCATCTGCAGTTGATGATATGGCCTGCTCTGACTGCATCTCCGGGATTACATGGCAACACATACTCGCAAAGAACTATACACCCAGCATGCCCACTTCTCTGGCATAATTTTGGACTGTGTATAACCCCCCCCCGCCATATTTTGGACAGTAATTTTTGTCTCCCATTCACTGCATTTCCCCTTTCTCCTGGTACAGTTTGCAGGCAGCTGGTTACGTGATGTCGCCGAATTGTACAATGCAGCATACTAAAAGGGAAGGCAATATAAGGTTCTTACTTTTAAGACACCCAGCACGTCTTTGTAAGAATGTACAACTATCTAGGAAAAAAAAATGTTAAAATGCTACTTTAAATGTTGTTTTCGCTTTCTGGTATTGATTTTGAATTCCATGTGGAACTGGGGGTGAGGAGAATCCAAAGTGCTGGCATGCATTCCAACGTTAACCAGTACAAGCTGCTACCCATGGCTTGCAATAATCATTGCTTTGAGTCATAACCTGGAAATCCCTTTCATTCATATGTTAATAACAGACGTGGAGCCAAATATTTACCAGGCTGTGGAGCTACTTTTGCCTTTTCTGTTGCTGCTGCCATTTCCACGGTGGGCTGCTCCTCTGGGCGTCATCAAATGGCTCCTCTGACTATGGATCCAGGACGTGCTGCACCTGCTCTAACGGCAAAGCCTCATGGGGACCAGTTTGAGCATGAGTCACTTTGTTAGCCTGATCTGGTGGCTTCTTGCTCCCCTCCAGTGCTGTGTTAGATTTGGGGGTCAGCAGGTTGCCATCCCAGCTAACCTGGCTGTCATGAACTGCTAGGAACTCAGTGCTCATCACAGTACCCAGCACCCAGTCAAATTGATCGTAAAAGGGGCAGGATGACGGGGAGTTCCCAGGGGTGTGGTTCTTATCCCTTGCTTTCTGGTAGTCATTCTTGAGCTGCTTATATCCACTCGCTGGTCAGCAGTCAGGTTAATCTCAGATTCTGCCAGCTTGTCCGCTATTTCTTGGTACTCATTGTCATTTCTAGTGCTCTTACCAAAGTCAAACATCTTGCTTACCTCGTTCCAGAGGTTTACCAGAATCTGACTGTGCTCCCATGACCGCGTAGCAGTTCACTTGGCAAAAGATGCCTTCTTGAAGTGGTCCATGTTAATGCAGGAGATGATTCACTGTGTTTGCAGTTCAGCAGTCAGAATAAAATGAAAGGGTTAAATGCTGAGCAGCTGTTCTTGAACCAAGGTGGTTGTTTCCATTTCCTGAGCATCGACTGGCTAATCTTGGAATAGAAAGGTCAAGCAACACTGGCCCAATTTGATTGTGGGATAGCGTTGGTGGACTCTCAGGACATGAGTCTGGGGACCCGGGCCTGAGCTCAGTGGGACTTGGGTCAGACCTACCTTTGCTAGATCCTAGGGTTTGGGTCCTGAGGGCTTACTGACCTGAGTCAGACAGATATGTATGTAGACAGGAGGGAGAATGGGCTTGAACCTGAACGTGAACCCGAGCTTACATTGCAGTGTTGACATAACCTATGTTAACCTAACCACATATGACATTAAGCCCTTGAACCACATCTGCTGACAACCTTGATTCCAGTTGTAATGTAGCTTGTTCACTGTATCCTGTACCTAAGAAAAATTGTTAGTTTACTCGGAAGTGATTTTTTTCCTTGCTAATAGGATGCTAGTTAGCCTAAAAGGTATGTAATATCATTTAGTACCTCTGAGTATGTCTACACTTCAAATTAAAACCTGTGGTGCCGAGTCTTAGAACCCGGGTCAATTGACTCAGGCTCGTAGGGCTCAGGCTGCAAGGCTAAAAATAGCAGTGGTGACATGCCTGAGTCACGCTACTGCTTGTAAAATAAAGAAAGAAATGCCATTGGGCCACATTCATCCCTGAGGGAAGTCAGTTGAAGTTTCACCAGTGATAGAGTGAGTCTATTTTACCTTCCTCGGTATGTGAGTGCTTTCCAACATTACTGAACCTGTTCTGACCAGTACTTTGAAATTTCTCTCAATATTGGCCTATTTAAATACTTCCTTGCAGGATGCCTACAGCCTATTTGTATTAGTGTAATAATGAAACCTACACTTCAAGCTTCCATGTCAGTGATATTTTCTATTGCTATTTTTGTTTTGTTTTGTTTTTGAAGGGGGAGGAATAACTGACTGTACTGCCCCAGGCAAATCAATAGTGAGTAAAAGGACACTTACTTCTGGTACTTCTTTCTCACTAACTGGAAATTAAAATTGATTTTATTGCAGTCTGTATTTGGGTCTGTTTATACGCTGTAGTGCATTCCAGCCCTGCCAAATCACTGTTGAAAATAATTTTGGGTTGTTTTTTTCCTCCAACCAGTCTAATCAAAAGTGTGCTGGTAGGAACTTAAAGGACCTTCTTTTTCTTGTTTGTTTTTTATGAAGGGCCATGCCTACATTCTAGGAAAAGATGAATGAAAAGGACACACATAAAAGCAAAGAGAAGGAAAATATAGAAGGCCAGTTCAGATTCACAGAGAAGAAGTCAAAGCAAAAGAGAAGGAAAAGGGACAATGCTAAAATCACACTGAGAGCAAGCTGAATATGAGACAGAAATATCCTCATGGAAGACCCAGAAGCACAGTTATAGTTTAACTTGCCTTTCAGATATAACTTATAGTTATGAGTCATTGGACTTTCCAGGATTAATAACAGTTAAGAGATGGTATGTTCTTCCTGGCCCTTAAAGGGTTGCCATATATGCTTCTTGATTCCGCTTGCACCACACATCATGACCAAAATCAATGGAACTGATGAAGTTGGCCCATTATGTTATTCACTAGCTTCTGAAATTATTTGCTACACTAGGGTCTGATCTTGTGTAGTTTAGTATATTTTCTATAACATATAATTTTCTATAACCCAGGCAAACTGCGAAGAGCTACAAAAGGATCTCTCAAAACTGGGTGACTGGGCAACAAACTGGCGGATGAAATTTAATGTTGATAAATGCACCGTAATGCACATTGGAAAGCATAATCCCAAATATACATATAAAATGATGGGGTGTAAGATAGCTTTTACCACTAAAGAAAGAGATTTTGGAGTCATTGTGGATAGTTCTCTGGAAACATCCACTCAATGTGCAGCAGCAGTCAAAAAAGCAAACAGAATGCTGGGAATAATTAAGAAAGGGATAGATAATAAGACAGAAAATATCATGTTGCCTCTATATTAATCCATGGTATGCCCACATCTTGCATACTGTGTGCAGATATGGTCGCCCCATCTCAAAAAAGATTTACTCGAATTGGAAAAGGTTCAGAAAAGGGAAACAAAAATGATTAGGGGTATGGAATGGCTTCCATATGAGGAGAGAATAATAAGACTGGGACTTTTCAGCTTGGAAAAGAGACTGCTAAGGGGAGATATGATTGAGGTCTATAAAATCATGACTGGTGTAGAGAAAGTAGATAAGGAAGTGTTGTTTACTACTTCTCATAACACAACAACTAGGAGTCACCAAATGAAATTAATAAGCAGCAGGTTTAAAACAAATAAAAGGAAGTCTTTTTTTCACATGAAGCACAGTCAACCTGTGGATGTTGTGAAGGCCAAGACTATAACAGGGTTCAAAAAAGAATTATACAAATTCATGGAGGATAGGTCCATCAATGGCTATTAGCCAGGATGGGCCAGGATGGTGTCCCTAGCCTCTGTTTGCCAGAAACTGGGAATGGGCAACAGAGGATGGATCACTTGATGATTACCTGTTCTGTTCATCCCCTCTGGGGCACCTGGCATTGGCCACTGTCAGAAGACGGGATACTGGGCTAGATGGACCCTTGGTCTGACCCAGTAGGGCCATTCTTATGTTCTTATATGAAATGCATTTATCCTCCTTCACCTTCAATAAGAACAGGAGTACTTGTGGCACCTTAGAGACTAACAAATTTATTTTAGCATGAGCTTTCGTGAGCTACAGCTCACTTCTTCGGATGCATGAATGGAACACACAGCCAGGAGATATTTATACATACAGAGAACATGAAAAGGCGGAAGTATGCATACCAACAGGCAGAGTCTAATCAATTGAGATGAGCTATCATCAGCAGGAGAAAAAAAACTTTTGAAGTGATAATAGGATTCAAAAGCATTCAGCACTTAGGGCTTGTCTATACTTACAGCGCTACAGTGGTGCAGCTGTAGCACTTAGTGAAGACACTACCTACGCTGACAGGAGAACTTCTCCCATTGGCGTAGGTACTCCATGCCCCTGAATGACATAGTTATACCATATAAATTTGTACCTTCGTGACTTTCATTTTCTGTTTTAAGGAATTTTTCTCACCATCTCTCTTTTGGTGCAAATTGAATGACATTTGACCCCATGTTATATGTCAGTGCAAGCTGATGATGTTTTTGCATCATAAACACTCATTTTATTCTGTGACATGAGCTGAGTTGAAGGGGTTGTGTCCTTTCTTTATCTCCACTTCCCCAATTAATCTTGTTTTGCTATCCATTTTTGTTACGGAGCAGCACAGACCACTGTGATTTCCTTAACAATGATGAACTTCTACTGAAACCAGAGAAGAGTTTAAACCCCATCTCAGACCAACTTTCATAAATGCATGACTAATGGCATGTTGTCAGAGGGTGGCTGGCCACATTAAGGGCAGAGAGTGCCAGCCTTACCTGTGCCATAATTAATTAGCTGCTTCTTACCTGACTAAGGTGGGTCAGGTGATAATTTAATGGATACCTGGGCCTTATAAAAGGACTGAGAGAGCTCAGTCTTGGGGAGGGAATTACAGAGAATAAGTAGGTAGGTTGGTTCTGGTGGAAGACCCTGAGCCTGGATCTGCGGTAGGTTGAGTACCCCAGAGGATGGAGGCTCTATACCAGAGCAGGAAAGGAAAAGGCACAGAGCCCAGAAAGGGGCTGAGAATGGTGCTGTGAGGGAAGCAGCCTGGGGGCCAAGTACTTTATACCAGAGCAGGGGAGAGACTAACAAATATAACCCACCAGGGGCTGGGAACAGGGCTTATAGAGCAGGGTGAAGTAAAGCCCCAAAGTGCAGAGGAATCTTTTTTCTTTGCTTAGGATTCTCTAGCTGGACCTTTGGAAGGCTTACATTTGTTTATCGCTTGGCTGGAGGGCAAAGCCACATCTTCAGCACAGACTTGTGTGTGGAGAGCTGAGGAGACCCATCTTTGGGAGAGATACTGAGGCAGGGAGTGCTGGTAGTGTCATGCTTAGCCAGCAGGGTGCTATGGGGGCAGCCATGCCCCTGTGACACATGCCCACAGACTCTATAGCCAATTGGGTGAGGCCATCTAGCAATCAACTTTAGCATGTCAGAGAATAAGCCGCTATCTGTCACATTATTGTGCTGCTAACAAATAATGTATTTTTCGTTTGTCTATTAAAGACTGATTTGGTATTGAGATGTTTAGGACAATGGTTATATATGTGACACATTCTAGGTAGGTGCATATCTCAACTATATTTCTTAAACATCAGTTTGGGAAAGTGATATACTAATGATGATGTTGTAGCCATGTCAGCTCCAGGATGTTAGAGAGAAAAGATAGCTGAGATAAAACCTTTTATTGGACCAACTTCTGTTGGTGAGAGAGCTTTTTGAGTTGGTCTCTCCCAAAAGAAGTTGGCCCAATAAAAGATATTACCTCACCCACCTTGTGTCTATGATATACTAATGAGGCAGATATGTTTATATACAGGGAAATATATTTAAAAGTATCATAATTAGTCTCAGATGTAATGTCAGTGGAGTACAAAGAAGTTAGATTAGAGTTAGGTAGAGGGGAAAACTACTGATTTTGCTTACTTGTCTACTGCCATGAATCATTTATTAAATTGTCCTGAATCACAAATTTCATATCTATATTTATCTGGTTAAGGCCCTCAGTGGTGACTTTGATTTAATGAAGTTGTCGCGACAACATTAAAAATTCAGGTTTTCTGCATCACGCAAATTCATATCTGGATGCCTTGATCTGAATAGAAATTGCATGGAAAATGCTAGAGATGAGACGTGTTTTCTGAATTTTCTGAAATTCTGTTGGATGTAGTTTTTACAGGTTAATAAAACTCAATCATTTTGATCCAGGAATAAATGGTTCTATTTGCTTTGTTAGATGTGATAAATTAAACAAAATAGTTTTGAGCTTTTAAAATATACTTAAAAATCCATTGAAGACTTTAGTATAGAGAATGCTATAATAAGTATTAATTAAAAAAACCTTGTACCCAGAAATGTAAAGTCAGAATTTACAGCAATTGGTTTGGACACCATCAGCCCAAAGCTATGTGGTGACTGAAAGTTTTGGTGACTTGTGTGTTTTAATGACCTCTCCTATGACTATTCCTGTTCAGGAAGACAGAGTGTATATCTGTCCAGGTATTTACTGTACTGAAAAATCAGATTTTTCCCTTGGGCTTTTTCAGCTTTATTCTTCTAGATGAGTGAAACAAGGAGTTTTAATAAGACCTTGATTCAACTTTCCTGAAAGTAAATAGGGGTAGAATTTTCAAAAGTGCTTGAGTGACTTAGGAATGTGAGTTCCAATGAATGTCACTTAGGTCCTTTTTGTAAATCACACTCCAGATGTGTAAAGTAGTTAACTTGCAGGATGCACGTTGGCTCAAACTTGAGAGGCATTGAGAGAAGCATGGCATCTGCATTTTTTGCTTCTGGAATTTGCTCTAGCTTACCTCAGGCTTGGACCATTTTTTGTTTTAAATTTGATTAGAAGACCTGAGTCAGAAAATGTTTTTCTGTGATTTTTTTTCAGAGGTATTTCGAAGTGAAAATATGTGCACTAATACATACATCACTGTTGAGGTGTAAAGATGGCGGAGGGAGGTGTGTGTGTGGAGGGGAAGGGAAAGGCAACAGTCTGGAGGGAAAGAAACTGCTTTTAATCCCCTCTCGAAAGGTTTCCAGAATGCTTTTTCTAACCCAATTTGAAAGCAGCGTGGTCATCTATGACAAGCTGCTAAAAGACAGTGGCTGCTTTCTCAGGAGAAAGAGGTAGATGAGAAGAAGCCAGGTACAAATAGATGATCATACCTAAAGGGAAAAAACCCTGGCCCCAGTGAAGTTATTGGTAAAACTCCCATTGATTCAGTGGGCCCACAATTTCACTCTAAACCTTTCAGAAATGTATGCCTGGATTATTGAACTCTTTCCTATAGAATTGTAGGACTGGAAGGGACCTCAAGGGGTCATCTAGTCCAGTCATCTGAACTCATGGCAGGACTAGTTTACTAGACCATCCCTAAAAGGTATTTGTCTAACCTACTCTTAAAAATCTCCAATGCAACCTCTCTAGTCAATTTATTCCACTGCTTAACTACCCTGACAGGAAGTTTTTTCTAATATCCAACCCAAACTGCCTTTGCTGCAATTTAAGCCCATTGATTCTTGTCCTATCCTCAGAGGTTAATGAGAACAATTTGCCTATCTCCTCTTTGTAACAACCTTTTATGTACTTAAAAACGGTAATGTCCCCTTTCAGTCTTGTCTTCTCCATAGTAAACAAACCCAATTTTTTCAATCTTCCCTGCGAGGTCATGTTTTCTAGAACTTTAATAATTTTTGTTGCTTTTTTCTGGACTTTCTCCAATTTGTCTACATTTTTCCTGAAATGTGGCACCCAGAACTGGACACAATACTACAGCTGAGGCCAAATGCATGTGGAGTAGAGCAGAAGAATTACTTCTTGTGTCTTGTTTACAACATTCCTGCTAATACATTCCAGAATGATGTTTGCTTTATTTGCAACAGTGTTACACAATTGACTCATATTTACCTTGTGATTTACTATGACCCCCAGATCTCTTTCCACAGTACTCCTTTCCCATTTTATATGTGTGCAACAGATTGTTCCTTCCTAAGTGGACATTTGAAAAACATTCCATACGAGGAGAGATTAATAAGATTTGGACTTTTCAGCTTTGAAAAGAGATGACTAAGGGGGGATATAATAGAGGTCTATAAAATCATGACTGGTGTGGAGAAAGTAAATAAGGAAGTGTTATTTACTCCATCTCATAACACAAGAACTAGGGGTCACCAAATGAAATTAATAGGCAGCAGGTTTCAAACAAACAAACAAAAGGAAGTATTTCTTTACACAATGCACAGTCAGCCTGTGGAACTCCTTGTCAGAGGATGTTGTGAAGGCCAAGACTATAACAGCTGTCAAAAAAGAACTAGATAAATTCATGGAGAATAGATGCATCAATGGCTACAGGAAGCTCTGCCTGTTTTCCTAATCCCAGGTGGTCCCAAGGAAAGTGAGCTAGTATGGGGCATTGCAGTAAGGAAGTATGTTTGTCTACTAAATGATCTGTACTCTCTCTTGTGCTTTGTATGCTTAAGTGAAAGAACAAATGTGTTAGATTTCTGTGTAAAGTGTGGTGGGTATGTTTTATGTTCTTCTCAACAATTGTGTACCTCTGGAGGGAGTTACACTGTCACTGGGAAGCTTTGGGAGAAAGTGTGTTTAAATACAGGAGTCTGAGGGTTCAGCAGTGCTTCTAGGTGCTAGGTAGCTGGACAACAGGTGCAAACTGTCAGGATGGAGAACAGGACACAAGGTCTGTGCCCCGAGAGTGCCTAGGTACCCCCCAAAATTGGGACAGTGGCTGGACTGTGTTCAGGACCTGGAGCCTTAAAACACTGAGAGACCCAGAGGCTTGGATTCCTCTCTTAGCAGTCTGAGGGGCGGCCGAAAGTGGGTGCCTGATTGAATCTGTGACAAATGGCATTGTTAAATCACCGGTGTCCTCACACTTTAACACCTGTAGTAGCTGCTGCATCTCCATTGCAGAAGAGTAGATTTGTGTTAAGACCCCAGCTCTAAACAAAGCTTAGCCATAATTAATAATGAATGTCATTAATAAACTATGGCACCCAATAAAATATTTGGTATGTGCAAAGTCACAAACCCATGCATTTTTATGATGATCAATAAAAAATTAAAACATGATAGCTAGTATGTGAGCAATTGCAGTGGATGTCCTGTTTAAATTCTGTATATAGCAATATAATCTTGATTGGTGTTGTTACAGTGGGTGCAATATGAGTTATCAGTTTAACAAGTGCTGCATTGTTAACTCTAAAGGTTTAATAGTCAGTTGAAAATGGGGTGCCCGCCCCACAGAAGACTGCAGGGGTTAAAGTGGCTAGGCAGGCCAATTAACTGCCCAGGTTGCACCTGAAGAAGGAGACAGGGAGAAAGCCACTAACTGGAAATGAGCTCAGCTGATCAGGAACAGGAGGGGCCTGTATAAAGCCCAGGAGCCGTGCACAGCATGAGATTGCCAGGAAGTAGTCTACAGTCATTCCCTAGGAGTGGGGAGCGTGGCCTGGCAAACCCAGGAAGCACAAGAAGCCATATAATTAGGAAGAAGCTAAGGGAAACAGCAGCAAGTGGTAGGACTATACAGACATTGGCTGCTTGTTATAGGGTCCCTAGGCTGGAACCCAGTGTAGAGGGTAGGCCTGGGTTCCCCTACTAGTCACTGGGAAGTCGTGCAGGGCATTGGAGATGCCAGCCAGACAGCTGCTTGAGAAGGACTTTAATGAGCTGGTTGGAGGGCCAAGCCACGAACAGGAAGCTACAGCTCCAGAAGTGAGAGAGGCTGCAGGATGAAAGAGACAGTGGGTAGAAACACTGCTAGAAGATGGCAGAGCCTAGCAAGGACTAATCCCCAGAACTGTCATGAGGAGATGCCACATGCAGTGAGTGGCCCCCTTGACAAATCCATTGCCTTTCTTAGGGATGAATAAAAATAGGCTGTGAGAGGGTGGAATGGGCAGAGAATTTAAATTTAGTTCTGTACTGGTTAGTTCTGAGGATTGGCAATAGCCAGCTGAAATGCAGCCCAGGCAAATAGTGACCAAACTCCTTGCTATCTGAAGGATGATCTTTGGCATATGCAAGAAGAGTTGATGGTCTTGGTTAAGCTGTTTCTGGAGAGGTGTCCACAACACACACAACCCCTAGAATGTGATCCTAATTGGCCCCATTGATGGCTGTTGTAGCAGGTAGACCAATGATTGAGTACTCCTGGAGAGTAAACTACGCTTTCATCCTCAGAGCTGGTGCTTTCTGGTCAGTATTGAGTTGGCTGGGGGAAGCTTGTGCTGCTCTGTTGTTCGACAGAGCATGCCAGTTTTGAGTTGCCACTCCAGCAACTTTCACAGACATTAACGATTGATTGGGTCAATAATGCAAGGTGGTGTTTGTCACCTAAGTCAGTTCAAGGGCTTCAGAGCTCCACAGGAGATGCTCAGCACCTCACAGGACTGAATCCTAGCTTTGCTTTTATTAAGTAAACAAACTCTGGCAGGCATTTAAAAAACATCTTCAGTGTGCTGTATGAAGATGCTGTTGTAAATCATCAATTTATTTGAGGGGAGAGTAAAAGGGAGAAAGGAGACAAAACGCTTCAAATGTTACTTCATTATAGAAATGTAATCTCCAGTTCCAATTCTTCCTTGGGAGACAAAAAAGCCCAAACAATCCATTTTTTGTCTTTTAAAAATCAAATAAAGCCTCCAATTGCCCAACAGAATATGATGGTTTTTAGGAATCTGCAACCATGAAATTAAGTATAATTACTTTGTTCCTCCTTTATATTTTAAAAAACCATTTGTACTGAATTGCTAGAAATTAAATTACTGTGAATTAGAAACACCATTTTTACATTGTGGAAGAAAGGGGAAAAATTCCTTGTAAGAAAAGAGGGTTAGTCATATGGCCATCCCTAAGTGCAGGAAGCTCCCTGCTGCTGTATGTGCTTATTGTCAATATTCATCCACCTTGCAATTTCCATTTCAATTCCAAATCTCAGAATTGCTGTGCAGTTGTATAATACACTGCTGGCTCTAAATCATGCTGCCTACTGATGTTTAGCGACCTGAATGAAATTGTTTGATGTAATTGACTGGCACACTTTTATATATAAAAATAAATCTGCTCAGCAAAGACTAAATTGTGTTTTTAGTCATATAAACACAGAGATGTTTCTCTCTCATATATTGAAAATCAACATAATTCCATAGTCTTCCTGAGCAACTCTATCTGTGGATGCCAAAGGGTGCAACCTTAAAAAGCTGTAGTTTTACAACTGAGTACTAATTCCCCCTTCCTTTTATAAACTGTATCTTATCCTATTCTGATAGACCTTTTTCTGTCCTGATCAACAATCTGCTGCAGGTAATAAGGGATAAAGCATCAACTCTCCTGTGGAAGTAGGTTAGCCGTAATTATTAAACTGAATGAAAAAAGAAGTAATGGAACCTTTTAAATGAAATATGTTAATCGTATTCTCTTGGCTATTAAGCCATAGCATTGCTAATTTTAAAATGACTGTAGTTCTAGCTTGGGTTTTAACCAAAGCAAAACATTTAAAACCTAATTGACAATAAGTTAATATACAGTCTCTTGCTCAATGTGTGGTTTTCTGTTATGCAGCTATCATATAGGGATACCTTGGCTCTCAACTCTATCAAGTTCCATTATAATGCCCCCCCCCCTTTTACAGAATGCATCATGCTATAACAGGGGTAGGCAACCTATGGCACGTGTGCCGAAGGCGGAACTCAAGCTGATTTTCAGTGGCACTCACACTGCTCGGGTCCTGGCCACTGGTCCGGGGGGATCTGCATTTTAATTTAATTTTAAATGAAGCTTCTTAAACATTTTCAAAACCTTATTTATTTTACATACAACAATAATTTAGTTATATATTATAGACTTACAGAAAGAGACCTTCTAAAAATGTTAAAATGTATTACTGGCACACGAAACCTTAAATTAGAGTGAATAAATGAAGACTCGGCACACCACTTCTGAAAGGTTGCCGACCCCTGTGCTATAATATGAGATTTCTTCCCTCCAATAAGCAATTGGCAGTTAGTGTTCTAACAGCCCTAGGAAGAATCACGTATTCTAGCTTCTGGAAAAATCTTAGCAGAAGAATGGAACCAAGCGACTTTGTCTTGAACATCTCACTGGTGTGCAGCTCTAAAGCAGTGAGTCACTTTGTCACTGACTGCCATTGTAGAGAGAAGTAAAGCCATACCATGGTAGTGTGTTGCCATTCTGCTCTTGTGATGTTTGTAGGTGCAACATGATGTCTCTGGTACTGTGACAAATCCACACCAAAACATCACAATGAAATATCCAGATGTTGCACTGTGATTTTGTTTCTTTTTCATGGCTATCTGGAACTCCACTAGAGCTGGTTCTCTGCCATCCCACATCTCTGCCAGAAGCCAATCTGTGTGGGGAGAAGATGTTAGCTTGAAAAGTTTGGATTCAGTTTGGGAAAGGGGATGACATGTGGTCAGTTTCTTGTGGCTACTATCCCCTTAAGTTTTTTTTCTGCTAACGAATGATTTTCTTCCTCAGTTATGTGGGATGGGTGAACAAGGGGAAATGGGGAAATTATGAAACAAAAGCAATGGTTTGGCTTCCCTTTTTAGAGTTGTCAAAATGCAAATGTTGGTATCAATATTTGATGAGGAAAATAGCACTCAAAATTGAGTTGTATATTTCTGTGCATCTAAACAATTATGAAATAGTTGTTTCCCCTCTATTACTAGCATGATGGGTGATGATACTGTGCTGTTTTCTAAATATGGAATTTGTGAGTGGGCTATTGCAAAGGGGCCTTGAATGAAAACGCACAAAGGAGTGGTTGGGAGAAAAAACTGAGGAAACTATTCTGAAAATCAGACGGAAAAGGCATTTCTTTTTGGTAAGATATGGGATGGCTGATGTGGATACTTGTGAACTTTCTTTGCATGTTAAAATAAGTATGAACATTTCTCAGAAAGCCAAATCTTTACTTGGATTTCACATGTAATGGGACTTAACACCCAACAACAGCCCTGTGTTACTCTTCAAGTGGCCCTTGGCAGAGATGAAATGGGAACTCTCCAAGAGATCCCAAAAGGTGATATCAAGCAATCACTCAAAGGCCTTGAGGGCACTCTTGGGGGTCCTCTTTTATATCCTCAGCTGTTCAATGAGCAGGTGAAGCTTCTGGAGAGCTGGAGACATATTTTTGAGTCTGATGCCATCAATATGCAGATTATACACAGCTTTACCTCTCCTTTTCACCAAACCTAGAAGGTGCAGCCTGTGTGGCTACTAGCACAAAATTCCATTTTAATATTAATGCAATAAATAAAGTGTTTCTAAAAATGGAGAATACAGTTGGAGTTCTTGCCCTATGAGACAGGCAGTGCAGTTGGAGATTGAAAGGAAAATAGGAAAGTTGGTTGATTCAGATATCCACTATTAGCTATTGTACAGTAGATCAAGAACTTACTGGATGCTGGAAGCAAACCATCCATGTTTCAGTTTGACACATGAAGATCTTGGCTACAATTTCAAATTGTGGCATCTTAAAGCCAGCTGATTACCTCAGAGCCTCACAGAATATACTCTACATCAAATTGGAATAAAACCAAAACCATTTAATACAGCCTGCTCACCATGTGTCCCTTTACATCCTCAGTCCTTTTCTTCTAAATAATATGGATAGGGTCTAAAATCTTTGACTGCTAGTCACACTTACAAGATACTGCCCAAGGCAGTCCCAACTTTTTGTGGGTACGATTTGCATCCCTTTACATTTTACCCACAATTTAATTGTAGGTAACACCCACTCTTCCCCCCTCCTCCTGCAAAAAACTTGATATAATATGTGATCTACACCTCCAATCAAGTGCTTAGGCATCTAAAAGATAAGACCTGAAGCCCACAATTAATTGTAGGTGCAAAATAAAAGCAGATTTGCAAGAGAAAAATTACCCTGTCAGAAAGGCAGGCCTGGCTGTAACCAGTGGAACTGGGGCTCGCAGTACTCAATAAATTGCGTCCTCCTTTTTAAAAAAGTTTGGAAGTTTATTGTTTCTGAAAATTTCAGGTTTGCTGTTCCAGCAAGCAGATATCCTTTATTCATTGACCAAGATCATGAAGGGGCACAAAGACTTTGTAAGCTTCCCCTGCCACCATCATCCCACTGTGCTTTACCTTCCTCTAGAGGTGAGGGGTAGTTCAGCTTCCATGCCCATCCATTGCTTCTTTTTCTTTTACTCTTCTACTGTGAGGCAATATGGTCTACTGGTTAGGGCACTGGACTGTGTATTGGGCACAGTAAGTTATCTTCTTAAAATCTACACTGGGGTGGGCAAACTTTCTGGCCCATCGGGCTTGCAAAACTGTATGGAGGGCCTGGTAGGGAAGGCTGTGCCTCCCCAAACAACCTGACTCCTCCCCTCATCTGACCCCTCCCACTTCCCACCCCTTGACTGTCCCCCTCAGAACCGCCATCCCATCCAATCCCTCCTGCTCCTTGTGCCCTAACCACCCCCGGGAACCCACCCCCTATCCAATCCCCCCTGCTCCCAGTCCCCTGACTGCTCTGACCCCTATCCACACCTCTGACAGGCCCCTGGGACTCCCATGCTTATCCAACCCCCCTGTTCCTCTGCCCCATCCAACCGACCCCTGCTCCTGTCCATTGACTGCCCCCTGGGCCCCCCTGCCCCTTATCTAACCCCTCGGCCTCCTTACCATGCCGCTTTGGTAGCCGTGCCACCCGGCGGGAGCCAGTCACGCTGCTGCGCTGCCCTGCAGGAGCACGCAGCCCCGCCGCCCAGAGTGCTGCCCGTGCGGCGGTGTGGCTGTGGGGGAGCGGGGACAACATGGGAGGGGTGGGAGCTAGCTTCCCCGGCCAGGAGCTCAGGGGCTGGACAGGATGGTCCAGCAGGCTGGATGTGGTCCATGGGCCATAGTTTGCCCACCTCTGATTTACTCTGCCAAAAGAAGAGGGGGAGTGTTCTTAACTCGGGGTAGCTAACCTATGTTAAGTTAAAATGGTAGAGAAGACATGGCGATTGAGCTGAACTCAAGTTGCTTATCCGAGATGGTTAATGGGTTAACTAGCCTGAACTAAGAACACACTTTTTTGCAGTATAGACATACTTTCAACCTTACTCTAGCTTCATGCAAAATTGGTGTCCGACAAAATAACATGATGCTTTTGCAGGAAGATCAGAGGATAAAAACCATTTTTACCATTTGGTGCAGGTGATCAATTGGTACAGAGTGTATGCTCTCACAGGAAAATTGTAATATCCACACAAGAGACTGTAACACAACAAAAATCTACAGCAATCAATAGTTTGGCAGGGGGGTTGGGGAAAGGCGTAAGAAAAAAAAACAATCAGCACCTAACCAGCAGTGATGCCAGTGGCCCCAAAAGAAAACACATTTTGTTCTACAGATACTATCCATGTACCCACAATGGAGTAAGGTTCATATTTATTGAATGTGATGTATATTTTTTATGCTGGAAATTTCTCCAATGTTCTCAGTTTTCCAGTGATGGTAAATTGTGTCTAAGTTGACCTCTCTCTGTCTATCCCACATCCACCCTGCTTTTCCTCCCCATGGACACCACCCCAGGGTGCCCCCAGGAAGGCGTTGCTATTATAGCCTGAAGTGAACAGGAGCACACAGACTGGGCATCCCTGTCCCAAAAGCAGTGGCACAGGATCCCCTTGCCATAGGTCCCTGCTGGGCCAGACAAGGAGAACAGCCTGGCTTGTTCCGCGCCCCACCCCCTGCACTCCACCCCAAAAATCCTTACTGCTCTCTGCTGGCTTGAGGCCAGTTCTCGGTGCCAAGAGGAGCTGCCATGGCTTTTGGCAGGTATAGTGTGGTCTAGGTGTCAGCCATGCTTGTAGCCACATGAGATGTGTAGGAGGTACCACATTTCTGCATGGCTGCGTGTATGCATGGCTTAGAGGGAACATTACCCTAACTGACAATGTTATACTAGTACAACTTTCAAGTGTACGCCAGAAATGTAACCTGTAATAGTAGGAGAGAGAGAGCAGGAGGAAAAAAAATGTGGATCCTAGATTAAAAGGCTGATCCTGCACCATGGCTCATGTGAGTAATCCTCTCACATGACTTCTCATGTCAGTAAGTTGGTGTAGATCTGGCCCCTAAGTAAGAAAGGCACACAAGCAGCACAAGTTTTATTTTCTGGCTATAGTATGTTTAGGGTAAGCAGATAACAAGTGTGAAAAATTGGGACCGGGGTGAGGGGTAATGGGCATCTATATAAGAAAAAAACCCAAATATCGGGACTGTCCCTATAAAATTGGGACATCTGGTCACCCTAAGTATGTTAGAAATAAACTCTCTATAGTAAAGGCCACTAGATAACTCGAAACTGACAAGTGGAAAAGAATGCAGATTACTGAACTACAGACACTAATAGGAACTTACTTTGGATACCAGTATTATAAGAGAGAACTAGTCAATGAGACTATTAATAATTCTGCAGGTACACTGTTTCTTCTTATTCTTGGGCTATAAGCAGTAGGTCTATCCCGTCAGCCAGAAGGGAGAACTTCCTCTGGTTGAAGAGTTGTATGCAGTCTTCCTTAGCTGGAAACTGCTTTTTGTATACAGTATTATTTCTACTTTTGTATGGTGCACACCTGCATTTCTGCTGGAGAATATTGGAGTCTTGTGATAGGCATACGTTTCCAATTGGCAGACGAGAGCTTGAGTCAATTCCTGCAAACACACAAGTGCTTACTCTGATTGATGTGAGTAGTTCCACTGACTTCAGTTGGATTTCTCACATGCATAAAGTTAAGCTAGTGAGTGTTTTCAGTATTGGACTGTGGAATTTATATTGACCTATTTAAATCATATGTGTATTTTGGCTACTAGCTGGAAGTATAAGAATATCTATCGTCCAAACAAAAATGTTTTGAACTAGAGTTTGTGTTTTGCATGTAGAAGAATAGCTGAATTCCTGAAAATACATACTTGGGACAAACAGAGAGATGAATAATTGTTTGGACGGGTGTTAAGGAAAGAATTTTTATGACCAAGAATTACAATTAAATGCAGTCACTTTTTCCAAAGTAGCAATAGGTGAGTAGCCTTGTATAGTGTTAATCTTCGTTTATGATCAAGATAGTATTATTCATGTGAAACTGAAGTGGCTAAGATGAGAGGCTATGGAAAAGACTGAATTTAGGCAAAGTGATTTCCAAGATGTCAGATCCTAAGGATCACCTCTGGGCAACAATACCTTAAAATACTTTTCCATCGCCTCACATTTTGCAGATCAATCAGCACCTGGCGAACAATGGAAAATAGCGCATAAAATGAAATCTTGGATGGAAAGATCCTGATGAAAACATGATTTATAGAAAAAAACAAACCTGTGCTTTCTAAATTAATGTTTAACTTTTTTCCCCAAACGCTGAGAATAAAAAGTAGGTCAACAAGTGCATTTAAATAGCTCATTCCACAGTGTGGTTTAAATGAGTGCTAGTGACAAGTGTATGATGTGCTGAGCATTTTGGTTTTTCCTTTTATAGACTATTGGTTAAATTTAGACTTGTTCAAAGTGGCTGTTATACATAAACCTCCAGGCAAATCCTCAGATCTCTGTCAGGTCCTCTTTTTTTTTTTTTACACTTACACCATTGTGTCATTGTCTCCATAAGCAATATGTTTTATGCTACCAAGCAATTATTGTAATAAGCTTTAGTTTGGCTTCTACAGTGGAGCCTTGAAATAAGGAGCTGCCATTTGAATTAATTTGAACTGGATATCTAGCTCATTGGTCAGAGTAGTCATTTGCTAGGAACCTGAGGATCTGGCCTTTAACTTTGTTGAGGACCTTCTCCTGTACGGTGATTTTAATTTAGAATGCTCAACTATGACCAGTCTGAACCCATTCAGAAAAGTGTTGTGTACCACTGAGCTGGGTGGTACCTGCTCAGTTCAGGTAGTTTTACTCCCCTTGCAAAATTACTCTGAGTCACACACTTTAGATCAAAGAAATGTCCTGAGATGAAACAGTATCTTGAAGAGCTTTCGCAAGAGTTTGTCCTTAGCTTCAAAAGCCATTCTTTTGACCTGTGACCTCTTTCTGTCTCCTGAGGACTGTCAGAAACAATGTTGGCCCTAAAGTTTGCAGGGGTGGGGGGCTAAAGCTGAGAGTAGAAAGATCTTGTAACTCAGTTAAGACTAACTTTTCTTTCCTCATTAGTCTTCCTTCATTGTTTGCTGTGCAGAGGGTTCTCACCTGTGCTGTACTTGGAAATGTTGAGATATCACCAGAGTTGAGTGAATAATGAGGAAAACTACTCACTAATGTTCTGGCAACTTCTAAGTAGAATTTTTCTTAGCTCTTTAGTCATTTTTATCCACATTCATTGTTTCTTTGTGAAAATCTGTGGGAGTGAAGTGTTTGTTCATAGGAATGTTTGTAGAGAATAACTTTTGGACCTGTAGTCGAGATTTCTCCCACTGCAAAAGTAGCTTATTACAGGTTATATCCAGTAAGAGAGCAGAAGCAAAGGATAAATTCCTGTATTAAGTTCAAATGTATTATCTTTGTCAAGGTTGTATATCATTCAGCTTTCACCTACATAGCATCATAGAAATGTAATCTGGAAGGAACCTCAGGAGGTCATCTAGCCCATCCCCCTCTGCTGAGTTAGGACCAAGTATACCTAGACCAGTGGTCTCCAACGTGGTGCCCGCGGGCGCCATGGCACCCACTGGGGCATTTATGTGCGCCCGCCTAGTGCCCAGCAGGGGAGAGAAGCTGCGGCCCCACGCCTGCTGGGGACAGAGAACTCTGGGCCTGCAGGCTGCGGGTGCTGGTGTTTTCTGTCCTCGCGGCTTCTCTCTGGCTTCTCTCTTCTTTCTGGATTAATCTATTATGTAATATTAAATATGTTTTCATATTATTTAATGTACAAATACAAAATAAGCCTTGAAAAATTGTTGGCGCCCGCCACACTCTTCTGAAAACATGAATGTGCTACTGGCCACAAAAAGGTTGGGGACCACTGACCTAGACCATCCTTACAAGTGTTTGTGTAACCTGTTCTTAAAAAGCTCCAAGGATGGGGATTCCACACTCTTCCTTGGTAACCTATTCCAGTACTTAACTAACTTTTTAGTTAGAATTTTGTTCCCCTAATATTTATTCTAATCCTAAAGCTGAAGATTAAGTTGAGTACTTTTTGCCCTACCTTCATTGGAGATGGAGAGCAATTGATCATTAGCCTCTGTATGCCCAGTTTTTAACCTTTTTTTCATAGGCTAGGTTCTCTAAACCTTCTATGATTTTCTTAGTCTTCTCTGGACTCATTCTTTCTTGAAGTGAGGTGCCCAAAACTGGACACAATAATCCAGCTGAGAGCTCACCAGTGAAGGGTAGAGTGGAACAATTATCACCCATGTATTACACATAACACTCCTGTTGTTACACTCCAGAATGATACTGTCCTCCTTTGAAAATGCTTCACATTGTTGGCACATATTCAATTTGTGATCAACTATAACCCCCAATCTCTTTTTTTAATATTACTGCCTAGCCAGTTATTCCCTATTTTGTAGTTGTGCATTTGCTTTTTATCTTCCTAGATGTAGTACTTTTCCCTTGTCTTTATTGAACTTCATCTTGTTGATGTCAGACTAATTCTCCAATTTATCAAGGTCATTTGGAATTCAATCCTGACCTCCAGAGTGCTTGCAATTTCTCCCATCTTGGTGTCATCCACAAATTTTATAAGCAAACTCTCCACTCTGTTATCTAAGACATTTAGTGAAAATATTGAATAGTACTGGATTTAGGAAAGATGTCTGCTGGACCCCACTAAATATGCCCTCCCAGTTTGACAGTGAGCCATTGATAACTACAGTCTGAATACGTCTTTTCAACCAGTTGTGACCCATTTTATAGTAACTTCGTTTAGACCACACTTCCCTAGTTGGTTTATGAGACTGTCATGTGGGACTGTGTAAGAAACCTTTCTAAAATCATAATATATCTCACCTATTGCTTTTCCCCCAACCCCATCCACTAGGCCAGCAGCCATGTCAAAGAAGGAAATTAGATTGGTTTGTCATGATTTGTTCTTGACAAGTCGATGTTGGCTCTTATAATCCTATTATTCTCTAGGTTTTTACAAATTGATTGTTTGATAAATTTGTTCCAGTACCTTCCCAAGATTTGAAGTTAGGCTGACTGATCTGTAAATGCCCAGGTCATCTTTGGTCCCACTTTTTAAAGAGAGGTACTAATGTTTGCCCTTCTTGTTTCAAAGTCTTACAGGACCTCACCCATCCTGCAGGAATTCTCAAGAATAACCACTGAATGGTGCTGATGCATGGTCTACACAACAAATTTAGGTCAATGTAAGCTGCCTTGTGCTGACCTAGTTGTGCATGTGTCTACACTTAAATTTGTCTCTAAGTACCCCATTACACTGATGTAATAACACCAGCTCCCTGAGTGAGGTCAAGCCATGGCTCAATGCATGGAGGTCAACTCAGCATGAGTGTAGACACTGCATTACCTATGTTGACCTAACAGTCCTCCAGCAGCTGTCCCACAATGTGACCAGAGCAGTCATTGTCTGGCAATGGTTAACTCCACTGTCAGGGGTCACACATACCAGACCAGAAGCCTCCTCCTTTTAAATCCCCTGCAAACTTTTGAAATGCCTGTTCCTGGTTGTCCAGCTTGGTGAGCACATCTCTATTTGCTCTTTGTTGTTGTGCGCAACTGCCCAGCTGACCATGCTGGCTACACACTTCAGACATGCTCCTGCCTGGAACAGACAGGAGATATTGAATCTCCTGGACCTGTGGGGAGAAGAGGCTGGGCAGACACAACTCCAAACCTGGCATAGAAATATTGACATCGACAAGCAGATTGGTTGAGGGATGCAGGAGAAAGGGCTTGAAAGGGACCAGCAGCAGTACTAAGTGAAAGCCAAGGAACTACAGCAGGGATATGGAAAGGTTGGGAAGCCAACAATCAATCCAGTGCTGAGCTGCAGACCTGCCGCTTTTGCAAAGAGCTGCATGCCATACGTGGTGGAGACCCCACCCCATCCCCCCTGCACACCACTGTGGATACCTCTGATGACCCTGAGTCACAGGCTCCTGTTGTGAACAGCGAAGAGCAGGAGGTGGATGAGGAGGAGGAGGAGTATCAGGGGTCCAGCTGTGTCACAAGCCAGGACCTGTTTTTGACTTCACTGCAATCCTGTGAGTCCCTGAAGTTGAGCCTGGATGAGCCTTATACAGGCGAAGGAACCTCAACTAAGTATATAAATAAATTTTCCCAATATGGTGATGGCACTCCCAACTAGGAAACAGCTATCAACTTTTAATTAATTTACTCATCCTACAAGAAGTAGTGATACAACAAAGTGTTAGAGTTGCTATCTGCTTTTCATTACCTTCTTGTGTTGGAGTTGGGGGGACGGGACATGCAGAACAGTTTATGTACACAGGGATGGTCCCTGAATCCTCCTGAGAGATCATGATGAAACTTCCATTGAAGTATTCTGCGATCCTCTCCCTCAGGTTTCTAGGGATGGCAGCCTCATTTCTTTCTCCGTGGCAGGATACTTTGCCATGCCAAGCAGGAATAACTTCAGCAGGCAACATTGCAATATACAGGCTAGTGGTGTACAGACCTAGGTGAATTCAGAACACCAGCAGCAGCTGTGCTTTCTACCTTTGTTACCCTCAGGGGTGAGATATCAGTTAAAACCACCACCTAAGGAAAAAGGTGCCAGTATTCAGTGCTATCACCCTACACCAGTATCCTGTCATGCTGCCCCCTTACCAGTAATGCAATTTGTCTACGCCCCTCCTCCATTACTGAACAGCCAAGGCTTCCTCAGCAGGGGAGCTTGGGCTGAAGGTGCAGCTGGGGGAAGAACTGGGGATGGGGGAGGAGCTGAGGCTAGAGATGGAGCTAGCCTGAGGGCAGAGAGGAAATGAGGGTGGAGCTGGGCTGGGGGAGGAGTGGGGCTGTGGCTGGAGCTGGGCTGGGGCAGAGCAGGGACCGGAGTGGAGCTATGGCTGGGTGGCACTCCTTCTCCACCCTCCATGGGGGGCTGGCCCAGGGCCTGCTGGGTGCCCCCCAAATGTTCCTCTGTGACCCAGTTTGTGGACCACTGCCCTATACTCCATAGTTTCATGCAACTGAGCAATTCTCTCCTCATTTCCTTCACCCCTGCTGGGTCGTACTCACCATGGCTTGAGCTGAGAGTGGCCCAGGCACAAACACTCTAAGCAGCACTGTCAATAAACATGGCTTGTTTAATGCTTTAGGGGAGCAAAGGTAGGGGGGTGTTCTGAATCTTAAGTCTCATTTCCTTTCCTACTATATTGACAATGGTACCTCTGTATTTTATCTGTAGCTATGGCTAATGCAGCCTTGAGGGGTTCCTCCTTGTGATGGGGTATACCTGTTGCACCCGGGACAGGAAGATGCTAACCCTATACTGTGGCCTGAGGAATCCATGCCCACTCGCCCCTGCTGGACATGCTCCCACTGGAACCATAGTATGAAAAGGAGCAGCCCAGCTCAGTCTGCCCTGACCAGGGAGGAGATAGGAGCTGTCGGACTCTCAGACTGCAGGGGCCAGGCACACCGAGACCCAGGAAAACCTACAGAAGCCCATGAGGAGAAGGAGTCATTGGGAACTTCGCCGGCCAACTACCTCAGAGACCCAGAGGACCTGAGGACTACAGGGCGAGAAGACCAGCTAGGAATCAGGGGAACCAGACATTGATTCAGTTGTGGAACTGGAAACAGTTTCAGTATATTTTGGAGGGATCCCTGCTGACTCAGTAGTGGATAGACTCACCACTGATAGGGCCCTGGGCTGGTACCCAGTGGAGGAGGGGTGCCCAGATCCCCCTACCCTGGTTGCCAACCCCTCCTCCTTGGCCATTAAGCCACACTGTCTGGCACAGAAGGACAGTCTGACTCTGTCCACTCTACCATACTGCCTCACTAAAGGGCAGCCCCATTGACTCTGGCCACTAGGTACTGAAGCACGGTCCTATTGGCTCTAGCTGCTAGGCAATACAGTCTTGACTAAGAATAGTCCACTGGCGCTAGCCATTGTGCCATACTGCCTTGAGCTACAGGGCTCCCCTCGCAGTCTTAGGCCACTAGCTGGGCTGCCTTGAATCTAATAGCAGCCCCCTCCCCACCTCCGACTCAGACCATTAGGTCATACTGCCCCAAGAAGAGGCACAGTGATTCAAAGTTGGCCACAGGGCTGAAGCACTCCAAAGGGGTGACAGGGCACACCTGATGCCCCACAGCACTGCTCTACACCCATGGAATGCCTCAGCCAGATGAGCAGGAGGGAAAAAAAGAGGAAGTGGGATGACATGTTCTGTGAGATCCTGCAAGCCAGTTCTGCATCAGACCTTGAACAGAGGGCCTAGAAGGTGAATATTGCAAACTGTATGTGGAAGGAAAGAGTGGGCAGGAGAAAGATGCAGGAAAAGGGAGATATACCAGGACATAATGGGGTTTGTCCAACAGTAAACTCAGATGCTGCAGACTCTTGTGGACCACCAGGTTCAAAAATCCTTAGCTCAACCCCCACCCCCCAGTGCTGACTGTGGAGAACTGAAGCATAGTGCCTTCCTACACATCTCTTCAGCATTCCTCAGGGACTGAATGTCTACCCCTACCACTCCACACTAGGAAAAAGTATGTGAAGCTGTGATTGTCCATGTGTGAACTTCATAGACTTTAAGTTCAGAAGGGACCATAATGATGATCGAGTCTGATCTCCTGCACAATGCAGGCCACAGAACCTCATCCACCCACTCCTGAAATAGACCCCTAACCTCTGGCTGAATTGAAAAACCTTCAAATCATGATTTAAAGACTTCAAGTTAGAGAGTTCACCATTTACAGGAGTTTAAACCCGCAAGTGACCTGTGCCCCATGCTGCAGAGGAAGGCAAAAAAACCCAAAAAACCAGAAGAACCAGAGTCTCTGCCAGTCTGATCTGGGGGAAAATTTCTCCCCAATCCCAAATATGGTGATCAGTTAGACCCTGAGCATGTGGGCAAGACCCACCAGGTAGAGACCTGGGAAAGAATTCTCTAGTAACTCAGCCTTCTTCATCTAGTGTCCTGTCTCTGGCCATTGGAGATTTTTGCTACTGTTCAGCTATGTGTAGCTCCAATGTACATCAGTGTTCCTTCCTCTTGTTTTATTAAGGTTCCTAATTTTTTAAAGGTTAAAATATATTTACTTTTAAGGCCTTCAGGTTTTACTGGAACTGTTTTCATATGTGAATAAAACTTTTTTTTTGTTTTGAAACACATTCATCTTCGAGTTTACAACACATTACTGTATAACACCTGCAGGCAGTGAAAGTAGTGGTCTTGTACACTCACTACCCATAGGATCAGACCCAAACAGTGTAGTCATCATAAATATACAGCTTGCACCCCACCATTAATAGGTGCACATCAGTGATATATACTCACAGATCTGCAGCAAGCACCACTCAATTCCTCACAGGCCCCCAAACTGCAGTACCAGGTTGAGCACAATACACAACTACATGTGGCTTGCTGTTAGTGTTCTTTCAAAGCCTCCCTAAGTCATATAACTCCACACTGAGCTCATCTGATAGCCCTTGTGTCTGGCTGTTCCAACTCAGCAGCCAGAGGCTCTACCTCTGCCCTCCATCTGTGTGGAAAGTTTTCCCTTTTGCTTCACAAATATTATGCAAAACACAACAGGCAGATATAGCCATTGGGATATTTTTCTCATCGAGATCCAATCTGAGTAACAATGCCAGTGCCCTTTCAACCTGCCAAAAGCACATTCAACTGTTGTTGTGCACTTGCTGAGCCTGTAGTTGAATTTTTCCTTAGTGTTGTTGAGGTGGCTGGTGAATGGCTTCATGAGCCGGGGAATAAGAGCTAGGCTGGTCCCCCAACGGTCACTATTGGCATTTCAACATCACCAATGGTAATCTGCCTGTCAGGAAAGAAGGTGCCTGCTTGTAGCTTTCTAAACAGTCCTGTGTTCTTAAAGATGTGAGCATCATCCCTGAGCAGCCAACACTGATGTCAGTGAAACGTCCCCAGTGACCCACCAGCACTTGCATAACAATGGAAAAGTAAGCCTTCCAATTGATGTCCTTTGTGCCAAGGTGGTCGGGGGCCAAAATAGGGATGGGTGTGCTGTCTATTTGTCTACTGTGGTTTGGGAACCCCATAGCTGCAAAGCCATCCTCTGTCCCGCACATTTCCAAGAGCAGGGCCGGCCCACAACATTTTGGCTCAAATGATGCCCCCATGCCCCTCGCTTGGGCCAAAACTTTGAAAGGTCTCAATTCTGCCTTCTTCCTGTTCTTCTCCTCTCCTAATACTGCTCTGCTACCTACCCCAATAAAGGAGGACTAACAACTTAAAATGCCTTGTTCACAATTTTTAAGTAACACGTAACTTTTAAACGCCTGAACAGCAAATGTAACTTTTCTTGTTTGCATAGTAAACACTGGCATTTTTATCTGTTTGAATAATCAAAGTGGTACTTTCCGTACCTTCTTGGTTGCAAAGATTTGAACTGCTTCCTGAAGGTCCACAGTCTGGGCCAGCTCGTGATCCATTGAGATGGTTGCAAGGCCTCTCCTGTGTCATTGTGGAGCATAGATGTGTTTTTATTAACTTCAGCTTGGAGAAGCTGCGTTCTCCACTGGCAACTGTTACAGGAAGTGTTAGAAGTATGTGCAGAGCAACAAAAGCATTTGGAAAGAGGGTGGTCATCTTATTTGTGCACATATATTCCAGAACAGCCTCTGGAATTGATCCTACTGAAATGTATCTTGAAAGGGCTTTCAGTTCATCACCTATATCATTCGCATCAATATTGCGCATGTCATCATGTGTCAACACTGTCTCTAGTGCCCTGCCTTGCAGTGTAGGTCGTCTTCAGGTATAGTGAGGAGTTTTGGAATATCATACAACATCCCAAATATACTGCTGTGTTCCTTGAGCTGCATGAAATGTTCTTCAACTGACTGTATTGCACAATCTAGCATCTGGTTAAAGAATTCAATTGTTGTTTGGGGTCTCTTATGGGATTATCCCGTGCCTCATAATCAAAATGTCATCTTCTTCGGTGACTCTTGTATTCTTGAATGGGTGGGAAAATAGCTTCAGTGTGAAGTTCCTCTGCCAACTTCTGTGCACTCTTCAGAATGTTTTGAAATCCCTCATCTGATCAGTAAAACTGTAGGCATGACTTTGCTTTGTCCAGTTGTTCCATTGCTCCAGATATATCAAGGTCAATACCTTGGAGTCTCTTGCTTACAACATTTATTTCAAACAGTATGTCATGCCACAACACTAAGCCACACAGAAATTTGAAGTTATGTGTTTCTGGTGATTCCGTTTCCCTGTGCCACTGTTCTCCCATGAACAGTTCCTGTCATAGCATTATCCTCCATAATGGCAACTATGGCATCATCTATCTTAATTTGGTGTTTGATAGGCTTTATCACCTCCACTTGACTTTCCCATTGTGTGGCACTCAGTGGTTTCAGTGTCAGAGAGGATGTTCCCAGATGTTGCTTCAAAATTTGCCATCGATGAGTTGATGCAGAGAAAAATAGATGCTTTGAATTACATTAAAAAATGCAGCAGCCTTACTAGAAGCTGATGCTGCATCACTGACCACCAAGTTCAATAAATGAGAACTGCATGGGACAAAAAAAGCTCAAGAGTTTAACTCTTAGATCTGTGTCTGCACTCCTCTGTTCTTTCCTCTCATGCTGGCACCATTATCGTAGCCCTGACCTCTCATGTCAGCTATCGCAATTCCTGTATCTTCCAGCTTTTTAAGAAGCATACTTGTCATACCAGCTCCTGTAGTATCATCAATGTCAATTAATTCTAGAAAATGTTCTGACAGTCACCACTGCAGGGACATTTTCACTAGGTTCTGTTGTTGTTACAAAACGCACCATTAAAGTAATCTGTTCCGTATGGCTGATGTCAGGTGTGCAGTCCAGAATAACAGAGTAATATCTTGCTGACTTCAGATCTGCCACAATCTTCTGTTTGACTTTTGTTGCCAGTAACTGTATGAATTGTTTTTCCAAGGTAGTGGTATGTGTACGTTTCTTGGGTGGTGACTCTTCTTAGATGCTCCTAGTACAGCATCAAACTCAGCCATCAGCTCCACAATTTTAAGGAAGTTTCCATTGTTTGGCACGTGCAGCTGATCTGAAGTGCCATGCAGTGCTAGGTTTTGGGTAGCAAGCATTCTCACAATGGCAATGAGCCTTTCAGAACATTTTGCTAGTAAAGAGACTCTGATGCAATCTTCTCTTGATGCTGATCATCATCTATAGTGGCCTTTAACCTTAGTCACGTCTCAAGCTCTTTCCGCCTATGGACTGCTCTCTGGTAATTTGCTGCCTTCTCATGGCATGACAGATTTCTAGCCAGATTTTTCCAGTCCTTTGTTATGTAGAACCCAATGTGGCTGGAACATTAGACTGGAAGAGTTTGCAACAAAAACAGTACGCAGCATTCTGGGTTTTTGAGTACATAAGCCATGGCCTCTCTACTTTGTCAACATTGGGGATTTCACGCCAGTAATGTGTTGGATGGACACTTCTATTTTCATTGTCTTTGGGGAACATGAATTTTTCACTTGCTGTGGCCCACGCAGTACAAGGAAGTCCCTCAGGCTACTGCTCAAGTGGGTCCACAGTCCTGGATCATCTAGACTTAAGGAACTAAACTCAGCAGCAGCTGTTTCTTGCGCCTCCACCACACTCTTCTCTGATCTACACTTTTCTTCAGGAATGTGCATGGTTACATCCATTTGAGATGGAGATATGGATGCTGCAGTAGCTGCCAGGTCACTTGCACTCTGACTAACTGGAAGATCAGGCATCTCCTCACCACTCACATCCTCACTAGGGCTGGAAGGCTCACCGTGAACATTTGTGTCTATGTATCTCAGGAGAGCTCCTTCCTGCTTAGATAGAAAAGCTTCCTTTGCTTTCTTTCTTTTTCTGAATGCTGCCCCAGAGGGGCGTTTTCTTCTTTCTCTCATGACTGCTGTTCTGTGCCAGCTATAGTGGCTCTCAACACTCAATTGAAGGGGACAAATAAGCAGGCTGGTAGCGGGGCCTGAGTGAGGGAAGATATCAGCGTCTAAAGGGCCTAACTGGCTCGTACTACTTCAGTTGACTGCCTGTTCTCCTCAAGTGGGAAGCAGCAGGAAACAGGAAGCTCCCTGAGAAGCTGGTGTTAATCAGTCCAGGCTCCTGGGGGTGCTAGAGAGGTACATAATAGGCTCCTCCTCTCTCTCCCTGCAGCTCCTGCTCCTTCACTGACAGTGCAGCTCTCGTTTTGATGTTCCTGATTTGGATGTCTGAGGTGAGTTTGGAACACAGATCCAGGAATGTGGCCTTTCACATGTGAAAGTTCTGCAGCCACAGCTCATCATCCCAAACCTAATTATGATGCAATCCCACCAGCCAATGCTCATTTCTCAGACCCAGAAGTGGGGGTCTACTGTTTGTAGCTGCTCTGTGAACACCAGCAACAACTTTCAATTGGTTCTTGCTATGTTCCACAGCGAACTGACTGCCAAGAATTTGTCATGGTCCCCCCCACCTAGTTCTTCTTGTGGGCTCTACAAATACTGGAGGATCATGCATCCTGTGTTTGCAATGCTTATGACAATAGAGCAGAGCGGTGCTGGCACCATGCTTCTGTCTGATGGTGAACAGGACAAGTTTGGCTTGGGTTCATGGAAAATTGAAAATGGGTGCAAAAATTATGAGATAGATATGATATTCAGTCAGCACATGTTTGTTTGTTTGTTTGTTTGTTTGACTTCAGTAGGATTTAAGCATGGGCTTAAAGTTAAAAAGGTGCTTAAGCATCCTCCTTGAACAGGAGCCTAATTCCTTTGTTGAACAGGGATGCACTTACGCATCCCTGGACAATGATGCATATGCTTAAATGTTCTGCTGAATTGGGCCTTAACTAGCAAAACATTTATTTGGAAGTCTGAGAACCAGAGGCTGTAATTTCCAACGGTAACGTGTCTCTGGAATGTAATAGGCGAGCTCTATACACAGTAAAGCAACAATAAGTTTACACTTAAAGTCTAGCACAGCTTCATAGTGGTACCATTTCCAATCCACATACCTTTTAAATATTTAAAGTTCTAAATTGACCTCTTGCTGTTCGTTTTGCTGCTCCCTGTCACAGCTTGCTTTTTACTCTTTGTGAGCCAAACTCTGCTGGCTCTCTTACTGTGAAAGAAAATAAGTGTGCTCATCCTTTAATAAATGATTAAACTGTTCTGGTGTGTCATGGACTGGCCTTCCCTTGCAGCAGAAAGACGAACAGAGCTATCCAAAAGAAATATTTATTATTCATAATGCATTGAGATGACTCCATCTAAAGCAAACATTTCAAATTTGTTTCACATGCTCCTGACACATGCTGCCTATCCTAATCTGCAACAATGAGAACCCAAACATTTATGGTGTTTGGCTCTGGGGTTTTAACAGGGCAACTTGCTGACTTCTGTCTTTTCATGTTACCCAATTTGACAGTAGATAGTTGCACTAGACTGACAGTGTGAGAGACTGAGTCAGAGCAAACATACATGATCTTCTAGTTTGTAAAAACTGTTTTTGCCATTACATTCAGATCTGGCTATTGTAAGATTCAAGCAGCTAATAGGTATGTCCTCCTTGCATTTTATTCTGTTTACAATTTTTGAGAGTTAGTGTATGTAAAGGTGCCAGATTTGCAGTCCATGAGACTGGAGTCCTCTTCATGTACAGAATAGGTGGCAGGGCATAAGACTTCCCCCACTGCTCAAACTGTACATCTCCTCATAGACCAAATCTAGGAATGAGAGAGAAATCCAGTCTCCATGCCCCTTTGTTTTCTGCCTATGGTGCCTCGGCTGAGAATACGAACAAGGGTTCCACTCAGTGCCAGTTGTGGTGATGGCTTTGTGAAGACTTCTCTGCAGGTAGAGGTAGAGCTGAGTGAATAACTGATTTTTTTCCATTTGGTGGCCAAACAAAAAAAAAAATTCCCCCAAATTTGAATATGAATCAAAACTGACTTTTTAAAAATTGTTTTTGTCAAATTATAAAACTGATTCTTGCAGTCTGCCCTGAGTGTGGCATTCTCAGTTTAGTCCATCCCAGGCACACAGTCACAACTCCATCATGCATTTTAGCAGATATAAATCCACCTAAATTTTATCGGTTGAAAGCACTACAGCATTTCAGACTTCCTTTATCAGGCATTGTTACTAGAATCCCTTTAGTCTACTTAGTCTGCCTCTCGGGGAATGATGGATGATGAAAAATGATGTTCCCATTAACTTCAACTGCTACCAATAAACCCTTTACAGATCTCTAATTAATATGAAAACTAGATCTTGTGCATTATGGGATCCTGCTTAAGAATCTAGGTAATTTTGCCCATAAAAGCATGCAGCCCATTAATCTTCATGGCTCTGGGATTCCCAGTATGTCCCATTATGATGAAAAAGGAGCATCTGATGTAGAAAGTGTAAGTACTGTATAGAAAGTTAATACGTGTTTCATTCTTCACTGGTGAATTACAGTTTTATGGCACACATAAATCAAAGCTAGAAGAGCTAAAACATGAGAAACAGTTGTATATCATTCATAGGACTATATTTTTCCAGAATTAAAGTGGGTCTCACTGATTGGAAACATTTTTCATCATAAATTTGATTATTTTTTGGTGTTGTCAGAAGCTGACTTCCACCTCATGTTTCATAGAGATCAAAGGGCTGCTATGTTACTAAACATAAATGCAAATTACTGAAAATCTAGGTTTTGTTGGCCCATAGTTTGATGTAAGAAAAAAGTAGGATGGATCAAAGATAGGTAGGGGGTGTAGATTGGTGCTCACCAACTTCACTGGCCAACCGTCTGCCTGTTTGGGCTTTTTGGACCACTTAAAGTCTACTGTAGGATATTGTTCCTTCTTACTGATCAAAAATGAAAATCTCCACTTCTGTGTAAAGGAGATAGATATGAGACTATATGTAGGAGGGAATCTGGAGTGTCTGATAAGAAGCCAGACACTACAGATGCTTTATTTTTCAATTCACTTTTTAAAAAATTGTTGGCTGTGTTAGATATGGGCTGACTTCACTCAGAAAGCTGACGAATACTGCACCTTTAGTCAATCATGTGGTTTTAGTCATCAGTGCCATTTATCTCTGTTTTTGCTCTCATCTGGAATAGATTAGTTAGTTGAGCTATCATGGTGATTCAGGAAGCTATTACAGAGGGTAGCATAAACTATCTAGTGTGACCAGCTCTCAAGGAAGGCAGTTGGAGGCCTAGTGCAGTCTGTGATTTTAGGAAATGTGCATCTGTTGTAGTAAAGCAGCAGCAATAGTGTCTTTCTGTTAGGGGCAAAAGAGTTCACAATTGGGACTGTGGCCAGAGCAGTGAGAGAGTTTAAATAATTAAGACCTCCTTTCCTACCGTCACTCTGAAGCCGTGTATGGCTCAAATGGCAGTGAACCCAGAATAGTTTGGTTGAGGTAGAGGGGTAGGATGCATACAGCATCTGTATAGGAGGCTAAACTCCCTACACATTGCAGAACTATCCTCCTGATCCACAGCAGCAAGATGGGAGATTTTCAGTATGGGATGTGTTGTGATAATTGGTTCTACGAATTTATCCTGTGAGCTTAAATATGAAAAGCGAGTATAAGTTCATAAAATGTCACAATAACCTGTCACAACAAATGTTGATAGGCAAATGTGCCCCCCCCCCAAAAAAAACACCTACCCCAAAAAACAGCAAACCACCAGAACCAGTAAATAGTCCAAACAGAAAGGACTACTAACATAACTAAAGACTGCTAAAATCATGCCTGGTAAACAAGAACAGTGTAAGACTGAAACTCAGCGAACAACAATTGGTATATCTCAAATTAGGCCTTTTAGTGAACAACAAAATACAAAATGGGCTATTCTGCTCAACACTCCCTCTTGGGGATATTTAAAAAAAATGTGGGGAAAAATTGACAGAAAAAGCAGCTACACTGAGGGCTAACATGTCTTCTACACTGAGGGCTTCAATGTCTTGTGGAATGCTGGACCGTCTGCCTCTTAATCCTAAAAGATGTCCTGACTAGACCAGGCCTGGAAAAGGGACCCAAATGTATGTCACCTCCACTGGCTCTGGCTAAATCCCAAACATAGTCATAGAATTTAAAGCCAGCAGGGACCACCAGATTATCTCCTCTGACTTCCTGTAAATCTCAGGCCACCAACACCCGCACACTAACCCTAACAACCAAAATTAGACTAAGTATTACGGTCAGTAGCAGACTAGACTGTTATGTGCCACAGGCAGAGAACAGCAGGTGCACCAGTGCCAGAGGGCCTCTGCAGTGGCAGGGAAATGCTCAGTGAGATATAGCCAGATAATCCTGGCAAGTGAACTTCACCCATATGTGGCAGAGAAAGGCAAAACCTGCCCAAGGTCACTGACAGTCTGACCACAGGGGGAAATTCTTTCCTACCCCACGTACAGCGATCAGTTAGACTCTGAGCATAAGAGCAAAACTAGCCAGCCAAGCAGATGAGAGAATGAATGCTTGGCACCACCTCCGAGCCTTGCTCCTCCCCATCCACTGTCCCATCTCCAGCTGTAGCAATTCCTGATGCTTCAGAGGAAGAAGATTTAAAAAACCCAACAACCCATTTGTGGCTGGTGGGGAAATTCTGAAACTCTGACGCATGAGCTTTCAGGGACATAAGACATAAGCCAGAAGTGAGCCCCAGGACTGCTGAGCTCTACCTCCCACCATCACAAGCAACCCTATCATGCAGCTCTTTTTCAAAGTAATTAAGTTATTTGTGCCCCCCCCAACTCCTAGTGGGAGGCTGTTCCAGAACCTCACCCTTCTGATGGTTAGAAACTTTCTAATTTCCAGCCTGACTTTGTTCATGGCCAGTCTCACCTGGGATGTGAGATTTCGTCTCTGCCTCCTGCCTCAAATGTGTCCTCTTCCTTTTCTACCTTATTTCTTTCCTATCCCTTGCCTTTTTTCTTCTGATTAATAAGAATCTGACTTAGCTGGCCAGGACTGCATATTTTGCAACATTGCTGTAACACTGTGATGAGTAAGACAGTGCCCTGAAAAGCCCAATGCTGGTACAAGTTTGCCAGGTCTCAAAATGGCTAATAAGACTATGAGCTGTGTCACTGTTTTTGCAGCAGTGAGGCTGCAAGTGGTAGTCAACATCAGAGACAAAAGTTGCATTTTTTTTATCTTCTCTGTTTTTTTTCTTTCCCCTTTTGTGTGTGTCTTGTTTTCTAGAAATTGATAGAAATTTAACACCAACTAACTTCTCTTTTCCCCAAAAGGTCAGTTATTACCATATTTAATAGACATCTAAAAGATATCAGACAAAGTTGTTTTTTGTCATTCTAAAGATTCTCCAGCTAAAGAAAAAAAAGGAACGTTGTTAAAAATAAAAGCTTTATTTAATAACTTACATTTCAAATGCTTTAACTGTTTCCCCTTCTTTTGCATATCTTTAACAAAAGGATAAAAGAATAAAATAATTTTAATGATGTTTGCGCCCTGGAGGACTAAGCAGGCTAAGTTTTCTGTTTACCCAACCTCAGACCTTGTTTGATGCTCTTTAATGTTGGACTGTCACAGGGTCAAGTTAACACCTTTGACTCTTTGGACCACTTTATTTCTCTTAAATCAATTCAATAGGCAGCAGATTGGTCATGCAGGAGTGTGACTAGTGGATCTGCAACAATGTAAATTCTCCCCCACTCTTGTGTTGGCTGGAGAATGGTGTTATGCAGCAACTTCTGAGGCCAATGCACTCTAATCTGCAATAGTGGCTACAGAGTGGTTTGTGCAAGGAAGGAATATTTGGTCCGGATGGAAGAATTCCACATTACAGAGTTACAGTATCAGACAGAGGAATTAGGATCTTGAAGAATTCTATGAGTATTTAGAGAAACTGTTGAGTGGCATAATTCCTATGGCTGCTGAGCCTAGTGAGCTCATAGGTGCTGTGAAAAGAGGCTTGTCTATGGTGCAAATCCCTAATACACTGCTCCTGTTATGATAGTAAGGCACATGCACTGTTTCACATTGGTGCAGTGTATGATGTAATTACATTGGTGTACATTTCCACAATCGAGACAACCCCTTTGTAATAACGAGGCTCAGAGGTTTGGATCCATCTCGATAAAAACCCAGAAGTCAGATATTGCTCTGAATTTCATGGATGTGCGGACTAGGGCTGGACATTTCAGACTCAGACAGAAATTCCACCTGAGTTTGCGGTTTTCAAGATTTCCAGCCCTAGTCTGCACATCCATGAAGTTCAGAGCAATATCTGACTTCTGGGTTTCTATCGAGATGGATCCAAACATCATTACACTGCACCAATGTTTCTTTTCGCTAAATTGTAAGCATAAGGGAAGGGATAGTGCTAATTGGTTTACACAGAAGACTGAAGTCAAGAAATTTGTGTTCTATACCCAGCCCCACTGCTGACCTGCTATATGACCTTGGGCGAGACTCTATGTCTTCTTTTCTTCATCTGTAAAACTTCTATGAACAGGTATTCATTATCGGTACAAAAATCTGCGATACTTTACTATTTGGGTTCAGCAATGCCCTCTACACCAGCTGCTGCAAGGCAGGTGGCAAAGAGGAATATTGCACCGATTGTTTGATTCAGTTTTATTAGTTAATTCAGTAAAAATATCCATTAAAAATATACTTGAAACTGCTGCACAATTCAACACTAGGGGGTCACAGAAACCAGGAGCTCTTTTTGCAGAATCCAAGTCCGATTTGCTGCAGGGTACACTGGCCATGATTGTACCCAATGACATAACCAGTCCTTCTGAGGTTAGACAATTGCAAGTGGTGAAGAGGGATTTCCAACATGTGGTCTCAGTGTTTTTTTTTTGTTGTTCCCTTTTAACAAGGATTGTCAGACCTACCTTTTTGCTAGCTGCCAGAAAGGTAATGAGACCTGAGTTAGAAATGCAGTGAGTGACAAGAGCTGAGCAGTCCGATTCAGTATATTGCTCCATAAAATACTTTAAAACTGGCAAACATAGTTATACACAAGACATAATGATGAGCCCATATGGAATGGGAAAATATTTGGATATAGAATTTTGCTCTTAACTTTTCTGGTCTTCCCTTAGTAAGCAGGCAGGCAATGGCCTCCAAAGTTAAAACCAATGTTATTTTTTTGGCCAGCTGGGACAGAGGATTCAATTTCACTAGAGCCAGTTGGCTATCTTCTGCCCTCCTTCCACCTATTAGCCTGAAATATGTCATCCTTGAGAAGTGACCTGAATTCTGGGTCTCAGAGCTTATTTCTTTGGCTTTTTCTGTTGGCAGCTGAAGTGCTAGTAAATATTAATTATTAGTGCTGTATGTGCTGTGCTTTATATACATACATGCAGATATTAAACACAAAAACGATGCCTACAAAACTCCAAATCTACAGCTTTAAACATGGAAAAATCAGGAAATGAAAAAGCTAAGGTTCTCAAACTTCCTAATCTTGCCTCCCTGATGCTGCATATCATATGCAATACTTGTAAATACTTTTGGGCTGTTAAATTTATACCTAAGTGTGTACAGTATGTGTAATGAGAGGGAATAAATGTTATGAGGGCCATAATATTTTAATTTCCTGAGTTTGGAGCATTTAAGTTATTAATCTTAATATTCCATTACTGAGTTTTTGTACTTGTTTTCATTTTTTAATAATATAAGTAGTAGAAGGAAAGAGAAACTGCCTGTTTTTAATAATGTTGGCATTTTAAATGTCCCTTGTAGGCTTTGAAAGTCACATCTAGAACAATGAGTTGAATGGGGCCTGTGAGGGGTGATTTTGTATCTTTTCTGATGCTATTGTTTGGCTGAGGTCTGTTTTCTGCAGAGGCAGCAGCATATCAGTTTACATTGTGAATCTTCTCAATGATAATTTAGAATATGCAGAAAATTACAGATAACTGTGGAGAGTTCAATCACTCTTGTGGGTGTGGGTATGTGTGTGAGGGAAGTTGTGGGGAGGTTGGTATTTCAATAGGACACTTGCATTTCCCTTAATTAAATTGTCCCAACAGTCAAGAGCAACCCTTTTTCCTGCTGAACCCCCGGTCAATTCAGGCCAGGAGAATGTGCTGTTCACCCAGTACCCTAGTAACATCCCAGAAATATGCAGGACTTAATTAGGCTGCTAACATCTCAGGAGATGCCACAACTGAGCATGTGCAGAAGGTAACTTTTTCAGTTTTTTGCAATTTTCCCCTCAGGCTTAGTCACAGAGAGAATCATTTCTCATAAAGAATAAACCACAAGTAGAATCTCTCTGTGTGTATCCAGATACTTTCCAATAATGTGGATTGTGAAGATACGTTTTTGCTTTGTTTCCCTTTTTCCCCTGCTGTACAAAGGTGGTAGTGGTATTTTTTATTTTAACTCCCTCTCATAATTAGACTCTGACTCATAGATTTTAGGGCAGATGCATTATGAAACAGTCTTCAATTACATTCATAGATTAAATTCATGGCGTTTAAAGCCAGAAGGGACCATTAGATCATCTAGTTCAGGGGTTCTCAAACTTCATTGCATGGCAACCCCCTTCTGACACAAAAATTACCACACGACCCCAGGAGGGGGCACCGAAGTCTGAGCCCGTCCCAGCCCTGCTGCCCCAGGTGGGGGTCAAAGCCAAAGCCTGAGCCCCGATGCCCACACGGAGGGCGGGCCCAAAGTCCAAGGGCTTCAGCTACAGGCAGGGGGCCTGTAACCTGAGCCCACCACCCAGGGCTGAAGCCCTCGGGTTTTGGCTTTAGCCCTGGGTAGTGAGGCTCTGGCTTTGGCCCCGGGAGGTGGGGCTTAGACTTTGGCCCTGGGCCCCAGCAAGTGTAAACCCGCCCTGGAGACCCCGTTAAAACAGGGTTGCGGCCTACTTTGGGGTCCTGACCCACAGTGTGAGAACCGCTGATCTGGTCTGACTTTAAAAGTCCTTAAATTTCACAGTTACCCTTATCTAGTGATGGAACTGGTACACGAGTGCCAGAGCAGAGGCAGTCAGAGCTAGAATCAGGGACCAGGAATCAGAGCCAAGGGCCAGGAACCAAGCAGTGAAATGGAACAGGAGTAAGGCTAGTAGCAGCGTAGGCACAGGAGAGATCACATCTGTAGCCACGTGCATTGAACAGCTGAAGATCAGTTGTTTCTGTTGGGCTTAAGATCAGGCTTACTGACTTCCTTGGCCAAACTGGTGGAGTGGTCAATCAGATGGCCCTGCTGTGCTCACAGGCTTCCCGGAGACTGGGCAGGTGCAGCTGCAAATCCTTATTCCTGACATATGGAGCTTATGTTTGATTAAAGCATAATTTACTTTTGGATAAAGCACATTTTACAGGAGAGCATCCAGTCTTTATCAGAAAACATCAAGAGATGGAGAATACATTACTTGCTTGGTAATTTCCCCCCAGTGTTTAATAATCCTCATTGTTAAAAAATCATGACTTTATTTCTAATTTGAATTTGTCTGGTTTCAGCTTCCAGCCATTTGTTCTTGTGATGGCTTTCTCCATCAAATTGAAAAACCGTTTTAGTAGCCAGTGTTTTTTCCCTGTGAAGGTACTGTAATTGAGTCACCTTGAAATCTTCTTTTTGCTAAGCTAAACAGAGCAATCTCATTAAGTCTCTCACTGTAAAGCATTTTTGCCAGTCCTCAAGTCATGTTTGCGGTCCTTTCTGTACCCTCTCCAGTTTTTCAATATGCTTTTTACAATGTGGACACCAGAACTAAATGCAGCAGTCTAGTGTTGCTCATGCCATTGCCAAAGTAAAATCACCTTCCTATTCCTGCTCATTACTCCTATTTGTACCCCCCAATGACCACATTGGGATGGAGTTTTTGTTGTTGTTGGGTTTTTTTTGTGATAGCATCACACTGGGAGCTCACATTGTGTTGCTTGTCCATTATGACCCCTGCAGTCTATTCAGACTCACCTTGTTCCAGGACACACCTAGTATGTAGGTATGGCTTGTATTTCTTGTTCCTAGATGTCTAACTTTGCATTTGGCTGTATTAAAATGCATTTTGTATGAATTCAAGTGGCCCAAACAACTCTGTACGGCTACACTGTCCCTCATTCTTATTTACCATTCCTCCAATCTGTGTCATTTTCAGATTTTATAACCAGTGACTTTATATTTTCTTGCAGCTAATTTATTTAACTGTTGAACTGGCCTTAGCAGAACCCCCACCCCCGCAAACACCTCCATTTGCTGACTACTTTTTGAGATCTGGTAGTTACTCAATTTTTCATCTATTTCACGTCTTTTATCCGTATTGGATAGTGCTAAAATTTTAGTCAGAATGTTGCGAAGTATTAAATCACACACTTTACAAAAATCTAAGTGTAGTACATCTACTCAGTTACTTTTATCAACCAAACTTGTAACTCATCAAAGAATGAACTCAGGTTTAATATTTTTTTCCACGACACCCTTGTCTCATTCAGTTTTGGGTGAGAAAGTAACTTTCTACCCAAAATTACTAAAAATATATATTCTAGAGAAACAAGACAAGGCAAACCACAACTTAATAGCCTTAATGTCAATTCCTGGGGGAAAAACCCCAATATTTTAGTAACTTGGGGTTCTTATTACACATTAGGGAATACCAAAATTAAAGACAAGCAAAAGATCCACAATTATAGATTGACTATTAATAAAAAAAGACAAAATTAAAAAAAATCACAACAAAAGCAAGCAGTAACCAATGGTTACTTCAGCTACAGTCTTTTCTGTACATCTCTCAATGGAGACCTTTCATAGGGCATGTCTACACCATCAGAGTTACATCACCAGCAGTTACAGCGCTGCTCGGCGAGCGCTGAAGGGAAACCACTGTTGTGTGTTCACACTGTCAGTTGCCTGCACAATAATGTGTTCACACTTGCAGCAGTATTCAGAGTGGTGCACTCTAGGCAGCTATCCCACAGAGCATCTCTTCCTCTTCTGCTGCTAACAGTTGTAGGAAGGCAGAGGGAGTCACAGGGCATCTTGGGTCCTGTTCCAATGCCCTGTGATGCATTGCTTGCTTCACATCCCAGCAACCCCTGTGCTTCTGTCCGCATTTGGCGCCATCTTTCAACAGTTTGTGTACTGTGCACTCTGCCTCTTCGGTCTGCAGGAATGGATCCCGCACTGTGGACCAATATGCTGCTCACTCACTAACATGTCACGAGTGGCAATGGAGTTATTCCTTAAACTATAAAGGCAAGAGGAGTGTGACATTGATCTCGCCACACGTAGTAGCTATGATACGAGATTGCTTGTGGCATTCATAGAGGTGCTGATAAGAACATAAGAATGGCCGTACCGGGTCAGACCAAAGGTCCATCTAGCCCAGTATCTGTCTACCGACAGTGGCAATGCCAGGTGCCCCAGAGGGAGTGAACCTAACAGGCAGTGATCAAGTGATCTCTCTCCTGCCATCCATCTCCATCCTCTGACAAACAGAGGCTAGGGACACCATTCTTACCCATCCTGGCTAATAGCCATTTATGGACTTAGCCACCATGATTTTATCCAATTCCCTTTTAAACATTGTTATAGTCCTAGCCTTCACAACCTCCTCAGGTAAGGAGTTCCACAAGTTGACTGTGTGCTGCGTGAAGAAGAACTTCCTTTTATTTGTTTTAAACCTGCTGCCTATTAGTTTCATTTGGTGACCCCTAGTTCTTGTATTATGGGAATAAGTAAATAACTTTTCCTTATCCACTTTCTCAACATCACTCATGATTTTATATGCCTCTATCATATCCCCCCTTAGTCTCCTCTTTTCCAAGCTGAAGAGTCCTAGCCTCTTTAATCTTTCCTTGTATGGGACCCTTTCCAAACCCCTAATCATTTTAGTTGCTCTTTTCTGAACCTTTTCTAGTGCTAGAATATCTTTTTTGAGGTGAGGAGACCACATCTGTACACAGTATTCGAGATGTGGGCGTACTATGGATTTATATAAGGGCAATAATATATTCTCAGTCTTATTCTCTATCCCGTTTTTAATGATTCCTAATCACAATGGAACACTGCTTTTGAGCTCAGGAAACAAGCACTGAGTGGTGGGATCACATTGTCATGCACGTATGGGATGACGAACAGTGGCTGCAGAACTTTCAGATGAGAAAAGCCACTTTCATGGGACTGTGTGATGAGCTCGCCCCCACCCTGCGGCGCAAGGACATGAGATTGAGAGCTGCCCTGATAGTGGAGAAGCGGGTGGCTATTGCAATCTGGAAGCTGGCAACTCCAGACAGCTACCGATTGGTCGCTAACCAGTTTGGAGTGGGAAAGTCTACCATTGGAATCATGTTGATGCAAGTTTGCAGGGCCATTAATCGCATCCTGCTCAGAAGAACCTTGACTCTGGGTAACGTGCATGACATTGTGGCTGGCTTTGCACAAATGGATTTCCCTAACTGCGGAGGAGCTATAGATGGGACGCATATTCCAATTCTGGCACCCAGGGCCAGCTTTAGGAAGCGCGGGGCCTGATTCGAATAGTTTCGACAGGGCCCCGGCAGGGATGACTAAAAAAAAAAAAACACGTAAAAAAACACGTGGCACTTGTACTCACCAGGCGGCGCTCCTAGTCTTCGGCGGCGGGTCCTTCACTCACTCCAGGTCTTTGGTGGCACTGAAGGACCTGCCGCCGAAGTGCTGCTGAAGACCTGGAGCAAGTGAAGGACCTGCCACCGAAGTGCTGCCGAAGACCCAGAACCCTGCTGGGTGAGTAAAAATTTAAAAGGAGCCTCTAGCCAGGGAAGGGATTCTCGGCCACTTGCCCCACTCCCCGACGGCTCTGCCACTGGGCGTGGGGCCCTCTTAGGCGCAGGGCCTGATTCGGGGGGAATTGGTGGAATTTGCCTAAAGCCGGCCCTGCTGGCACCAGCCCACCTAGCCACTGAGTACATTAATTGGAAAGGGTATTTCTCTGTGGTTCTCCAGGCACTTGAGGATCACCATGGGCATTTCACGAACACTAACACAAGCTGGTCTGGAATGGTGCATGACACAGGCATCTTTTGGAACACTGGCCTGTTCAGGAAGCTGCAAGCAGGGACTTTCTTCCCGGCCTAGAAGATCACGGTAGGGGAAGTCGAAATGCTGATTGTGATCCTGGGAGACCCTCCCTACCCCTTAATGCCCTGGCTTATGAAGCCATACACGGGGAATCTTGATAGAAGCAAGGAATGGTTCAACAATAGGCTGAGCAAGTGCAGAATGACTGTTGAGTGTGCTTTTGGCCGTTTAAAGGCCCACTGGTGCTGCCTATATCAGTGGCTGGACCTGGCTGATGACAATATTCCTATGCTTATAGCCATGTGCTGTATGCTCCATAATATTTGTGAAGGTGAAAGCTTCACTCAGGGCTGGACTGCTGAGGCTCAGCGCCTGGAGGCTGAATTTGAAGAGTCAGAGATCAGAGCTATTAGAGGGGTGCAGCGCGGGGCCCTAAGTATCGGGGATGCTTTAAGGCAGCAATTTGCAGCTGAAAGCCACTAATATTTGTTGCTATGCTCGGGAGTGAAGTACTTGTAATGCTAGGAGGTGATTGTGATTGGTGCAGATAATGCACTATGAAGGTTTCAGAAAATTGCCTGTTGCTTTGCAGGGCTCTGTTTGCTTTCAATTAATGGAATAAAGATTGCTTTTAAACCAAAACAGTTACACCTCTACCCCGATATAACGTGACCCAATATAAAACGAATTCGGATATAATGTGGTAAAGCAGCGCTCCAAGGGGGGCGGGGCTGCACACTCTGGTGGATCAAAGCAAGTTCGATATAACACGGTTTCACCTATAACGCGGTAAGATTTTTTGGCTCCCGAAGGCAGTGTTATATTGGGGTAGAGGTGTATTTTATTTAAAAACAACAACCGGAGGGGAGAGAGAAGCAAAAAAACACATCAGCACTGTGAGGGCGGGGGAAAGGGAGGGTCCCAGGAGGAGGTGGGGTCCCAGGACGGTTAAAGATTTGTGTATGTCCAGGTATCATATTCATCCTTGTCCTTTGGAGTACAGTGCATCAGGTACTGTACTTCATCAGGGCTAAATTGCAGAGGGATGGGTGTTGAGTGCAGTGGGTACTGGGAGTCCGCAGGGCTGGATTGTGACGGGGCAGGAGTGGAATGCAGCGGGTACAGACTGGAGTCGACAGGTTGACAAGAGTGTGTTGGCAGTATCTGGGGGGCCCATGGGAAGGAGTTTTGCGACAGCAGCTGCAGGGGAGGGTGGGCGCAGAGCTGCTTAGTTTGCAGTGCTAGTAGTACCTGGAGCATGTCTGCTTGGTGCTCCATAATGTTTAAGAGCCGCTCTGTGGCTTCATTCTGGCATGCCACATTCTTCTTTCGGTCCCTATTCTCACTGTCCTGCCATCCCTTCAGTTCTTGTTTTTCGGCTGTGGAGTGCATCATGACATCACACAGAAAGTCCTCCTTAGTTCCTTGTGGCCGCTTTCTAATTCTGCACAGCTGTTCATAACAAAGAGGGAGGCTGGTCTCCCAAGATCATCTCTGTGAAGTTTAAACGCAACATTTTACAGAAGCAGTATTGTTTGCAACACAGACAACACTGATTCAGTGATTTAAAACACAGCCAGTACTCACACACCTGTCACTAACTGGCTGACCCCAGGCAAGCACACATGAGCCACAAGACCCCAAAATGATGAGTAGCCGCAAAGGCAGGATAAATCAGTCTTCCTGGACCATGCTGTACACTGGGCATGTGGCTCTTGGGGAGAACCAGCACTGTAGCGGGGGCTGATAGTCATTCCTGTACCCACACTTTCCACAGGATGTGATCATTATGGAAGATATCTCGCTGCTGAGGGAAAGCAGGGAATCAAGTGAAGGTCTTCTCCAAGACTGCAGCTTCCGCCCTGGCTCGTATGCGTCTCGCCTGTGTGCAGCAATGGTCCCCTCCAGTGATGGCAGAGTGGCATGGGAAAGTTACCCTTAATGGGGTAAGAAACAAAGCAGCTCTGCCAAAGAACCTGTGGCAGCAGATTGCCCAGTATCTCAATGAAAGTTTTGTGGAGATCTCTGAGGCAGATTCCTGTGAAGTGAGGGAGTCAATCAACAGCCTGTTCTGCCGCTCAGACTAGACATCTGGTGGTATGTGCATCATACAGACAAAAGCCTGCTTTGTGCAACCCTCCTACCTCCAACAACTCGCTTCAGTGATTCCCAAAATCAAAGCCACTTACCAGGGCCTCCTCTCCTGTTTGTGCTTTGCCAGGATCCAACTGCTGTGACTGGCTAGCCTCCTCCGGGGTAGAGAAGAGCTCCTGGCTGTATGCCTCTCTTACCTCCAAGTCGTCCTCTGCCTCTGGGTCCCCCTGTCCCTCCACATCCTTGTCCAAGATTTCCTCCTCTTGGCTCGGTCCACTCTTGACTGGCACACGAGCCACCAAAGTATCCATAGTGGCCTTCACAGTGGAGAAGGGGTAACCACCAAGTATTGCGTCCAACTCTTTGTAGAACCGGCAGCTCATGGGTGCAGCACCGGAGCGGAGGTATGCCTCCTGCGCCAAGGCAGACGTTCTGCAGCTCCTTCACTTTGACCCTGCACTGCAATGTGTCCCAATCATGGCCCCTTTCTGTCATGCATCATGAAATCTGTCCGTAGGTGATATCATTCCTACAGCTGGAGCGCAGCTGGGACTGGACAGTCACCTCTCCCCAAATGCTGTTGAGGTGCAGCAGCTCCCCATTGCTCCAAGCAGGGGATCACCTGGTGCGTGGAGCAGGCATGGCCACCTGGAAAGATGTGCTGGGACCACTGCATGCGTCATTGAGCAAACAGGAAGGGGGCTTTCAAAAATTCCAAGGAATTTAAGGGGTGGGGCTCATGGTAGGTGAAGGCAGTAGAGTTCAAACTGATGATCAGAGAGGCGAGAACAGGTATTGTGGGACACCTCCCGGAGGCCAATCACAGCACTATAATTGACCAAGGTGTCTATGCTGGCACTGCAGTGCTGTAGCCCCGGTGCAGAAAGCCTTACACCTCTCATCAGGGTGTTTTTTTACAGCACTGCAACTGCACAGTTTCTGCGCACTAAGTGGCTTGGCAGTGTGTACACCTCGGGACTTACACCACAGAAAGCTGCTTTACTGCACAGAAACTTACGGGTACAGACAAGGCCATAGAAGTTATGTCTACACCGCTGACATTAAAGTGCTGCTGCAGTAGCGCTGCCGCAGCAGCGCTTTAACGTGGTTGTGTAGTTGCGGCACCAGCGCTGTGGGAGAGCTCTCCCAGCACTGTAATAAACCACCTCCGCAAGGGGAATAGCTACCAGCACTTGGAGTACAGCTCCCAGCACTGTAGCACTCTCTACACTGCCACTTTACAGTGCTGAAACTTGCATTGGTTGGGGGGAGGGTGTTTTTTCACACCCCTGATTGAAGAAAGTTTCAGCGCTGTAAATGGCAGTGTAGACAAGGCCTAAGACTGGTCTGCCTTGGTGGGGATGTTCTTCTGTAGGTAAACAGAGTAAAGCATATCATTCCTCTGTAAGAAGTGAGTCCTGTCTTAGCCCTGGTCTACACTGGTGCGGGGGATTGATCTAAGTTACGCAACTTCAGCTACGTGAATAACGTAGCTGAAGTCGACGTACTTAGATCTATTTACTGCGGTGTCTTCACTACGGTGAGTCGACTGCTGCCACTCCCGCATGGACTCTGCCTGCGACTCTCGCTGAGCTAGAGTACAGGAGCTGATGGGAGAGCACTCAGGGATTGATTTAGCATGTCTAGACTAGATGCGATAAATCAATCCCTGCTGGATCGATCACTGCCCGCCAATCCAGCTGGTAGTGAAGACATACCCTTAGTGTATCATACATAAGTAAACAGTTTACAGAAAGACCAGAGAATGTCTTTTAAGAGTTGTTGAGTCCTGTTTTCATCATCATTGATTACCTAAACAGTTTATGAATGGGAAGAGATAAGTAATTTTACCTAACTCCTATGAAATTGAAGAAAGTATTTAAATCAGTTACTTAAAAGAAGCCATTCAATAGTTATGCATAAAATGATAATATTTATTTTTAAACCCACCAGTTCATTTTAAAGAGCGGTTCCGTAATAAGCAAATTAATGAAAACTGAGAATCTGAAATAAAAATTATAGCTTACTATTTCTCTCTGTTTACTAAGGTTACCTTTTGTCTTCTGCCCAGGAGTACACAATCTTCTGGTGTTTAACAGAAGAAGGTGTTACTACCTTAATCACAGTAGTGTTTTCATATTGCCTTAAAATAATTTCAAGTACAAATTGAAATCTAATCTTTGGCAGGGCTTTACAAAGCACATCTTCCCAATGATGTTTAAGTCTCGATGATGACATGTTGCAAAAGCAAGGCTGGGCTGGAAGGTCGCTTCTTGATGCTGGGTTGTGGCATCTTTTATTTTCTGTTCTTAGTGGTTTTATTGCTACTGCTGATTGCTTGGCTGAGCTGAGAGAAACAGGGCTGAGCTGAGAGAAACAGCTGAGAAGAAAGTGCTTAGGATGAGAGTGCTTAGGAGAGCATAAGAGAGAAGTGTTTCAGTTCAGAGAAATGTATATTAATCTCTTTTGCTAATCTCTCAGAAGATGGAAGACATACCGGTATCTCTTTCAAGGGTTTGGCTGGATTAAAATATTTGCTGCTGTTGTCTTTCACTGTCTCAGCACTTCGGGGTTGGTCTTGGTATCATCTTCAACTCACAAATATGCAATTTGCTACACAATAGCAAGGCTGTACTTCAACTTTATGGTTCTATTGCTTTTGTCTTTGTGTCAGGAAATAGTGCATTAAGCAACATGACTAACAACTGTCATCTATTTGTACTCTTATCCTCTCTCCAAGTGTACAGAGTGGAGTGTTTTGTTTGGGATTTTTTTTCAATCAATTTGTAATATAATTTCGGGAAAGTATTATGGGGATTGACACCAACCACAACACTTAAAAAAATTATCATGTAAATATTCTTTAGAAGAAGCGTCATTGTATAAAGAAGTTTTGGGCTGAGTTAAAATAAAGCAGAGTGTGGTGGCATAAATCAGTATAGCTGCATTGAAGTCAAAGACTTCCTCTTTGCAGCCTTCCTAGACATGACCCATCTCTCTATTCCTCATTATCATTATTTATTAATAATTTGTATTACAATAGCACCTAGAAGTGCTGGTGCTAGACACTGTAGAAACACACGGGGAGAGAGTCCATGCTACAAGTTGCTTAAAACCTAGGCAGAAAGGGGGAAAAAAGTGGGAGGAAGGTGGGAATAGAGCTACAGAAAGATTTGGTGGCTTGCCCAACCTCAGAAAAGAAAACTGGTGGAACTAGGAACTGAACCCCCATCTCCAGGTTTCCATCCACTGTCTCAGCCATAACAGCCTTCCTCTCTCAATTTTTTTCCACTCCCAATTCAATGTTACTTTCGTAGTTGCAGCATCTGCCATTGTGACACCTCTGCCAACCATGACTATGTAATAGCCAGCAAACCTAGGATTTTAGAATCTGGAGACCTGAGGCCCTGAAGTTTGGCCGGTCTAACTGTGACTCAGGCTGAGCTATTTGTTTCTCCTGATTAGCGCAGTTGACATTTCTCCCAGCCTTGCTTGTGTGAACAGATATCTCAAGTAAATACACTAAATGCAGATGGAGAAGGAGGCACCCAGATAACATCTCTCTCTCTAATGCTGGGTGTTCAAGGTGAGAAACAGCTCATAGATGTCTATTTTCCCCCCCAGCATTTCACCTATCCTCAACTATTTGACTGTTTCACAATAACAAGAAACAAGATAGAAAGAATGAAACAGAAGTTTAACAGAAATAAAATCTGAAAGAAAGGAACAAAGCAATTAGGAAGAAAAATTATATTTAGGCTGTGATTCAATGTGATGTTTTGCAATGTTCATCCCTTACTTTGTTATATCTACCCCATCTTGTATACGGCTCCTCAGCCCCAGGGCTAGAAGCAGCATATGATAAAACCCTCAGCTTGTTTCTTCCCACTCTGAACACTGTTAACGTTTTTCTTGTTAACAGTGACAAATAACATACTTCAGAATAGCAATTTTGATTATATTGATCTGCTGGTAATGGGGTCAGTGTTAGATGTTGCTAACAGTATGAGTCATGACCAGGCTTAACATTGCAACTTCATGCTGACTTTTTCTGCACCTATTTTTTTTCTTCTGAAAGCTCTTTTGTTTTTACAGAAAGAAGAATACATGTATCTTGCTTTTATCTTTAGGTAAGTTCCATTCATGTAACATGAGGCTGGATCCTCACTTATACTACAGCACCATTCCATTGCTAAAATGGTCTATATCTGCCTTAGAATATTTTGAATGAGAAACTTCTGGACCTCAATTCTCTTCTACATGAAAGGTCTGATCCCACACCTATTGAAATCAATGGCAAAGTTCCAAATGGCCTCACTGGCTCTACAATCTGGTCCTACGTCAAAGTTGTTCATCCTGGAATTTGTGGAATTATTGCCAGTTACTCAAAGGGGAACATCATATGCCTGATTCTTTTCTCACACCAGTGTAAGTTGAGAGTAATTGCCCTGTAAACACTGGGCCTGATTCTCCACTATTGTACCAGTTTTACAGTGGTGTAGATTTTGTGGTGGAAAACAGAAGTAACCTAATGGAGAATCAGGCCTAGTGGAATTACACCAGTGTAATTCCAATGGGTGTAAAGTGAGGAGAGACTCAGCCTGTAAGATTTTTGTTCTACCATACCCCATCACTATAGTATCTGTTGCTTCACTATGAGAGGTGCTGAGCATCCACAGCTATCAGTGAAGACTATGGGGGTTGCAAACAATCATGACTTCCAAGGTTCAGTTCCATGTGCAAAAGCAGAGAAAGCAAAGAGTTTGTTAATATTTTTTAAAGGGAAAATCTGTGGCAACAAATCACTCTTTTTCATTGCAGGGTCTTTCATACATCTCATTGAGATAGAGAGTGTGGTTCTCACATTGAATCACAAACAGAAAATTCTTCTGAATAATAGTAACTTTTATGATTTTGTATGTGTTCCTCTGTTTAACTCTAGTGAAGTATCTCGTTCTATGTGCCTTTTATGTTTAAAATAATATTTAAACAAGGTTTTGGCAATGGATGAGGTGCCAATTCCTATTATGGTTTACAAAATGCCATAGGCTAGAACTAGATATTTAAATTGGCTTGGCAGTGTCTGGTTGCTGTTTTTTAAAGTGCATAGAGCTTTAGGCTTCCTAAATGTTACTCCATCCGCCTTAGGCAGGTGAAAAAGGGTTTCACCTGTGGTTCCTAGTCTTTAAAGTATTCATGCAGAATTCAGACGTCTTTATCCCTGCTGAAGTAGAGGTGGGTTATATTAAATATTTGTTTTATGACCCAGACTAGCTGGAGGATGTTATACAGAGTAAGGATGAGAAAATTCATCACACAATAAGTGTTTTACCGAACTGGAAATCTGTTCCACGAGGTAGGGATTATGACTTCTTCTGTGTATGGAAAGTACCCCACACATTATGGGCACTGCTGGAAATAAATAATAAAATAGAGATAATAGTTGAATCTTGTATCAATATATATGTATTAGTTTTTACCACTGGTTGAATGTAATCTCATCATTTTGGGCACTTACAGTTAGATCATGCAGGGCAAGTTATCCTCCCCTTTATGCATGGAAAGTCAATAGAGTTACTCTGGATTTACACAAGGATAAATCACAGCATAATTTGTCCCATAGAAAACAATAAATAATATTTAGGATGTTAGATAGGAATGTGTTTAGCTCTTTGAAGATTCCTAAAAAACTCAAAAAACAAAAAATCCCAACAAAACCAAAAATCCCCAAACAATCCATATATACATATGCACACATATCCTTTGTCTCTTGGCGTCAGAGAGGGTGACAGGATTTCAGGCCCACATTTTTCAATGATTTTACTTTTCGTGGGAAATGTAATAAATAATATAGTGAGAAAAGATAGCTTAATGAAATTGTTTTCTGTAATTCAGTGAATTTGTTGCTCATGAAAGGTGACAGATTATCTCCTCCACTGTTTAGCTACAAAAGAATAGACTAACAGCAGAGCAAACTTTAACCAGTGTTCCTCAAGCTTGAACTGCTGATAAAAGGTACTTTAACCAAGTATCGAATCAGCATGGAGACTAAAGTTAAGTAAAGTGTGTGTATTTGAGAGATGGAAATATTTATTTCAAATTAAAAAGCAAATTTTGATTCTTTTGTTTCTTCATGACTAAGGCCCTGATCCAGCAAAAAAGTTAAGTATGTGCTATTTAGTTTTAATATTAACAATTTGCATTTCAAAATACTCATTAATTGCATCTAATCAGGGAACAGAAACAATACACAATGGGTGAAATCCTATCTTCAGTGAAGTTAATGCAGATTTTGCCACGATTTCATTAACACCAGGATTTCATTCAAGATTTATGTGACTCACTGAAAGAGTGGAAACTCACAGTTCACAAATGAGTTGCATGCCAAAAATGATTTTCTAAAGAAATGGATAAATTTTGAAATGAGCACACATGAAAATTACAGATAATTCACAAATAGAAAACAAATAAAAATTAATGGAGCAAATAATTTACTCCAAATTATTTCCTTAGTTCTATCCTTCTGCCTGAGATTGGTGACCAAGGTATTGATTATTGATAATTATACTTGTTTTAAAAAGTTATCCTAAAAAAAAAAGTTTTGATTTCGGTAATATAGCCCAGTCCTGAGCTAAAGTCTATGCACAAAAATGATTGCAAATTTATAAAACAAGTCAGGAGAATAAGAAATAAAGATATTAAGTTTCTGAAAAGAGGATGCATATCCAGAATGTTGTTTTTTTATTTAGGAAGTGAATCTTGTATCAATATATATGTATTAGTTTTTACCACTGGTTGAATGTAATCTCATCATTTTGGGCACTTACAGTTAGATCATGCAGGATAACGATGCTTTATATCAGGGGTTGGCAACCTCTGGCACGCGGCTCGCCAGGGTAAGCACCTTGGTGGGCCGGGCCAGTTTGTTTACCTGTCGCGTTGGCAGGTTCAGTGGATCGCAGCTCCCACTGGCCGTGGTTCGCCGTCCCAGGCCAATGGGGGCAGCGGGAAGCCTCGGCCAGCACATCCCTCAGCCTGCGGTGCTTCCTGCCACCCCCCATTGGCCTGGAACGGCGAACCGCGGCCAGTGGGAGCTGCGGTCCGACGAACCTGTCGACGTGGCAGGTAAACAAAGTGGTCTGGCCCGCCAGGGCGCTTACCCTGGTGAGCCACATGCCAGAGGTTGCCGACCCCTGCTTTATATGGTAGAAGAGTGTTCAAGATAAATATACCAAGAATATAGACATGTAGAGCTGGAAGAGACCTTGAGAAATCATCAAGTCCAAGCCCCTGTGCTGGGGCAAGACCAAGTAAATTTAGGCTATCCCTGACAGGTGTTTGTCCAACCTGTTATTAGAAATTTCAAGTGACAGAGATTCCACAAAGGTGTCAATTCTCATGTTGGCATTCTTATTGGAGATCAAATATTGAGTGGACAAGGGAACCTAAATTACCCTTCATCACTAGAGGTTGTACTTCAGGGTCAGAGTTGAGCCCATGTTAGCTCAGAAGTGGAGGAATGTACAATGACAATATTTGTATGTACCTGTTCTGCGGATATTAGGGATTTTAATCATCTGGGGTCTTATTCTTTCCTCACAAGATAAGAGTAATCCCCATTCAAGCTAATGGGAGTTACTCCTATCCAAGCACACTTTGCAAGCATTAGATTCACACAAATCATTAAAAATCAAAGCTGCCAAATAATGCTCATTGTAATGATGGATCTTGTCATGTGAATGCCTATGAGGTAGGAATAAGACTGAGACCACTGACTCATTTCACATAGCTATCAAACAGATATTTGATAATGGTTTTAACCACTACTAAGCAGGCCCAAATTCAAACTAATCACATTGTTAGTGTCCCAAGCCTTTATCTAAACCACATCTCTGCTTTTTCACAGTATCATTCAACATCTTCTCCAAAAATGTCTAGGAGGGTTTCACCCCAGTGATCCTGGGCAATTTGATTCATAATAAAATAAGTCTCTGCAAAGACTGTAGACTTTTCTAAGCTTCTTTTTATATTTTAGTTATATCTATTTCTTTTATGCTTTGTCTTTAGTGCCTCTGCTAGGCCGTGCACTATGACTGAGAAGCCAGAGAAAAGGATGAATAGAAACATTTTTCTTCTCATACATGAGTTGTTGTTGGCTAGTGCAGTCAGGAACATGAAAAGAAGGGTGCCCATTTTCGTGTTTCTTTTTCTTTAACATCACACTGTATTTAGTGCCACTTCTGCAAAAGTTGATCTCCATGTCACCCCTCTCATCTTTATAGCAGATTTTACACCATGTTAAATATTGTATAAAATCATAGTTTGCTTAATATACAGAGATGACCTAAGCATCCCTATTGCTAATTTGAAACTGCTTCCTTGCTTCTCTTCATTTTAACAAGCTAGGACATAACGTTTAGAGCCCATGAAGATGCATTCTTGGCTCTAGCCCAGTTTGCATTTGCCCCAACCCAGACGCTGAGCAATGCAAAGGAGGCTCATTTTTCTGCCTTCTGTAACTGTCTTGGTTTTTTTAAAACCAGATGTCAAATGGAGAATCAACACACTTTAGTTGCTTTTAAAATAATAATAAGGGAAGATGATGGAACATAGTTGGCTTGTTCTCTCTCAGCACAATTGTTATTGATTTTTCAAGAATGTAAAACAGTGTGAAATGAACATTTCTCTCATTCTGGACCATATTCTGCCACTCCTACTTTCACTAAATAGTATCTTACTCGTGTAATCGGGTCCTTTCCTGGCCTGCCTTCCCGCTGCTCTGGGCTCCTTTAATAAAGCACCTTCAGGCTTCTCTTTTGCAGCACCCGTGGTTTTTATTTATATCTAGTACCCACCACCAGCAACACTATATACAAAGTTTACAAGGCTTTGGTCTCCTCTTCACAGGGGTTCTCCCTTCTCTCTGGAGACTACCCCTTCCCTGGCCAATCCCCCCTTTGCACTGGCTGCCAGCCAGCCTTTATAGCTCTTCTCTGAGCAGGCCCACAGGTGCAGCCAGTTCCTGAGGCCAGGCACCAGTCTTCTCCCCAGCCCCAATCTATTTCCCCTGATTGAGGCTGGCTGAGCAGGGGCTAATTAGGTGCTTGTGCACCAGCACCCTGCTACACTCTGCAAATAGTCCTACCAATTTCATTAGGGCAACTTGTAATGTAAGATGCTACTCAGTGTGAGTAAGGGTGGTAGAATCTGGCTTTTTCTTTGTCTATCAGTCCTTCTCCCACTGAAGTTATGAAGTTATTGGCAAAACACATGTTGACTTCAGCAGTGCAGGATACGGACAGTGAACAGCACCATTAATGCTTCTTTATTCACTTTTGTGTTGAAAGCACCATTTTCATGGCTTTGGAAGAAAGAGCTCTAAAAAGTGAGAGACTCTCAAGAAGGGACAGGCCCAAACCAAAGCCCTGGATATATAGAGCCCTGAATTTCATGGAAGTATGAGTTTGGATCTAGGGCCAAACTTCACAGCTCACCTCTATCTTTTTTTTTTAATGGGCTGAACCAAAACAGTGAACCTGAACATCCACAAATTTAGAGTAAGTTGTCCTCTGAACTGTGATCCAAATTCTGTGGTTAGGGTCCAAGCCTTAGGGAATGTTACCAGCCATCTATATATCCTATTTAATGAAAAAACTGGGGCAAGATGGGGATTATACAAATCATAGTGACTGACATGGTAACTATGCTGAGGAACATGGAGTGTAAGCAGACTCTCATACTATACAACCCTTCAGCACAAGTGGCCAAGAGACCCAATCATAGCAGTGCAGCATCGGTTCTTTGGGAACACTACAGCAGCAGCACAGCTGATTGCCCTGCATTGCTGTTCATTTATTTGTGTGGCTGATTCAGGAACCGCATTAATAGGCTTCTGAGGATTCAACCTCTTCTTAGCTCGTGGGGCATTGTGAATAATGCCAAATCAAGAAAGTAGATCATTTTAATGCTGAAAACTGTGCATGGGAGAACTCATGGAGCAGGTGTCTGGAAGAAAAAAAACAAAACAATTGCAGACACAGTAAAGACCGCTTGAAGAGTTTGCTATATATTCATTAAGTACAGTGGGTGTCATGCATATTGCTGGTGGAGAGCTAACAGCATGTAATTAAATTCAGTAGATATTTCTGGACTAAGCCATTTTTTGAGCGGGGGAGATACAATTTTGTTAAAAATGAAAAGGCTCTGACTTTGCACACTATCTACTCTCAGAAATGCCTTGTCTAATCATCAGCCCCCAATTTTCCAACAAAATTTTCCTGTTGCAATCAACTTCACATGAGAAAGTTCCAGTGGAATGATTCAATTTTGGCAAAGTAGGGTGGGGGTCCTAATGAATGGAAGGCAGTATATAAAGGTAAGTCACTTTAGAGCATTGATAAAAGGGAGTGGAATGGTAACGGCTGGCCAATTTAAAAACATTTGTGCTAGTACCAAATAGCACAATCCACTCCATTAAGAGTAATTTATCTTCCCCATCACCATCAAGGAAATATGATCTATAGTGTAGGTCCCACAAACCATCTAAATGGTCTTTGCTTCCAGGGGCGGCTCTAGCCATTTCGCCACCCCAAGCACGGCGGCATGCCGCGGGGGGCGCTCTGCTGGTCGCCGGTCTCGCGCTCTGGTGGACCTCCCGCAGGCGTGCCTGCGGATGCTCCACCGGAGCTGCGGGACCAGCAGACCTTCCGCAGGAGGTCCACTGGAGCTGCCTGCCGCCCTCCCGGCGACCAGCACAGCGCCCCCCGCGGCATGCCACCGCAAGCATGCGCTTGGCGTGCTGTGGCCTGGAGCCGCCCCTGTTCACTTCTATTTTCCTAGAAGATGTTTCATTCCAGAAAACTCATATGTAAGTAATCTCAGTGTCTGAGGCCAATTATAAACAATGGACTGTTTCTGGAAGCCCTTTTCTGTATATGCTTTCTCATTCTGTAATCTTGGCCTCTTTCTCTCTTCCTTGATTTGTCACTTGAGAATTCACATAAAACGAAAAATGCAGCACATTCAAAGGAAAGATCCTGGAGCTGAAATGTTGCAGCTGTTCTGCTTCTGTCATCTCTTAAATCAGAATCCCAGTTTCTATTGCTTTAGCTGCTGAGGATTAAAAGTCTTGAAAAGTTGCTGTTGACATGGTGTGGTGTAAGGCACCCCTGTTCCTGATATAGCAGGAAGGATGATATTGATGGCTGAATTCTAACTATTGGAACATATACAGTGCTCACACCCTAGCTTAAGGCTGTGATGGTGTCTTCTGCTAATGACTGCTGCCAGAACAATTAGTCATGAAATTAAATTTAATAAAGGATTGAAGCCTTTGCAAGACATCAATATCCTTCCCTTCTTTACTGCTAAAAGGCTGCCCAGATAGCGAGCATGTCATTGGTTTGTGCTCCATCATGTTTCTTTGCCCAAATGGTATTTGACATGCTACAAAGTGTAAATCATTAAGCAATGCTCATCTGTACTGATGCCTTGTAGTAATTTTTACATACTTGAAGTGTTAACATTCAGAAGAATATTTTCCCCTTCACCCATTAGCTGGGTTGCAGGTGGGGGTGGCTTGAGAGACTGGGGGAATGAATGAAAGGTGGAACAAAGTATTTTGGGGGGTGTACTGTCATAAGCTCCACAAGAGATAAACATTACTATATGATAGCCCTACCTGCATTAAAGAATAGTGCAGTGTTGAAGCATTTCACTCTCCCCTTATTACAACTGAGCAAATAATTGATTTTTCATTTCAATGGCCAAGCCAAACCATCTGGGAGAAAAATTGGTTAGTTCTGAACCAAACTGAATTATTCTATTTTTATTTCCTGAAACCAAAAAACCTGAAAAAATAATTAGGGTTAATTTGAAACATTTTGACACTTCAGCTAAAATAATTTGCTAAATTTGACCCAGCAAATTTACAATTTGCTATAAAAAATTTCCCCAGCTGTACCACTTATTACAGCTTCACAGGTATTTGAAGGAACATGGGTAATGAAAATGGAAATACGCACACTAGTCTGCATGTACTGTATAGTACTTGATACGGATTGCAGAGATGTAAATTAAAATAGATTTTGGCCCTCTGTATACAGTGACTAGAAGTCAATAGCAGTGAAAGACAGGATCACATAATCTGCTCCTTTATGCATGAGAGAGAACAGACACATGCAATTTTTATCCAAATGGAACGTTAGCATATTAAGCTAAAATTACTTTGGTGGGACCAATTTTTAAAACAAACAAGACAAGTCCAAGCTGAAGAATTCAGGTCTAGATTCTCAATGCATCAGTTAGTGGGATGGAAATAGGATCTTGGTACAGGGCAGTTTTTAAGTTAAAATATAAATAAATAAAACTCCATCTGCACCATTGTCATCAACCTTCCTGACATGGTTCCCCTCTCCAAATACAACCTAGCCATGTATTTCCCTCCTCATCAACTCTGCACATATAGGCAACAGAATAACAGGGTTTTTTGTTTTTTTTCAGGAAAAAATGTTTTGGGTTCAACAAAATTTTGTTTGCAAAATAAAATGTTCTGGTTTGATTTGAGAATTTTGAATTTTTTAAAATAAAATTAAATGAAATTTGAAACAATTTTGAACTAAAAAATCAATGTTTAATTTTAAAAATGTTAAAGCAAAACATTTTTGACATTTTTTGGAATTTTTTTAGGTTTACTGGAACAATTCAGCTACACTAACATAAATTAATGAAATGTTTTGGTATTGCCAGCTCCCCTGCCCTCATCCCCCCCATTGCCTCCTCTGCTCCAGAAAAAAACTTAGTATGAAATATTTTGCCAAGCTCTAGCCCATAGTAACCTACACATCTGAGAGGGGCCTTTTGTGCTGCTCTTTTTATATAGGGGGGAGAGAGAGAAGCTGATGTGTGTCTTAAACTTGGCACCCAAACCTCTGAAGCATTCAAGGCGGTTAGATGTTTTTAGAAATTTAGGCTTGTAAGTGATTACTTTTACCTTTTAAGTGTGAAGATTGTGGGCCTGATTCTTCCATTGTCCTGAACCTTGTGGGTGAAAAGGATGTAAAATGGTGCTTTAATGCAGTAGTTTTCACACCCACTTTGCTCTGATATAAATTTCTACCCAAGATGCAAGGCAGTAAAGAATCAGGGTCTGTGTGGCACATTTAAAAAAAAATTGTTAGTTAGCAATTGAAGTTAGAGACTGACCCCAAGAATGAAGTGGGTGTAGCTTGTACATAAGGATCCACTCACTGTGCTTGATTGTTTTTTCTTATGTTTGTTATTCTTAATCAGTACATGCCATTTTAGTTAATTAAAAGAACATGACTGTCTGTCTTATTTGGATTTAGAGACATAATATATGACATCTCTATTGACTCATCATTCACATCTATTTCAGAGACATTTCTCTTCAGTAAGGCCATGTCTACACTAGTGAGCTTAGAGTGGCACTGATGCAGCTGCACTGCTGTAAGATTGCTTGTATAGCCGCTCTATGCTGGCTAGAGAGAGATCTCCCGATAACATAGGGCTGTCCACACTGGCGCTTCTGTCCGTGTAACGTATGTTGCTCAAGGGTGTGTTTTTTCACATCCCTCAGCGACATAAGTTATATCAACAGAGGTGCTAGTGTAGACAGCCTTAGGGTTTGGCTACACTTGAAACTCCAAAGCGCTCCTGTGGCAGCGCTTTGAAGTGCGAGTGTGGTCGCGGTGCCAGCGCTGGGAGGGAGATCTCCCAGCGCTGCAGGTACTCAACCTCCCCGTGGGAATTAGCTTACAGAGCTGGGAGCCGCGCTCCCACTGCTGGGGCACTGTTTACACTGGCGCTTTACAGAGCTGTAACTTGCTGCACTCGGGGGGGTGTTTTCACACCCCTGAGCGAGAAAGTTGCAGCGCTGTAAAGCGCCAGTGTAGCCAAGGCCTATTAGATTCTAGGTGAGGATTAAACTGCAGCTAGCAACTGGGGTAGAGCTGCTATGCGACAGAAAGTAAAAGACCAGCAAAAAATCTGTAGCCTGGAATAATCCAGTGTAAAACAGGGTGGCTAAAGCTATGTAATAAGTAGCATGCTGGGTGTTAATTCCCCGTTAATGCACCCTGGTTCTCTCCCTTAGGAGATGGAAGTGCCATAGAACTAACAAGGTTTTTATCTGAAGGAAAGGAGTCCATGCTTAGGCTCACTCAGGTAGCAGAACCTTGAGGAAGGTAAAGTCGTGAAACAGTTTTCCAAGATTATTTTTGTTCAGCTAGGGACTCCACACGGGTGCCTGACTGGAGCCTCTCCTTGCCTTGGCCCCTGATCGGAGCTGGGTAGTGTAATGGCAGAGCATGACAGAGGGACAGCTGGGCCAAATTTGAGTGGCATTGTGACAGAGACATAGGAAAAAGATAGGTACTGCGGTTCACAGAGCTGTGTGGCCCCTGGTTGGGATCAGGCCCACTGACGGGGGTGATGGTGTAAAGGGGGCAATTGCCCAGGGGCCTGGGTGATTTAAAAGGGCCTGTGGGCCCCTGGCTGCTCCCGCTGGCAGCGCAGAGAAGCTAAGGCAGGCTTCCTGCCTGCCCTAGCTCTGTGCCGCTCCCAGAAGCAGATGGCACATCCCTGTGGCCCTTAGGGAGGGGGTTTCTTCATGCTGTCCAAGTGTCAACTCCGCAGCTCCCATTGGCCAGGAACTGCTGCCAATGCAGGAACAGTGCCTGTGGGCAGTGGTGCGCGGAGACCCCCCTGGGCCCCCTGCCTAGGAGCCGCTGCCAGAGGGGTGTGCTGGTCGCTTTTGGGAGCCGCCCAAGGTAAGCGCAGATCCCCTGACCCCCACTTGCACCCCAAACCCCTGCCCCAGCCTAGAGCCCGCACCTCCTCTCACGCCCACACCCCCTCCCAGAGACCACACTCCTCAATCCCTCCTGCACCCAAACTCCCTCCCAGAGACCGCACCCCTCACGTCCCCTGTACCCCAACCCCCTCCCCCAGGCTAGAGCCCATATCCCCCCCACCCAAACTCCCTCCCAGAGCCCGACCCCAAAAAATAAGAAAACACCAGTCTCTTTACTGAATGATTTATTGTTGCCAGTTTCTATCCAGCTATCTCCTCAGTGCATATTGTTACCCTTTCTTAAGCCAGCAAAGTTACGGTTGTCTCTTACTCAGCAGAAATGGCAAGGTTTCAGCCTGGATCCAATTCCCAAACATTTGCAAAACATCCCCCATGTCTTAGATACAAATACTAACAAAGCAGAAACTGATCATTTTACAGGGCTCTGCTTTCTTCTTGCCTTTGCTTTTTGTTTCTTTCCCCCCTTTCCTCAGCCACATCAGAAAGGTCAGTCCAGTCTCGACTAGTGATAACACTAGTCTCAATGGGAGATTTACAATCAGGGGACAAATGGAGAGAGGTATAAAATTAATATGAAATAGCCTTGGAAAAATTGGAATTTACACTTGAAAGGGTTATGCTACTTCTAATACTACTTCATACTTACATTGAGCATTCATCTTAAGATCACAAAGGAAGATGGGCAAAGATCAATGGCTGTCCAGCATAGGGGGAAAGGCGCTAATAGCTGGCATATGCACTGGTTGCACCGTCACTTGGGGAAGGTCACCCACCAGGTGACAACAGATGGAGCACAGTAGAATCATAGAGTTAGAAGGGACCACAAGCAGTGTTCCCTCTAATTTTCCCCACTCATGTGCAGAATGAATTTTATTATGTGCACCAATATGGAGGTGATGTGCGACAAAGAAAAAAATACCCTGCTCAGTAGGTTTTTAAGTTGTGTGGAGTTTTCCAGTCGGTAAGGGAGGGAATTTTCCATCAGCCAACCAGCTGTATTTCACAAAGCAATAGTTAACTATTGCAAGACTTTCCATCTTGCAAAACGGTATGCTTCAGCAAAGAGCTCAAGACAGGAGGGCAGAGGGTCATGTTTACTCCTCATGGTCACTCACTTTCCCCCTCCCCTTTTCAGAAATGGCCTTTCTAGTTGCTTTCAGCAATGAGCATAACAATTGGGTTTCCAACTGCAAGCAGTTGTCTTGGCATGTTACTGGGCTCTGGGCTATCAAAATTTCCCCCCTCCTACAACTATGCTTTCTATGCCTATATCCAGGTCATTAAGAAAGACCCAGAATAGATCCCTGTGGAACCCCACTTAAGACCTCCCTCCAATCTGACCCATCATTCCATTAATAGTTACTCTTTGTTTGTGGTTGCTTAACCAATTGTTTATCCACTTAATGGTATTTCTGTTGAGTTTGTGTTTCTCCAACTTACTTATCAGAATGTCATATAGGAGTGTGTCAAAAGCCTTATAGAATACCAGGGACCTCAGGAGGTCATCTAGTCCAACCCCCTACTCAAAGCAGGACCAATCTTTTTGCCCCAGATCCCTACATGGCCCCCTCAAGGATTGAATTTATAACCCTAAGTTTAGCAGGCCAATGCTCAAACCACTGAGCTATCCCTTTAGCTAATTCCTTTAGTACCCTCAGGTGAATATTATCCAGCCCCACTGATTTGAATTCATTCAAATTGGTCAAAAAATCTCTGACATGTTCTTTACTTATCCCTTCCCCTTTATTGTCTATGTTAACTGTGCTAGTTGTCGAGTCACATGTTGTTTTTTGTGAGAACACTGAAGCAAAGTAGGCATTGAGCAGCTCTGCCTTCCGATCATTTTCCATTACCAGCTCACCTTCTCTATTGAACAATGGACCCACACCATCCTTGAGTTTTCTTTTTTGTCTGACATATTTAAGAACTCCTTCCTGTTGTCTCTTGGGCTATTGTAAAGTCATTTTAGTAGCTCTAAGAACGATGAAGACCGTCTTGGTGACAAGGACAGATTTGAAGATAACTTTTATTTAATTAGAAAAGCAAGAAAAACAGTGTACTACTGTAATCTAGCCTGTTTGGGCTGTCTGTCTCAATCTGTGCAATTAGTTCCTGACATGGTCAGAGAACGTTAACAGGAAGTGCAGCATTGTGTTGTATCCTGGCAACTTTAAACTTCCTGCTGAAGCTTACCCCTTCATAGAAAAAGGTGTACTAACAGGGAACAGTCCCCTTCAGAGTTGTCAGTACTCATTAGTTCCTTGTGCCCTCCCTCCTGCTTGTTCACCTACTCAAGTTCCCTTAGTCCATTGTGCGTATTTGTTTATATTAACACTCTTCACCTCCCAAAAAACCACCTCAGCATCTGCTAGTGCAAAAAAAATGTTGTTTCACAGTTAAACAGTTCAAGCTGCAATATGATGCAATGTGTGTTCAATCAATAAAAATGCACACAGAATGTTGCCCAAAATTCAGATACATTTTGGAAAAAATAAGTTTGGTTAAAATTGCTTTTCCGTTTAATGTTCAAACACCTCTCTACTTCTTGGCTGCTTCTGGCGCTGAAAGGAGAGGTACTGAAATATCATGAGGGAGGCTGTATTCCCAGTATTTGATCTGGTTCAGTAAGGAACTATTTAGAACAAGCTTTCTTGTAATTTTTTTTAAATCTCACAGCCTGATAAATAATCCTCTTTGGTGTATTAATTAATATTTCCTAATTAATTTTGTATTGGGGGGCCACACCCCCATTTCACTAGGTTCTGTGCAGACACCTAGTGAAAGATGGTTCCAGCCCCAAAGAGGTTTGGTGAAGTATTCAAATGCTAGGGTGCTTGTTTAAACCATGCTTCCTTATTGTTCACTCATTAGTTCTCAGTTCTTGTCTCCCTCAAGATTTTTATAATTTTAGGGTTGAAACATACTCTTTCTGTGTCTCTTTGCTGTCATTGGTATTGTTATCTTTTTCCTGTCTCTATGGAGTCAAACTATAGAAGTTCTTTTGTTGTTAATGTCCTTAAAGTTTCTATGTAAACTGGCTTAATACTTTGGCTTTCTCCCCCAAAGCTTTGGTAATTGTAATTGTAATAAATGAGGGGAAGGGGATTATCTTTTATCAGCTAAATCAAACTTCAAAGACTTATGTTCTAAAGTTGTCTCTTAATCAGCTGGTTAACATAATGAAGAATGTTGTCATGAAACATTTCTATCTTAGCTACAGTTCATTCTATAGGCTGTTTATATTTCTGAGCAGGAGGTGAAAACATTGGCAAACATCTAAAATAATATTAATAGTTTGCACTTTTAAGGTCTAGAATAATTGTAATGTACTAAGACAGAGTCTGATAGATTCATCCTCAAAATGCCCCACGTTTCCCCCATTTTACAGGTGGGAAAACTGAGGCACTCTTACATTTGGCAGCTTATGAAAGGTTACACAGGAATCTGTAGCAGAGTTATGACTCCAGGCTCCTAAATGGTAACCACCGTCTAATCTGATTTCCCTGTTCCCCTCAACCCTTCTAACTGTATTCCTATTCTATAATAAACATTTGTCCATCTCACAAAGCCACCAACCGCTACAGTACAATATGGTACATTTGCATCTCCCTTTAAGAGAGGCCAAGGGCTGGAATGACAGAGGTGTTGCGGGTCAGGGTTGAGACATATTAGTGGAACTTTGGGGAAGCTCACACCTCATATAACTGAGCTTTTCCTGGCTCAGCATAGTGAGTGGTCCCTTGCTTTCACTAAATACCCAACTTAGCCACAAAATGTCTGTGGGGGAAAATACATATATACAATCTCAAAGTAGATTAAGTTTATATTTTTTTCTAGGTCGTTGTGAGTGACAAACTTTCCTATGATGAGCCTTCATTGATTTTTTTTCAAAAATATTTCTGCTACAACCCTCTCACTCTTATTTCTTCCAGTGACTTAATTCCCTCCCATTTAATGCTGTATTACTTTTTACTAGGATGCTGCAAATGTGCTTTTTGTTCTGCAGTTTGAACATTTCAAAGATAGTTTGGGCTTCCCTAAAGTTTCATGCTATATTATTCTCTTCAGTATTCCATTGCATTTATAAATGATATTTTATATTTTTCTCTAAAAGTTCTCTGTGTTGCTTTCCTCACTTCTCTTCCCTCCATAAGCCTGGTTTCTTCTGGTTAATTTAATACCTTTGCCACTAGAAATAGCCTTGTAAGTTTCTTACGCATTCTGCTGAGTTTTACTGTGCTCATTATCTGTCTCATTGTTTTACAAGTTCGGTACAGTGCATTCCCAATGTGTTTCCTTGCTATGCCTCATTTCTGTAGATGTTTTTCAGTGTTTACAAAGGGATTTTTTTTCCATTTGTTTGGCTGATGGTTCCTTCCCTGCTGTTTTGAATGGCACATTGTAATATAGTCTTCATCAGCTTCTCATTTCTGATTATCTATTTGGTCGTCATTTTCTTCCACAGCTTCAAATGTTTTCTAAAAGTGAGTCTTGACGTGCCTTCAACTCTTGTGCCAGTTTTCTTATATGGATTTATAGAGCTATTCAAGTGAGCTTTCCAAGGGAATGCTGAATTTTAAGATATGTACATACATATTTATTATTAAATCCTTGTAGTATCTAGCACAATCCAATTGGCTGTGACAGGGTCACTTAAAAGTTTGCTGCCCTGCTACTGCAGCTGAGTAATACTTGTATTTGTGAACTACAGTTCAGACTGATCTGCATTTGGCTGAGATAAGATCAAATGATATTTTTCTGAGTAGCCCACAAAACATAATCCTCTAGGGCGTACTAGTGTCAGCCTAACATGAGATGTAGTAACAGGGATAGTATTCATTGCTTGTATTACAGTATTGCCTGGAGGCTGCAGCCAGTTTGGGGCCCCATTGTGCTAGGCACAGTACTTTGTAATAAAAACACAATAAAAAGTCCTCATCCACATATTGTACAACTGCAGCACTAAAACATGATTCTGTATGAATCTAACTGTATCCTAGAACATTTGTGTGCCTGTATTCTCAATGAGCTCTTGAATGGAGCAAGCATCACAGAACATACAGAGAAATTGTTGCTTGCACAGAATGCTACATTTCTCGTTGAAGCCCATAGCAGAGTCCCTCATATATAATGCTTAAACCACCCTCATAACACTTATTTTCATACTGTGCAGACTTTCAGAGCAATAAAGTGTTTGTATGGTCTCTAAAATAGGAACCTCTGGATCTGATTGCCTAAATTCTATGTCCAGGTTTCTACCAGTGTGTTATGGGCCAGATTGTGCTCCCCTCATGCACACTGAGGAGTACCTTACTGTGCAAACGCTGAGGAAAAGGGGACTACTCAGAGTGAGGAGTAACTACTCAGAGTGAGGTAAGAATGGCTGAATCTGACCCTATTTTAAGTTGGTCAAGTCACTAAGGCCCAGATCTCCAAAGGTATTTAGGTGCCTAACTCCCATGGGAATAAGGCACTTAAATACCTTTTGAGGATCTGTACCTACAGTCTGTCCAGCAGAGAGGAAAATCAGTCTTCCGAGATATGTTAACCCGAAGGGATTGTAGGTGAAGACTGAAATGAGCTGACCTATTATGAGGTTAGCCCTGTGCACTAGAGTCAAAGCTTTAACAAAACAATCCACTGCACAGACAAGAGCTGAGCAAGTGTTCAGAGGGCTGGGAATTTACAAAGAGAGATCTCTGTCATGTGAACAGCCTTATTTCAGTTTGTCCTTCCACCATTCATGTCCCAGGCCTACTTTATTAAATTTATATTTAAATAGGGCCGTTTTTTTTCTATTTGGTGCTCATCATTTTGTCTGAACACCTGATATATAATGTATTTTGTCTTCACAAAACCACATTGAGGTAAGGTAGTATTGTCTCAGATGAGAAACTGAGGCTCAGAGAGGTCATATGACTGTCCCCAGATCCCACAGGAGGTTTGTGGTAGAGACAGGAACAGAACTCAGGTCTCTAGTGCTTTAGTCTCAATATCTCTTCCTCACTAATACCACCTTCTCTAGCACCCTTAGAGGTCAACCATTCAAGCAAGGCTTAACCTTATTTAGGCCTTACCTACACTACACAGTTTTCTCAGCAAATGGAGCTTTTTGTTGACAAAGCAATGGAGGTGTGCATACTACAATGCCCCTCCCACCAACAAAACTCTCCTGCTTTGTCAAGAAAACAAAACCAACTTGACAAGAAGCTTTGCAGCAAAGTTAGATTGACGAAATGTCAGTGTAGACACTATGTTCATTATGTCGCTGTAACTGGCATCCAGGAGGTATCCCGCAATGCTCACCATAACTGCTCTGCTCACCATTTTGAACTCCGCTGCCCAGTATCCAGCTACACAGGCATGTGCCCCTCCCCTTTCAAATCCTCAGGAAGTGTTGGGGGTGAAATTGCTCAGCATGGAGAGCCCCTATAGTTACTGCCCAGCTGAGCATGCCAGCTCCTGGCAGCAAATACACTCCTGCCTGGACTACAGGGGAGGAGGTGCATCTCCTCCGTCTGTGGGAAGAGAAGGCTGTGGGAGACTGTGGGAGGGAATCATGGAATCAAACACTGAAGAGAAATCCTGCTCTCCCCAGCACTAGGACTGCAGCTGCAGGCAGGCAGGATGAGCTGCTACTGGGGTGGGGGAGACACTTGTGCTGTGCAGAGCTAGGCAGGGGCTGATGTCAGGGGTGTACCGGTCTCCACTGAGCTGAGGTAGGGTGGGGAGGGGGACACCAGCTGTCTGTACACCAGCTTCTGCCTCAGGATTGGTTGCTTCTGGCTGCTGTCTGAATAAGAGCTCAGGCTGGTGAGTGCTATACTTAAAAAAGATACAGCATGCTTAGGCACTCACTCTCCCCTAATACACACTCTGTCTCTCTCTCTCTCTCACCCTCAAACACTCCCAGGGGTGCTGGAACAATTTGTATAGTGGCGGTGCTGGGAGCCATTAAACCAAACTGTAAATCCTGTATGTGATGGAAACCATTTCAACCCATGAGGTGCAGCAGCACCCCTGGTTCTAGCACCTATGCACTGCCCCCAATCCCCCCACTTCTGTGGGCTTCTTGTGTTACTGTTCAGCAATGTCAGTTTGGTCATATTACCAAGTGTTACTTTAAAAAGTGATTTAAAACGTGTTACTTTTTGGGCACACGCAGCAATCATTACAAGGTTCATGGAACAGAGCAAACAAACAATGCCAAGCTCAGCACACTATAGCAACATGCAGTACTGTGGCTCAGTGTTAATATGCTCCTTCAAGGCATCCCCCAGCCAAATACCCCCTGAGCCCCCCGCTGAGCTCTTCTTTGCAGCCTTGTGTTCATAATGCACAATACTGAAGAACAGTGCAGGATCCATATGTTCTGACAGAGATAGCTGGCTTGCAGGTTACCAGAGCAGTTGAAAAACAGCTGGCAATCTAGTAGGATTCCCATGGAATGATGGGATTGAGAAACCTTCATCATGTGATACTGCACCTGACCCCAGGAGGCATTGCAAACCCTTCCCAAAGCACCATGGGGCCAGTTGCACAGGGGGATAGCTACCCATGGGGCACTGCTCTGTGTCGATGCAAGAGCTTCTATTGTGGCTGCGCTTCACCGACACAAGAAGCATAGTGTGGACATGTAACAGCTGTTTAATTACAGTGGTGGCTGTACACCAGTGTAACTTAAGTCGACTTAACTGTGTAGTGTAGACAAGCCCTTAGCTTGGAAGAGCTGCCGGATCCTGCTGGCAAACTTCATGTTGTGCAGCCCCCTTTAAAGATGACTTTCAAATAATTAAAAAAAATCACTTGTAATTGTTTTAAATGTATTTTTAATTCTTTGTGATATATGACAAAAGCCTCATACAGTTGTGTTGTTTCTTAAAGAGATTTCTTTCCTCTGATAATTTTTTACTTTATCAAAAACATCACGTCTGGTGTTCCCTGGATTTGCTGGAGGACAGGTTTGGGGGATGTACATTAACTGTCTCTCCCCTCAAATGAAGGAGGAGAGCACACTTTAAACAAGATGTCCTTCCTCTAGTCGGTCAGGTTAAATGCGTGTTAAAAGCTAATAAGAGTTTTTAGAACAGTTGGACTAAAATATACCTTTCTCAGCTTTCACTCTCTAGGCACTAGTGATGTCATCATTTCAATAGTTCTGTAGATAGAGGCCTGAAAAGTACTTTCCTCTGCTTTGTTGTTGTTGTTGTTGTTGTTAAAAGTCCAGACTCTGTTTAAACATAAATAGGCACAAACAAACACACAAGCACAATTGTTTTTCCCTTAGAACTTCCATAGCCAAAAACTGTCAATGTCATTCCCTTTTAAGCAGCCTTCCTGATGCGTTGTTGTCTCCTCCCTAACCTCTCTTAAACTACTTCAGTTTCCACATGTGTAATAATGCTTCCTATTCTCAGAGTGGTTATTAGACTTATGACTGGAGCGGTCCTGTGGGTGCACAGGAGGGTGATTGAGCTATGAGACTTGTATCCTCCCACGCAACCTGTATAACAGGTAGGGACAGGTGCAGCCCCTGTGGTTTGTAGTGCCATAACTGGTTGCTCACAAAAGCACCAGAAGAGAGAATGGAGGGGCTAGAGCTAGGACTCACTCGGACAAATTAAAAGATTGGGGCCCCTTAAATGTGGTCAAGGAGGGTTGGAGAAAGAGAAAATCTTTCAGTAGTCATCCTGCATATTTTTAATTAATGTAGTAAAATTAATATATTGACACCAGTAAATCTGCGAATATGCTCTGCTGACATTTTCAGGGGCTAGGTGGCAGAGCATCAAGCTCAGTGACAGGCTTCAATCTGCCCTTCTTGGAGTGTTTGGTGAGCAAGGTGATTGAAACTGCCCGACTGAACTGAAAAGAGGACACCTGCAATGTTTGGAAGATTCTTAGAGAGATTGGGTTCTTGTGAGTGAGTGAGGGATAAGGGCCTCTACAACATGATATACTTTATTTTTATATGGTATTCTTTATGAACAGTAGCACATAGTTATCAGAGAGTCACATGTGAGAGCAGGAGACAAGGAAGATTTTTAAGGGAAGATTTAAAGAAGGTGCCCCTTGCATCCCATTAAATCAGTGAAGAATTTGGCCAGGGAGTGTATTGGCAAAGAAGAAAGGGACGTCTGATGGATGGCACATCACAAATGATAAAAAAGTGACTTTCAGTAGTGGAGAGTCATGGGAAGGTGACAAAAGCAGCTGTGTGTGATATTCATGTTCAGTTTGCCTTGGATAAACACCCTAAAGTCCAATTTCACTCAAACCTCTTTGGTCTGAGCTGGAAATCCCTTTACTGTCAAGGTATTTAGGCACTTTGGCTTCCAATCCTGAGCTGAACCCAGAAGTTTCACAGAGAACAAAGATAAGGAGGGTTGAGAGGGCAAACGTTGCTGAACTGTTCAAAACTAAAAGCTGTTTGGCTTGGCTTTTGTGTGAAGGTGTTGGGATGTGTACAAGAGGACAAGGGGTAATTTATCCCTACCAAGACAAGACAAGGCAGGAGTGAAGTCAATGGGCTGATAGTGAGGAAATGAGGTCTAATGGTTAGGACAAAAACTGGGGGTCAGGAGACCTGTATTCTGTTTTCAGTTCTGTACCTGAGTTGCTGTGTGACTTCGGGCAAATTTATATTAGCAACTCAGCTACCTCATCTCTAAAATGTATAATACTTCCATTTGTAAAGTACATCAAGGTTCTCTGATGAAAGGCATTATATATCCAAAGTATTATTATTATGGTGTGAGTGATGAGTGGAAGACAGGATGAGACAGATTAACTAGGGAGGTGAACTTGTAATCAATGTATTCTTATGGGGGCTATTTATAACACTATTAGTTAATATGAGGTTTAAGTAGAGTTAAATGTACACTTTTCTGCAACCATTTCCTTTGTTTATATTTTGTCTAATTCTTGACATAATATCAGTAAGGCGTTTGATATGGTACCGCATGAGGAATTACTGGTTAAATTGGAAAAGATGGGGATCGAAATGAAAATCCAGAGGTGGATAAGGAGCTGGTTAAAGGGGAGACTGCAGAGGGTCGTATTGAAGGGTGATCTGTCGGGTTGGAGGGGGGTTACCAGTGGAGTTCCTCAAGGTTCGGTTTTGGGTCCGATTTTATTTAATCTATTTATCGCTGACCTCAGAACCAAAAGTAGGAGTGGGCTGATAAAGTTTGCGGATGACACCAAGTTGGGAGGTATTGCCAATTCGGAAAAGGATCGGGATATCCTCCAGGGAGATTTGGATGACCTTGTAAACTGGAGTATTCGTAACAGGATGAAATTCAATAATGAGAAGTGTAAGGTTATGCATTTAGGGATGACTAACAAGAATTTTAGTTATAAGCTGGGGACGCACCAGTTGGAAGTAACGGAGGAAGAGAAGGACCTAGGACTTCTGGTTGATCATAGGATGACTATGAGTAGGCAATGTGATGTGGCCGTTAAAAAAGTTAATGCGGTCTTGGGATGCATTAGGCGAGGTATTTCTAGTAGAGATAAGGAGGTGCTAGTCCCGTTATATAAGGCGTTGGTGAGACCTCATTTGGAGTATTGTGTGCAGTTTTGATCTCCCATGTTTAAGAAGGATGAATTCAAACTGGAACGGGTACAAAGAAGGGCCACTAGAATGATCCGAGGAATGGAAAGCCTGTCGTATGAAAGGAGACTTGAGGAGCTCGGTTTGTTTTCCTTAACCAAAAGAAGGATAAGAGGAGATATGATTGCACTCTTTAAATATATCAGAGGGATAAATACCAGGGAAGGAGAGGAATTATTTCAGCTCAGTGCTAATGTGGACACGAGAACAAACGGATATAAATTGTCAGTCAGGAAATTTAGGCTTGAAATTAGACGAAGGTTTCTAACCATCAGAGGAGTGCAATTCTGGAACAGCCTACCGAGGGAAACAGTGGGGGCGAAGGACCTCCATGACTTTAAGATTAAGCTGGATAAGTTTATGGAGGGGATGGTATGATAGGATAACGGGTTTAGTCAATAGGTCAATAACGTGCCACACTGATAATTAGTACAAAGGGTCAATGTTGGGATATTGTTAGCCTTTTCCAGAGGGTCTGGCTGGAGAGTCTTGCCCACATGCTCGGGGTTCAGCTGATCGCCATATTTCGGGTCGGGAAGGAATTTTCCTCCAGGGTAGATTTGCAGTGGCCCTGGAGGTTTTTCGCCTTCCTCCGAAGCATGGGGCAGAGGTCGCTTGCTGGTGGATTATCTGCTACTTGAAGTCTTTAAATCATGATTTGGAGCATTCAACAGCAGAGTCAAGGGAGAGAATTAGTTCAGGAGTGGGTGGATCGGCTTATGTGGCCTGCATCTTGCAGGAGGTCAGACTAGATGATCATAATGGTCCCTTCTGATCTTGAATTCTATGATTCTATGATCAGTAATATACCAAAACTCCTTCAGTTGCAAATTATCATGTAAAAAGAATGAGGAGCCTACTTTTAAAAAACAAAATCTAAACCTTTTATGATTCATTATTAACTATGTCAATAATAATAACTATGATTCATTATTTGCTTTTGTCCTAGCAATTGCACTGAGCCTTAATACATTTTTAATAATAAAATAGTTGTGAAGGCCCAAGGAATAAAATAATAGCTAAGATAATGGCATTGGCTTCAACGTTTTTCATATAGTTCATAGGAATTGCTAAGTTTAATCATAGCCACACATCTCCAAGGACTTATTTGCTTTGAAATAATTTAGTGTTGCAAATTCAGACATGAAAGTTCTTTGACCTGAAAGTTTGGCAACTGAGAGAACAGAAAACTGTCTAAACGAATTTAAGTGTATTGAAATATTTTAGAATGTAATAAAAATGTTGATAAGCCAGCAGCGCAGATTCAATTAGGTTTTAAAACACTTTAATATAGTTTGGATTAGATGTTTTGCATTGAAGAGGTACAAAATAGATGCCTTTTAAGTGTGAACTTTAGTGATTTATTAATTTTTTTCCCATTCAGTAAAAGTGACTGAATGTTTTATGCACCTTACATCTAGGCAACAAAATGAGGCCTTCTGTGCACCACAGTTTAAAGTAATTACTAAAAATAATGGACTGATTGTGCACAACCAGGATTTCACACCCTCATTTGTATAAATTTTAGGGATTTATTCTGGTTAAAATGTTTACTCTGCTAATAATAATAATAGTAATAAAATAGAGCTTATCTCAATAACCTTGAAGCATATAGATTTTTCAGTGTGTGCTTGTATATCTATATCTAGATATAGTTATATATAGTTATATAAATACACACACAGAGATATCCCTTTTGTGATCAATAAGACTGAGGGAAACTATTCACTTGAGTATCAGAGGGGTAGCCGTGTTAGTCTGGATCTGTAAAAGCAACAAAGAATCCTGTGGCACCTTATAGACTAACAGACGTTTTGCAGCATGAGCTTTCGTGGGTGAATCCACTTCTTGCATCCGAAGAAGTGGGTATTCACCCACGAAAGCTCATGCTGCAAAACGTCTGTTAGTCTATAAGGTGCCACAGGATTCTTTGTTGCTTATTCACTTGAGCTTGATACCCCTGTATTAATATAAAGCTCGCAATCCATCTTCCTGTTTTATTAATGGACTCATTATTTCTCACTACCTGGAGGAGCAAATCTGAACAAGGATATATGGCTTTATTCAGGAAGCTCATTGAAACATATAAAAGTGGGGGGAAGCTGATATGCAGTTGTAGAATTTTCATTCAAGCACCTTCCATATCTGTCAGTCTTCACAATGGGGGATTCCCCATCTCCATGGTAACTTTGATTTACCCCAGATCTGTGCCCCAGCCTCATCTTCGTATCGCCCCTCAGGAAGAACTCTCCAGAACATTAGCTTCCAAAGCTGAAAAATACTAACTCTATAAAAGTGCTATTCAACTCAAAACAGTTGAGTCCTGACATGAATTTTAGTGATTTCCTGAAGGAACTCTATTCCTCTCAAACTACTTAATAAATGAACAATAGTCAGAAAAAAAATCCTAGACATAATGCAGTCCTCTCAGAGAGGGCCAGACTATCCGACATGTAACATCCTAGAATGAAAATTCACAGGTAAGAGAAAGTTTTCCCTTTCTCAGTCCACTCCATATCAGTCTTCACAGTGGGATGTAGAAAGCAGTGAATCGTACCTAAGGAGGGAGGAGGATTCAGTTTGCTCATGTGGAACAGTGAGAAGAACATAAAGGTTACTGCCAGTGGGACACCCTGTTTTGTAACACCCTTTAACCAAATGCTGCATCATTAGGGGTGAGGATGTCTGCTCTGTAGTGTCTGAGAAAGTGTGGCTGGAAGACCCTGTAGTAGCCTTACAAGCCTCCTCATAAGGTGTATGATCCATTTCCCCCCAAAAAAACAAAACTGCTGCTCTTTTCAGAGTGCATAGTAATGAGAGGGGTTGTTCTTGGGACTTTGACTGCCTCTGTCTGAAGAAGAACCCTGTGTAGGTTTGAAAGTTTCTCTCTCACCAACAGAAGTTTGTTCAATAAAAGAGATTTCTTCACCCACCTTGTTTCTATGCTATATACACATTTAAGCCTCAGCCTCTAATTTATGCATTTCTACTTCCTTAAGATGTTTGGATTGAACCAGAAGGACAATAATTCCATTTCTTATTATAGGAGGAAGATTCTGGTGAATTTGGGGCAGAGGCCTGTTTAATTCACTACCATGTTTGATAAAATGTGAAACTGAAGTCTCATTAAGAATGTGCCAAACTCTGTAACTCCTTTGGACAAGTAGGTGGCAAGTGGGCAAGATGCTTTCAGTGGAGAAGGGACCTACCATCTGTGATGCTGAAAGGTGGTTTTATTAGGGCATATAATCCACAGATCAAGTTCATGATAGGAATCTGCATATTGATAACAGATTCCTGAGTACCAGGCCTGCCTTAGGGAAAATGGTACCCTGGGTGAACTTTCTTTGGTGCCCTTTAAGTTCTGCTCCCCGAGCAGCTGGCAGATGCTCAGAAGGCAGAGCCACAGCAACACTGCAGGTGTCATGCTGCCAGGATGGGTGGAGAGGGGATGCATATGAGTGCCTGGCTCCCACCCCACAGCCCTCTTTATCCCCTCCCCCTGCCTCCCAGGTGGGCATGGGCCTTCTGCAGCCTCTTGACCACAGTGCCCTGCCTGACCATGTCACTCCCCCATAAGGCTGGCCATGCTAGTACCATCACTCTTATGTGACAGTGATGAGAGATTCTCATGGATTTCTTACAGTGCAATATGCCTGCAGTCACTAACTTGTCTCTTCAAAAGTGCTGGCCTTGAGCCCCATGGCCAAGCCATCTTGTAAAAACACTAATATGTATTTTGTTTCAGCTGACTTTGCCCTAATATATGTCCCTTGTAAGATCAAGTGATACATAGATGTTTGTGAATTTCCTCAGAGATTCTAGGAGGGTTTTGAAGACCTTCTTAGAATGAATGACTGTGGTTCCTTCTTTTTAGCTTCCCAGCTGACAGGTTTAGGTAGCACCGGATATTAGTTCATGATAGGTCTCTGTTGCACTGTTTTGTTTGTGTTTTGGTAGTTTGAGAGAAGGTTCTAGTTGCATCCAGATTAGACCTCAGAATCAAGACCTGAGTGTTAATAAAAAGGGGATTATGTTCTTGTGGGGTCTGTTCCTTCATGATCTTCTTTATCATCTTTTCACTCATTGACTGAGGGGGGTGCGGGAGTGGAAAGGCATAAAAAAGACATTGTACCCTACTTCTGAGATAATGAGTCCATACCCTCCACTTTTTAGTGTGTCTTCATACCATAGTACTTCTTTTGGTTTTCTAACTGGACTTGGATCCTAATAGGTAAATCAGTACACTTCCAACCTGGCACTGAAAGGCTAGCTAACCTAGACTGCATACCCTTGGTTCTAAGTGTGTCTTACTGAGCCAGTTGACCCTGACTTTCCTTCTTGTTGTAGAACCCTAAGGAATAGAGCGAGAGACTCTGCCTAGATCATGCTCCTCCAAGCTGTGCTGAAGCCTTTCTGCCTTTTTAGTAAATATATACATCCCATGCTGGAAATTGGGAATGGGGGTGTGGGAGCTCTATTGGCCAGTGCATGAGACAGGTTATGCGCAATGTTTCCTCCTTGGGCCACATCCCTCCTGAGTCATATAGTAGTCCAGAAGATGCTGCTAGGTAGGTAGTTCTTTATTCACATGTACACAGTGGCCTCCCAGTTGAGCCTAGAATTAGAATTGCACAATAAGCATTTCCAGCCAATATTCTCAAGGTTGAGGGTTCTGTTTCCAATTTAAGTCTTAGTGATGATCTCATTCTCCTGTCTGTGGGTTGGGCAGGAGTATTCTGCCCAGTTAGGTCCTTTACTAAAAGCAGGCCTAACCTTAGGCCGAGTAATGTGGACCTTTTAGAATCTTAGGTACAGTCTTGATAGGGAATTCCCACTCCACCTTAATTACACCCTCATCAGTCCGGTGAAGAAGTATTATAAACTCTTCCCTCTTGCTTCTTCCAAATAACTTTTTCACAGTTCAAAGTACTTACAATAATATTCCCCTTTCTGAGGTCCAAATTATTAACTCCATATAAAAATACAGTCTCGTTTGGCCCCCTAGCCCCAAACACTTTCCCTAGGTTAAGGGATTCCGCAGACCTCCTTCGCAGGGTTGTGCAATGGTTTAAACCAGCTTCTTCAACCTTCCTCCCACCCCCCGTAGCTGGCTGTTAGACCTGCTTCATGGAGCTTCTTTCCCAGAATCAGCTAGCTGGTGTATTTTTATCCCTTTTAGGAGATAGCTTCCTGATTAACACCTGGACCCCACTTCCCAGTTTGTCTGCTGCTTCCTTAAGCACCTATTTACTTAAAAGGGCCATGTCATGGAACAGAGTCACTGGCCCTGAGCCCTATTACTCCTTAAAGGGGGCAGAGCACCCTGTTACAGGATACCCGAGGGAGAAGCAGGGTGAGCTTCAAAAAAACTTACCTTCAGTTTCATGCCACTGATTGTAGCTTGTCCTCAGTGAAAGGATCCTTCATGCAGCCTGCTCAATTGACTCAGCATGGATCTTGCTCACACATCAGCTGGAAGCCAGGTTTCATGGTGGCATGGACCTTGTGCCCATACTAGCTGGGAGTTGAATTCCTATGGACTGCTGTCTCGGGCAGAGAGATACTGTCCTTCAGACCCTCCTCAAAAAGCCAAAAGCTTTTTTGAGGAGGAAATCCTTGAAGCCAATGAAGAAACTGAGACACATTAACCCTTTAAATCCTTTTCTGGGTTAATCTGGTGAAAGGTCTGCTACAAAGGGAGCCCTGGAATCCACTCTATGTGCTGCGTGGAGGCAGAGAATTCTGGATGGTTCATCCTGAGCGGTGGTCCTAAGCTCAGGTTCAGAGCAAAGATCTAGTAGTCTGCCTCCAGTTGCCATGGAGACAGAAATGCCCCACTGTGAAGACTGTGGGACATGGCCATACCACCACCTCTCTAGTGGTGGTGGACCAACTGCAGTAGTCTGTCTTCAAAACTGTTGAAACTCATAGGCTTCCACGTCCTCCTGCTGAAAAATACTGAACAGGTGCTGGATCTCAGAAAAGTAATGGCCTGGTAGGTATTACAACTCTATAGGCCTCTCTTTTGATAACTTATGGCAGATGAAGTGGAAAGGCAGAAGTTTGAAATGATACTGGTGAAGAACTAAATCTCATTTCATCTGACTGTTGTATAAATAATTCCTTTGCTACTGTGATGAGCGATGCTAACAATTCCCTCTCCTCCAGTGCCATAATCCCAGTCAGTGGAACTGTTCTAGATGATGAGACAGCTAAGCACTAGCGTTACATGAAGACTCGACCGCTGAGAAAACCTTTTTATTCCCTCTTTTCCAAACATATTCCGAGGACAATTTTATGAATACTGACTGGGGCTACAAATGGAGATGGGCACAGATACAAATTCATATACAGCCAGGGATAGTTCTAGTCTCAATCCTATTTACCCAAACTCCTCCAAAGATTTGAATTTGGATTTTAAAGATATGTTTAAAGGTGGAATTGTTTGGATAAATGGTTCCAGTTTTTGCTGGAGATAGCCCTAAACCAAAACTCTGACTCCACAACCTTCCTCCTGCCACCTCCACCCCATATATGTGAGAGAAATTTGTTACTGAACTTTCTAGCTGGTAACTAACTATATAATGGGATGAATCAAACCACAGATCCAAATATCATAACTCTGGGGAAGTTGGAATTTTCAGTTTGGCCAAAACAAGAGATGGGTGCAATCTCTAGATGAAAATGCATGCTTATGACAGATATGGCAATGTAACCATGTGGGACTCACCCCTGCGGCGCCTCCTGCTGGTTGTCTCAGGGAATTAGCTCTCCAGCTTCCGGAGCGCCCTCTGCAGGCCAGCGTCCCGCTGCCGCTTGGCCCCCGTGTCCCTCCCTGGACTCCGGTGCCCCGTTATCTGGGGTGCTGCCCCCTGGCCGTACACCCTCAGTCTCAGGGTCTCCCCTCCCTGGGGAACCCCCACCCTCTATCCCCACCTTGCCTCAGTCGTAGGCTACTGCCAGTCACCAACTAGCCCCCGTTCCCTGGGGCAGACTGCAGTATAAGCCACTCATCACTGGCAAGGAGTGTTTGTCCTGCTGCTTTCCTCTGTCCTTGGGCTGCCCCCTGCAACCCCAATATCTATTCGGCCTTATACTAGGCCTGTAGCCTGGGGCGGTTTGCAGGCCGGAGCTCCTCTGGCCTTCCCCCAGCCCAGCCCTGCTCCACCTCAGGTACACTCCTCAGCAGCCAGGCCCCTCCCTCTCAAAGGCTAGAGAGAGAGTCTCCTGAGCTCCTGGCTCATAGCCTTTTTTTAGGGCCAGCTGCAGTCTGATTGGGCCGTGGCCCAGCTGTGGCTACTTCCCCAATCAGCCCAGGTTTTCCCTACCATAGCCCTCTCCAAGGGCTGTCTTTAAACCCCTCAGGGCAGGAGCGGGTGACCACTCTGCTACAGGCAATATCATGCAATATTCTGGATAACCCTTAATGAATTAAGTTCATGTATCTTAGAAGTTCATTGTATTAAAATGCAAATGGTTATGTATTATTGTGGAATTGAATCTAATGTCTTTGAAGAGGAAACCTGACTAAGGCCTTGTCTACACTACAGAGTTTTGTCGATGCAAGTTAAGCCAACAATCAAAAACTGGTATATTTACATTGCTTGTGCATGTTCACACTACGCTCCTTCTATTGGCAGAGGCCATCCACACTTGGTGCTTTATCATTGTCACTGAGAGCAGCACACTGTGGGTAGCCACCCCACTGTGCTATCACCACCTTCTACAGCTAGGAGTTGTGGGAAGGTAGAGTGGATCACGGGTGTGGGCTCAACATCCCAGGATGCAGTTCTTTCCATCCCAACATTCCATGGGCTTCTGACTGTGTTTTGCAGTACTTTTCAACAGCCCCTGTTTACTGTGAACCAGCCATCTCTGTGTGAAAGGATGGATCCCGCACTGCTCTCTACTGTTGAGGTCACCATTATGCACACATTGTGGATGGTCATGGAGTATATCATGAATCTGAAAAGGAATCAGAGTTGCTTGACCTGCTGTGTGCCATGGAAAGAAGCAAAACCAGATTACTCTTGGCATTCATGAAGCAACTGAACATGGTGGACCATCGCTTTGAGACTTGGGAAACAAACACTGTGTGGTGAGATCGCATCATTATTCATGTCTGGGATGATGAGCAGTGGTTGCAGAACTTTTGGATGCAGAAAGCCATCTTCCTGGAACTGTGTGTGCTGCTTGCCCCAGCACTGCAGTGCAAGGACATCAGAATGAGAACTGCCCTATCAGTAGAGAAGCGTGTGGCAATCGATGTGTGGAAGCTTGTGACTCCAGACTGCTACCACTTGGTCCTGAATCAGTTTGGAGTTGTTAACGCAAGTGTGCAGGGTCATTAATTGCATCCTGCTACAAATGACTGTGACGCTTGTCAATTTGCATGAAATAGTGGATGGCTTTGCAGCAATGGGATTCCCTAACTGCAGAGGGGTGATAGATGGCACGCATGTTCTAATTTTGGCCCCAACTATCTTGTGATGGAGTACATCAATAGAAAGGGGTACTTCTCTATGGTATTGCAGGTGCTTGTGGATCACCATGGATGTTTCACTGACATCAATGCAGGGTGGTCTGGGAAGGTTCATGATGCACACATCATCCGGAACACTGGCCTGTACAGAAAGCTGCAAGCAGGGACTTTCTTTCCAGACCAGAAGAATCCAGTGGAGGATGTTGAAATTCCCATAGTGATCCTGGGAGACCCAGCGTACCCCTTGCTCCGATGGCCCATGAAGTCTTACATAGGAAACCTGAACAGCAGCCAGGAGAGCTTCAACAACAGGCTGAGCAGGTGCAGAATGACAGTGGAATGTGCCTTTGGCAGATTAAAAGTGCGCTGGTGCTGCCTTTATGGCAGGTTAGGCCTAAATGAGGAAAACATACCTGTGGTTATAGCAGCCTGCTGTGCACTCCATAATATTTGTGAGGATGAAAAGTTTACCCTTCGGTGGAGCGTGGAGGAGGATTGCCTCGTTGCTGAATTTGAGCAGACAGATACTGGGGCTATTAGAGGGGCACAACAGGGGGACTAGCCAAATCAGGGAGGCTTTGCGGCAACATTTTGATAATGAACACAAGTAACGTCTTTCTATACAGTGCTCTGCCATTTTTTGTTAACTTGCTGCCTTGCATAAAAATTGTGATGATTCCTGACTGGGATATTTAGTCTGCAAATGATCAAATTTCCACTCTATATTACTGCAGGCAGCAACCACAACATGTAGGAGACAAAGACTGGTTATCTTTCAGAGAGTTGTTTTTAGTAAATACTAATTAACAACACACACAAAAAGTGTGGTGGGAAGAGAGAACAATGCAGGGCACTGTAGGCTCTCATAGATGTGTGAAAGTCCAGCTATCATTTTGGAAGCTGTGTCAAGGGGTGGAGTGAACGGGGTACCGAGATGTTCCAGGAAATTGCAAGAAATGTGTGGGAGGAGTGTGGGGAGGGCATGGAAAGCAGTTCTGTATCGGCTGCAGGGGAAAGGGAGGGCAAGCACATATGTGTTCTGCCTGGAGCGTGATTAGGGAGTTCAACATCTCTGTTTCCTCCTCTATCACTTGCTCCTGGCCCTTTACAATGCATTCCTTATTCTCCTTTCTGTCCTGCCTGTCTATTTTAAATGTTTATTCAGGGTCTCTCTCCACTCCCTGCGTTCTCTTTTTTCAGCCTCTGAGGATTGGAGCACCTCTCAGAATATGTCCTCCTTGCTACACCTTGGTCGCTTCCATATCTGGAAGAGGCACTCTATCGCTGTGTAGGGGTTCCCCTGAAGGCCACATCTGCATAAACACAAGAAACAATACACAGAAGCATGATTGCTAGTTCATGCACAGGATTGAATCATTATAGTAAAATACGCCTCTTTTAAAAATCACTTTCTCACTGTACCTCGGCAAGCACACATCTCAGCGAACACCCTAAACATGGTAAGTTTGGCCTGGGTTGGGGTTGGGCATTCAAGAAGGGGCAAAGGGTGTAGGTGTTTTTTTTTTTTTAAGGGGATCAGTGCAAGTGACTAGGGACAATATTGTAAATTCTGCTACCATTTTCCACAGGTAGAGGTAATTGAAGCTGATATCTCACTCCTGAGGCTGCAAGGGGACATCTTCTGACCCAGTCCCTTTGCTGCTTTCCTGCACAAATGATTGCCAAGTGGAGTGGGAAAGTTTCCTATACTGGGGGAAGGAACAAAGCAGCTTTTCCAAGGAACTTTCAGTGGAGGATTGGCAAATACCTCAAGGAAAGTTTCCTAGAGACCTCCCTGGAGGATTCCCATTAAATCTTGGTGTGCATTAACACACTGTTCCACCACACTGCTTAGCTGAACAGGGGATTAAACTCAAACACAACTAGTCTTGTACATTTCTATCCCTCTACCCACTTCTAGAATATACAGAGCAAATGTCAGCTCTACCTCATATAACTGAGCAGCATCAACTCAAAAAGAAAACTTACCAGGGCTTGCCTTTCCTGAATCATGTGGGCCAGAGACGGACTGCTGGGTCTGGCTAGACCACTATGGAGTGGAAAAGAGTTCCTGATTTGCCATACCACCAGACGACCCTGCCATGTGATTCACTTCATCCTCCAACTTTACCTCCTCATCCACGACTTCATCCTTGTGGTTAGGTCCACTGTCCACCACCTCCAGCCTTGCCAAAGTATTCATGGAGCTCTTGGTGGTGTAGATGGGATCACCACCAAGGTGAATGTCCAGCTCCTTATAGAAGCGTCAGGTCTTTGGTGCAGCACCAGGGCAATAGTTAGCCTCCCTTGCCTTCTGGTACACCTGTCTCAGCTCCTTTATCTTTGCATGGCACTGCTAGGTGTCCTGTTCATAGCCCTTATCCAATAAGCCACGAGAAATCTGCCCATAGGTATCAAAGTTCCTATGGCTGGAGCGGAGCTGGGACTGGACAGCCTCCTATCCCTGCAGTGCTAACAGATCCAACAACTCAGGTGTGCTCCAAGCAGGAGAGCGTTTGCTGTGTGGAGCCACCATGGCCAGCTTAGAAGATGTGACCTCTCCACGCTGAACAAAGAGGAAGTGGAATTTCAAAAATTCTCAGGCCTTTAAAAGGGGAGAGGTGTGTCCCTGGGTGCAGGGCAGCAGAGTTTGAACTGCTGACCAGAGCAGTCAGGATGGGCATTGTGGGACACCTCCTGGAGGCCATTTACAGTGACATAATCAAGCACGGTGTCTACACTGACACTTTGTCAATATAATTTTGCCACAAAAACCTCTGTGCCTCTCTTCAAGGTGGTTTTATTTTGTTGGCAAAGCAGGAGGGTTTTGTCGGCAGAATGAGTACTGCAGTGTATACACCTCCACTGTGTTGTCGATGAAACCTGACTTTGTAGACAAAACTACTATATATAGATGTAGTACAGATAAGGCCTAACAAACCTTGGAAACTGTTATGAACTTCAAAGCTCTCTTTGAAACAATGTGCTAGACAAACAAAGTTAAGTGGGATTCCTAGGAAATTCTTGAGAGTGGGGAAGGATTCACAGTTTGGTGGGGGTGCTTGTTCTGAGCTAACAGCTGTTATGAACTTGTTACCACAGAAAACCCCCTGGGTGGAGTTGTAAGGACTGCTCATGACCCAGAGCCCCTATTGGAGTTGGGGTGATCTCTGGTAAGCTTATTAGCATGCATGTTGGTTTCTGATTTTTTTTAATTGTTTTAATGTTTTTTCCCTGTGTTGCTTTTACCTTAGGAGTAAATGAGCAGTGTGTTAACTTATAATGGTGGCAATTACTCTTCAAAGGCCATAAACAGTGTAAGAAAAGCATAGACACTGGCCTGTTTAGGCGGTCTGCCTTGCTGGGGTATAACACTGTGGAGGCAGGAAACTGTTCAGCCAGGAAATACCCTAGTCAGGAGGGAGAGAGGCATGTGTCTCCACCCAAGAATGGTGATGGCTGGGGAGGGAAGCCTGAAGCCTAAGAGTGGGGGCCCTTGCTGGACCACAGAACGGGAATACAGGTGCAACTGCCCTGAACTGTGACATTGTTTACTGTAATATACCCTCAGAATGACCTTTTCCCTTCTTTGAGTCATTGCTCTCAACATTTGGAAGAAAGTAGAAACTGGAGATGCCTTTAAATGTATACATATTAACCATTGCAACTGGATACTCTTGTTACATTTATTAGGGTAAGTAGTTCTGTTATTGGCTACACAGGCTGACAATATAAACAGCAGCAGAGAAAAGAACTGGTATGCTGTGGTTACCTTTCTTTGCTCTCCTCATTTATTACTTATGCTTAATTTTTGGCTTTCATTACATGTTGATAACATGCTTGAAATTTAGCTTGGTGTGGAAATGGATAAACTCTATTATTAGTATCATATTATTTTATGGTTATACAAGAGCACATTTGAATTGTCCTTTTAAATCAGCCCATGATCAGTTCATGAAACATCAAAAAATGCACCCAAATCCTTAGAACAATATTGGAAAACAAGACAATATTTACTGACTGCATCTCTCTACCTTCCTTGATCTTAATGTACTCTCTAGATATGTATCCCTACTGAATTAAATAGTAATTTGGCAGTCTCTTCTGCTAAATGTAGTGAGATAGCTAGTTAGCATGATATGCCCAGGCAAAGATATTGTGTTGCAGTGATAGAGACAATTCCCTGGGGATTACACTGTCAGTTGACTTGATTCTTTTTGATAAATTGACTCAGTGTGTCCTTTATGTTGCAGAAGCACAGATGTGCTGAAGAATCTCATAATATGAATGCTAGGAAGTGGGGAGAATATCACCAGCACATGAGCAGACCCTGAAACATACTTTTTATTACATTTTTCTTCATATTCCTTTGAAAAGGCGTTCTATTGTGTAATATACCTAATTGGAAATTATACATATACGATAAACTATGCACCATGTTTGGGTTTTGAAATATAAAACTCTTGCACTTTTTATCTTTCTATTGCCAAGATTTGATTCGTAGGTACATTTTGATGAAATCCTCCAGGCTAGTAAAGCAGTATTTTAAAAATCTCTCATAGATGAAGTGATACATTATTAATGCCTTAATGTAACTGGAAATATTTGGTCTAAGCTGCCTCTATAGTTTAGTTGAGAAAAAATGTAATTTCAGACTGTCAAATGCACTAAGAGTAGAAATGGTTAAGACTTTATTTTTTGTAACTGAATGTTCATTAGACAATGTCAAGTCTTTCTGTAGAAATTATGTTTTAAACAAACATAACAATTCTTTAGGCCATGCTAGCTTAGAAAAGGTACAAAGAGAGAAAGTATTACTGCTGATTTCATATGTACAGCTGACAAACACTATCTTTAGTAGGGCATTAGCACTTCTCCACCTCCTTGAGTTCCTGCCTCTGTATATCAGAAATAACTCTAGCTAGTGGAAGGTGAAGATGGAATAGAAGGAAAGTGCTTCTTGTAAATATGAGCCAGTGAGATAATAGGATTAAAATAACTTACCAAATTCTTTTTTGTTCTCAAGGACAAACAATGTTGTTCTAAACTGTTTCATGTATTTTTCCAATTGACACTTAGAGAAACAGTTATGGGCAGCATATGCTCCTTCATCTCAACTGCTGGTTAAAAACAGATTCAATACACATTTTAAACTGTTTTAGAATTGTGATATTAGTTCATGAAACATAAATGCACCAAAATCCTTAGAACAATATTGGAAAACAAGACAATATTTACTGACTGCATCTCTCCACCTTCCTTGACCAAGTAAACCTGTGGCTTCACCTCAACTGCCTTTAAATAAAGTTTTCATAGTCAGATATACTTTTCTTGGGCGAAGGGAGATAGGTGTTTAAGGATGCTCTCTCTTCTGTCTCACTCAGTGACTGCCATTCCATTGCCTCCATGATCCTGTAAGCATCTCTTGTTATCCAGATTTTTTCCCCCCGTCCCACCACATATTCTGTGGCAGTAGCTGTGCATCTCTCCCCTTAGGCAACATTGCCCAGGAGTACTATTGTTTTTCACCTGTGCTAAAATCCCAATCCATGCCTTCATCTCCTGTCAACTTGACTATAGCAATTCTCTTGAAGGCCCCTCCAAATCCCAGTCCTTCACATGCCGGCATGTGCCGAAAGCTTAATGTCTCACAAAAAACGTCTGACCACTCCTCTTTAAACACTTCCATTGACTACATGCATTTCAGAATCCAGTTCAAAACTGCCTGTCTCTATGTAGCTCTTTTTAGTACCTGCCTCTTCTCTGTCCATCCTTGATGTAGTCTAACCACTGTTTGTGTACGAGCTTCTCCTTTGCAATTTTCCCTTTATCTCAACAACTCTTCACCTATTTTAAAAACTCATCTGAAAATGTAGCATTTCTCCTTTGCCTAAGCCCCTTCATTTTTTTCTCCCTTCTGTATTTTTTTATTTAATTATGTAAATGTAAGATTCTGAAGCACGTTGGACAAAGGTGCTATAACGAAGTTGTACGATCATGTATTTTTTCCATGCTTCGGAGGCAACGGAATTCATTTTTTTATTTTTTTTTTAAATGTGCTAAAGACTCAGCTTTGACCTCTGCTTTGCTGGTGAGTGACTTGTAAAATTAACTGCTGGGTCTGCAGGTTTCTGCAGCCAATGATTTTAAAGATGGATAGTGACACGTCCTCATATCAGAAATCAGAACTCATCTCTAATAAATTATTGAAAATGCAGCTGAGCTTATCCTGCCACACAGTTATGTTTGGGGAACATTGGACTGGTGATGTACAGCACAACAGACTTCTCACTCTCAGCCTTAGTGGCTGGATGACGGATTATTGATAACTGCTTGGTAAAAGCATAGTTTAGCACAATCCATGAAATATCATCAGCCTTAGTAATTTGATTTTTCACTCTCCAGGGATGTGATGGGAGTCCTTCTGAGACCTCTTTCCACTTGGCTTCACAAGTACTCAGTTTGATTCCAGCCTAAGGTATCGTTATTTGGCATATATGGTTAAAGGACAGGGAACAAAGGGTAGGAATTAATGGTAAATTCTCAGAATGGAGAGGGGTAACTAGTGGTGTTCCCCAAGGGTCAGTCCTAGGACCAATCCTATTCAATTTATTCATAAATGATCTGGAGAAAGGGGTAAACAGTGAGGTGGCAAAGTTTGCAGATGATACTAAACTACTCAAGATAGTTAAGACCAAAGCAGATTGTGAAGAACTTCAAAAAGATCTCACAAAACTAAGTGATTGGGCAACAAAATGGCAAATGAAATTTAATGTGGATAAATGTAAAGTAATGCACATTGGAAAAAATAACCCCAACTATACATACAACATGATGGGGGCTAATTTAGCTACAACGAGTCAGGAAAAAGATCTTGGAGTTATCGTGGATAGTTCTCTGAAGATGTCCACGCAGTGTGCAGAGGCGGTCAAAAAAGCAAACAGGATGTTAGGAATCATTTAAGACTGAGAATATGTTATTGCCCTTATATAAATCCATGGTACGCCCACACCTCGAATACTGTGTACAGATGTGGTCTCCTCACCTCAAAGAAGATATTCTAGCACTAGAAAAGGTTCAGAAAAGAGCAACTAAAATGATTAGGGGTTTAGAGAGGGTCCCATATGAGGAAAGATTAAAGAGGCTAGGACTCTTCAGTTTGGAAAAGAGGAGACTAAGGGGGGACATGATAGAGGTATATAAAATCATGAGTGATGTTGAGAAAGTGGATAAGGAAAAGTTATTTACTTATTCCCATAATACAAGAACTAGGGGTCACCAAATGAAATTAATAGGCAGCAGGTTTAAAACAAATAAAAGGAAGTTCTTCTTCACGCAGCGCACAGTCAACTTGTGGAACTCCTTACCTGAGGAGGTTGTGAAGGCTAGGACTATAACAATGTTTAAAAGGGGACTGGATAAATTCATGGTGGCTAAGTCCATAAATGGCTATTAGCCAGGATGGGTAAGAATGGTGTCCCTAGCCTCTGTTCGTCAGAGGATGGAGATGGATGGCAGGAGAGAGATCACTTGATCATTGCCTGTTAGGTTCACTCCCTCAGGGGCACCTGGCATTGGCCACTGTCGGTAGACAGATACTGGGCTAGATGGACCTTTGGTCTGACCCAGTACGGCTTTTCTTATGTTCTTATAGAAGTACGAGGCTGAGTTGATCAGACTCAAATGCAGGGGGGATGAATGCAGGGTACATCATAGCCACAAAGTTACACAAAATCATTCTCCCTTAATATAGATATATATATATATATATATATATATATAGATAGATTAGATATAGATATATATAGTGACCAAGTTCCAAGCCTGTATTTGTGGGTCCTGCGCTTCCTGGTGGATATAGTGGCCTCAGAAGCTCGGGATGACCTCTCTTTCCCAGTATGGTGGCAGAGGTTACCACTTATTGAGCTATTTTCATCAGAAGCCAGTATGGGAGGTGGGAAGGTGGAATACCCACAGTCTTTGTTGCTCCTAGAGCTCTTTAGGTACCACCTGGTCTCCTCCCTGGACCAAAGTCTATTTCTTCTTTCAGAGGGATCTCTGTAGATCATGCGGAGGGGGGGAAGATAGGGGGGAACCCAGGCCCACCCTCTACTCTGGGTTCCAGCCCAGGGACCCTAATGGCAGCAGCTGTTTGCAGCTTCCCTCCACTGATGCTGCTTTGCTTCCCTGGGCTACTTCCCCATGCTTCCCTTTTCCCAAGCTTCACCCCTACCTCAGGGTTCAGTACTGCTTCCTCTCCTCCAGCTCCTTTCCCCTGGGCTCCTCTCGAGAGAGCTGGCAAGGAGAGCTTTTAAAGCAATGTAATTGGTTCCAGCTGTCTCCATTAGCCTATCAGCCTAAACTGACCTTTTCTCAGTTAATTGAGGTCAGGTGCCAGCATTAGCCTAATGACCTTAGCTGGTTAAATTGGCCTCAGGTGTCTTCATTGGCCTGGAGTAGCCCTTATTTGGCTATCCAGGGAACAGGGCTCTGCTCATTCTGAGGCTGATATACCTGCCATCCACCACTCTCTTATATCCCTCTGGCCTGAGTCCATCACTATATATAACACCTCTCATTGTATTTACTATACATTGCATCACACATTTTAGGATTGGATTGGTTACTTTGCAGGAACCAATCCCTGTGCAGCATGCACTGTCCACACAATGTCCACGGTTAGACTTCCTTTTTACCTCATCTCTATGTTCTTAACTTATTTTGTTCCTTGTTATCTAGTTTATAGAAATAGTTCTGTGTGTTTTCTCCCTCTTATTTTTGTTGGCTCAGACATTCTGTCGTCTTAGCCTACTGACCTATTTACTTCTCTTATTTAGCACAAACCTTCTGTTTTCAACCCGATGATTCATTTACATCCATAATTCTATCTTCCAGAAAATGAGGCTTCCCTCCATGAGTTAGTTATTCATGTTGGTCTGAGCCTCAGCGACAGGACAGAGAGAAAGTTTAGTTGTGGTGGTTAGCAGAAGCGTCAGTGCCCTCAGAATGAAGGGATGCATTTTTCCTATTTCCAGATGTCTGTAGAGACCACTGCCAAGAAAATCAGAGGGTAGGATTCTCTGGTTTGCTACGACTATTTTGCACTGCTCACAGCACTAAGGGTATGGCTACACTTGAGATTTGCAGTGCTGGTGGAGGCTTTCCAGCGCTGCAATTAGTAACTGTCCACACCTGCCGGGCACATCCAGTGCTGCAACTCCCTGGCTGCAGTGCTGGCCGTACACCTGGGTCTGCTTGGGGTATAAGCATTGCAGCGCTGGTGCTGCAGCGCTGGTCGTAAAGTGTGGCCACACGCCAGCGCTGTTATTGGCCTCCAGGGTATAAGGATATATCCCAGAATGCTTTTAACTAAATTACTCCCTTTGTTTTGTTATGCTGCCTCTCTTTGTTTTGTTGTGAACTCGGGGCTCTGGGAGCTGCTTATCTAAAAAACAAACACAGCTCCTGTTTGCCGTGATCAATCTGTAACTGACTGAACAATCAAATGAGATAAACCCACTACCTTGCTGTGAATGAGGCAGGCACGGGGAAGAGTGTTTGCTTGACAAGAGAAACAGTGGTGGGAGGGAGAGAAAGGGAGTCCGTTGGAGCAGCTTCTTATCTGGTCTGCAGGCTGTTTGCAATTAAGAGTAAGGGGTTGGGAAAATTCTGATTTTGCAAGGCAGGGAGCTGATACACAGTGTCGGCTCCAAAAATCCTCTCTCTCTCCCTCCCCCGGTTCCTGTCACACTCCACTCCACCCCACCCCCCTCTTTTGAAAAGCACGTTGCTGCCACTTGAATGCTGGGATAGCTGCCCATAATGCATCTCTCCCAACAGCGCTGCAAATGTGGCCACACTGCAGCACTGGTAGCTGTGAGTGTGGCCACACACCAGCGCTTTCCTTACACAGCTGTACGACCAGCGCTGTAACTCCCAGCGCTGCAACTCTCAAGTGTAGCCATACCCTAAGTGAATTTTCTATGTATTTATTTAGGAAGCTTTAACAACTTAACAAATCCTTGCCATGTAAATAGTAGCTGCTCCACTATTGGTAGCCTATTATTAGAAAAAGAAAAATAGTCCAGCCACAGAGGAATGGTTCAGAAAAATATGGGGGGTTGTGGTTACGGAAAAATTAACACACCAATTAGAGAGAAGACACAGATAAATATTTGGTTACCTTTTATTCAATATTCAAAGTACATTCACCTGTAAAAAATAAAAAACCAACTATGCCTGTCCAATTTTTTCAATATTAACATTTGATGGACGTGTCTGGTGTGTTACATGCGTATATAGAGATTTCACTGAATTTAATAAGATCCCTAGAAATGATACATCATAGGTGTTGTAATGATGCTCATTCTGCAATATGGTAAAACACTGTTTGGAGATTCCTAGTGGAGAATTCCCCCTGTGTATGGGTAATGTCTGCTGGTATAGAGATTTCCTGCCTTCTATACAGCTGCAGCTCCCATCTTGTGTAGGAGGCGGGTATGCTGGGGAGAGGCAGATCTTAGCTCTATTATGCATGCTCCTAAGTTGGCATAAGGGACCTTCCACTGGGGCTAGAGCCTTAACTTACATGGGGCCTGTATCAAGCAGCTGCAACTGGTTCCCTGCAGCTGCCCATCTTCACTACGTCCATACACAGGCCCATAATATTGAATTAGAAACTACTAAGAAAGCCTTGTTTCCCATTGCAAATGTAATTTACATATTGAAGCCTTCTTACATTTTTAAAGTTTTTTAAAAAATAATTTTGAAGTTGGAGGGGAAAAACGAACTAGTCCGTTGACAAGTTGGAAATATATTTTTAAACTGGCATATGACACAATAGGCCAGATTCAGCATGCTTCAGAGGATTGAGTACCTTGCAGAGAATCTGTTTGACATGTTCCCTTCTTACAAAAATGATATGGTTCCTCACGTCTTAAAATCGTTATTTTATTGTTTGATGGTATCCAAGGTCTTAAACAAGTTTGTTTTGTGTGTTGACCCTTTTTGATAGTGTTTGAAGATGTGTGTCACCTTTTAACTGATTAGTGATGCTATAAAATGTACAAGTTTTAAAATATGAATACTGTATATTTGAATAATGTGGTCATATATTAAACCTTGGAATTTGTGTTATAGGCTTTGCATATCATTTTGAATTTTTTCTTTACAATCCTCTTTAATTTGACTTACTTTATATAATTTTGCCATTTAAGAATTCATGCTTTTCCTGATACATTGAACACCAAGAGTTTGTTTTGCAAAATCCATTAGAGAGATTCCAATAGATTTTGCTGATCCCCAACTGTGATGTTCAAGTTGTTTAACAGCAGTCTTTTTTTTTCAGTTTGTATTTATAGAAAAGATGAGCAAACCTACAGTAACAGCAAAGGAAAAATACAGAAAAAAGCCTGCCTGCCAATAATTTGTCAGCAAAAAATTAATTTAATCTGTGTATAATGTATTGAGCTTACATTCCTGAAACAAAACATATTACTCAGGAGCGGCAAACTTCTGGCTTTTGGGCCAAATTTAGTGCTGAATCAAAAGAATGTCTCCATGCCCATTGCCAAATTTCATTTGTGCAGAGCTCTGTAAGACATTCCCTTTTAAATATTCATTGGTTTTGATTTAACTTTATCTAGTATATTTCTGCCTGATATTCCCTGCTCCCTTCCTCCCCACACCTCTGCTTGGTGTGATGGGAGATCATTTCCCTAGACCACAATCCTTAATGGTCAGAGCACTGGCTACTAAGAAAGCCATACCACCTACTGGTACAAGTCCAGGGGTTGGCAGTAGAAGAACCTGGGCCCTCTCATTCCCCTGGGTCCCAACCCAGAGCCCTGGGTCCCAACCCAGAGCCCTGGGACAGGCAGTTCAAGTGTGCAGCCTGGGCCAGGTATCTCCTAACCTACTCCTTGGGATTCTTCCTGTGCTCAATTTGTAATGAAATAGGTGCTGGGGCTCAAGCACTTTTTTTTACTTTCATAACTGATGCAGCAAGCCAGAGGTGCCTGGGCTATGAACTGCCAAAACCACTGATTGCTTCCTACCTTCTCCAGAGGTGCAATGAAGGCTCTGAGTTGAGGTCTGCTCCAGGGCGGCATGGGGCTCTTAGTGGACTCTTGAAGGAGCTATCGGTTCAGGTCTGCTTTCTTGCATTGACAACCCTGACTGAGCTGTGCTGCTCCTGCACCCTTTTAAGCTCCACCTCCACTGAAAGCTCACTGAGCAGGTGTGCTGGATGGAGCCTCTTATGAGCAGAACTGCTCCTTAACCACCTTGTCACAAGTGTGGGGTTTGTACACCCCATCACAGTTGGTGAAAGTTTCTTCTGCAATTCTTCATTTCACAGCCTTACTGCACCACATGAACAGCTTGCATACAAATTTAGTTCAGTTACATTTTTATCTCTCTCTCTCTCTCTCTTTTTTTAAAATCCAGAGCTGAATGTCCATGTGTCCTCAGGGCCCTGTCACATTGGAGCCTTGCTGTCAGATCCTACAATACCAGACACATTCTGTGCTATTCTAGCAACTCTCTTAAAAGGACAGATGTAAACAAATTACAAAGTCAGCCGTATAATTACGTTGTACATATGAATTTCCAAAAGGCATTATACAAATCTGCTTTTACTATATGTCTATTAACAAGAAGGTAGTCTTGTAGCTCAACCATAAGTCTGGGAACTGGAAGTTCTGGGTTCAATTCCTGGATCTTTCACAGACATCCTGTTTGCCTATGGACAAGTCATTTGGCCAAAATTTTCAACAGTAATTAAAGTGCCTCAGCTTTTGGGTGCTCTGCCTGAGCCAGAGGCACCATCCACCTGTGAACATCAGCCCTGTATTGACTCAGATAGAACACAACAAAATTGAGGCATGCAAATATTGGTCCCATTTCTAAATATTGGCCTTTATCTCACTGTAGCTCAGGGACTTTTATGTCCCCAACCATAATACTTTTCTACACTAGAGGGTGTTGTGAGGCTTAATTCTTTAATTTTTATAAAGTGCACTGAGGCCCTCACAATCCTGCCAGCTCTTGAGATTTTTATCATGAGTCATGCAATATATGGTGTCCTTCAGCCCCAGCTCCTGGAATCATGTGACCGTGAGAGACTCTCAGGTTTTATCTCTTTATAAATAAGTGTGTATGTAGCCCTCACTGTGGAGAAAAAGCATGAAAATGAGCACACTGCACCTTTAAATGTGGGGGGAGTTTGGCTGGCAGGCTGAAAGAAGGGAATAGCACTGTATTGTTGGTGGCGGGGGAGGTCAAACTGCTGCAAAAGGGGATGGGGCAACACTGACTTAGCCCCTGGAATACAGATGGGTGGAAAGGTTTAAAGGGGGCAGCGGGTGCGGTGAAGCCTCCTTTCACACAGAGCAGACTGGGGCTGGTGAAGCCTGGGGTAGTGTGTTCGATTACCAAAGGCAGCCCCCAAGGGTGATGAAAGGGGCAGCCCCAGGTGAAGCAAACACCAATGCAAGTGAGCTGGCTGGGTTTGCTAGTGGGACAGTCAGCAGGGATTTGATGCAAGTGGCCAGGGCAATTGTGTCTGATGCTGTTTCTGCAGCATTATAGGGTTTACAAAGTGTAAGGGGTTACCCGGAGCCAGGATATTCGACTCAGGTGATTGCATGAGATGATGGAAAAGCTGAGTGCAGGGGTGAGTTGAATTAACAACAGATAGAGGTTCCTGATTGCACGGTTGCTAGGATCTGCATCTGGTGGAGGCTGCAGGGGCAGATGGTGCAGGTGGGCCTTTACACACAATATGTGAGGCATGGGGTCTGGGCACTATGGGTTCCTCTGAGGCTTTACGTGGTGAAAATGGGGGCCGGTCAGAAGCCACCAGATATAATTGTGGTACAACTTGGGGCAAACGATTTGTGAATGTGTAAAGGGGTTGAATTAATGCTCAGAGCAAGGAGAGATTTGAAGCTGATCCTTGAACTTTTTCCAGGAGTTAAAATGGTATGGTCAGACATGTTTCAATGCAGGGTCTGGTGGGGAGCGGTGAGGTCCCCCATGGTGGACAAGGCAAGGAGGTGACCAACAGGGAGGTGGCCAAATTCCCTGGGACCATAGGGGAGGCTGTAATTTCACATCCTGGCATAGTAGATGGGGCACCAGAGTTATTTCGGGAGGATGGGCTTCACTTGTCAGACTTAGGTGTGACATGTTTATGGCTGATATAAAAGAGGGCATTGTGAGGTGTCTGGGAACCCGATTGGGTTTGGGGAGGAGGTAGCCAAGCTATTTGCTGGTGCCTCCTTGTGGCAGCTGTCCAGTGCAGGTACTCCATAGGGAAGGTGTACAGAGACCAGATAAATGGCTTGGTAAAGGGCTTAAATGGAGGTGTTGGTTAAGGGAGTGGAATGGGGGCAGGGAGGGTTTGGGGCTCCTACGGCAGAGAGTCAACCCTCATCTTTCTTACAGCCCACCTTAGCCCTCTTACGAGGAGGGGGTGGATAGTAAGGTCTCAGCAATAGGTTGGCTGGGGGACCTGAATGGAAAAAGGGGGGGCTGGCAGAAGCTCCCTGGGGAGTTATTGAATGAACATGGGGTTACCAGCACTGTACACTTTTATCTAATGAGTAGTCCCTGACATCTAATAAGTTGCAGCCTGATTAAAACCACATGTAATGTCTCCTGTCCTTTAGGTATAGCTGGACAACAGCTCAAAAACCAGAAAGCAAGTAGACGAAACAGAAATGTATTACTTTTAAGCCAATTTCTTGATTTTGGAGGTGCTTGACTTCTGAGGTTGTCATTACTATCTTCAAATGGCAGGCATCATGAATTGCAAAGTATTATTACTTTTATTAAGCTCAGCGAATAACTTGTAGGAAATAAAGTCCATGATGAATGTAGCTTCTTTTTATGCGTATAGAATGTTTGAACCCAGATTGCAATTTCTTTGCATGTATTTGTTCACATTTACTGAGATTTTCTTACAAGAGCACTTTACGGTATGCATGTGAAAATTCAGCCTTCGCATAGGATAAACATGATTTAAATTTTAACTGTGTCGGATAGTCGTGAGTAGCCACAATACCAATTCCTTATGTCATCGTGGCTGTTGCTTCTCCTTGGCTCCAAAGCATGCGTTGCCATGCCCAGTCAGAGTCAAGGAGGTTTATTTTCATAACAGGTTAACAAAGGAACAGAACACAGTCTAAACTAAATCTTTGGCAAGAGGCTTCAGGGCCACCCCTCACAGGAGCCTCTGGCTTCCAGCTCCTGTCAACTACCTAGCCTCAGCTGGCTTTGCTCCCCTCCTTGCTCCAGGGACCCACCACAGCTACCTACTCTTTCTCCCCAGCTACCAACTAGAAGCCCTTTATAGGCCTAGGTGTAGCCCAGTCCTTTTTAATTAGCTGGATTGGCCTCACCTTCTAGTCTATCCACAGAGACGAGTTACCCTGTGACACACACACACACTCTCTCTCTCTCTCTCTCCTTATATCTCAGCAGAAGATTTTGAAAAAAGCTATTTGAGGCTTAGAATCTTTCAGGGAGATGTAGCAGATAAGCATGATATGGGGACTTCCTGAGAATTTGAAAACCTTTTCTGCACTACATAGATATTGCCCAAGACATTCGGTAAAATTAGGCTACTGTACAATTTATTGACTGGGTACAGAGTTCAGAGTTTATATTTAATGTTCTCTCACCTCATTAATACAAAGTAGTAGTGTGATTGTATAGCCCTGATTGTGAAATATGCAGTCAGGTCCTTTCTTCTAACTTTTTACATTTCTTCAGCTCTAGGGCTTTGGTGTGGGGTTTTGGGAATATTATCCTGCTGTGTTAAGCTATGTCTCATGCCACATGAAATAATACCGCATGCGTTATATTTACTGGTGTGTATTTCTCTGTCAATGCCACAAAATAAGTGTGTGCTCTGTAAGGTTTGAAATGCTTGCGTGAGTGGCTGATATAACTGCTTTCGGCATGGGATTTTGGAAACATCATTACTTTGCAGAGTTAAGCAGCATCCCATGTAAATCACGTTGCATTGTGTACCATATGATTTTTACATACGTATTGGATCAACTGCAGTCTGTGATACACATAAAAAAGAACAAACAACAGGCTTTGGTTGTGATATGAAGGTTGTGGAGGGGAAACAGGAAAAAATGCTGCTGTTCCCCCCTTGTGATGCTGTGCTACTGCTAGTTCTTTTTTTTTTAGGGGTTTGTGTGTGTGTATGTGTGTGTAAAGTAAACATACAACATAGATAGAACTTTTTAGAAATTTTTTAAGTGTGGACAATATTTTTGTCAATTTCAAATTTCAATTGAGAAAAAATTGAAAATTTTGATTTTTTTTTTTTTATTTCTCCCCTGTTTTCGACCTGGGCTCTGCTTTATATGACCTGGCGGCATTGGCTCACCGCCAGCAGGTCACCCCATTGGTTTCAATGAGGTTGACCTGGTGGCGGTCTGCCAACACAGTCCGAACCCAGCTGTGCTCCAACCCTACACCTGGTGCAGCGCTGACACTGCTCCTCGGGACCCATGAAGTCCAGGGGTTCCTGTGACAGGGTGTACTAGGACCTTTAAGGCCCCGCCCCCACTGGAGGCCTTGCAGTCCTCCACACCCCGCCCCAGGAAAAGGAGCAGTTAAACTGGGTCCTCTAGGCCTGCCTGGAAAGGCTGCAGTGAAGCAGCCAATTAGAGCACAGCAGGTCAAATACAAGGAGCTGCAGGGCTGAGCAGATAAGTTGCTGAGTGGGACCAGAGGAGTGAGGAAGGACATAAAAGTCTCCAGGCAAGGAGACCTGGGAAAGATCCTGCTCAAGCAGGAGACAGACAGAGAACCCAAGGACTGTAACCCTAAGGTAATGGGTGAAGGTGATGGGACAGAGTAGGAAGCAGCCCCTGAATGCAACAGATATTAAAGAAAGCAGCACGTGGCTGCTATTTGTAGGGTCCCTGGGTTGGAACCTAGAGATATAGGCAGGCCTGGGTCCCCCCACTGGTGAAGTGGCCAAAGTCCTGAGAAGTGGACAAGTTTTGTTTTGGAGCCCAAGCAAAGGGCTGGAATTTAAACAGGCCAAGAGATGGGGTATGAAGACCCTGGAGAGGGCCAATCATTAGTTAAACTTTGTTATGCTGAGAGGGGACTGAAGTGAAGGAATGACTTGGCTGTAGAGCTGGGACACCATATAACTGATAAGTCTCCAGGAAGAAAGCCCTGGGTCACTGCTCTATACCAGAGCAGGCACAGATTTACTTGGCCCAGAAGTGGTAGAGGACTAAGCCCAGAGACAGGACTAAAAACTTTTTAATAAAGGCACAGGGACAGGCCCCAAGGTACTTTTGTTACCCCAGAGGCAGTTCATTTGTGCATATTGACTGTGTGTGACTAGATCACTGAACGCCTATCTGATGGGGTTAACAGCTGATAGGGTGCGGGAGCAGAGAGAGAGAGAGAGACTGTGTATGTATGTAGGTTCACACCCAACTGACAAGGTGCTCATGAGAGGTGAGTGTCCCCAGTCACAGTACCACCCCCAATGTCACTTAAAAATGCCCACATCGTCCCACAACCCATCTCTCTTGGATCTAGTGCAATTCATCCCTCTCATCCAAGAGGAGATAAAGGGACCCCTTGACAAGGTGAAGGAGGACTACTAAAAGCATGAGGACAAACACAGACAACTGGGACCTACCTACTCTATTGGGATAAAAGGTATGGCTTTCAACAGAACACCTCTGCATAGACAGACCCTCACAGAAACTAGACTATCAGTTCCTTGGCCCATACCAGATTTGGTGACAAATAAACCTGTTTACCTTTGAGCTCCAGCTTCCTTGATCCCTTACAATCCACCCTTCATTCCATGTCTCACTTAAAAAACCATCCACTGAGAACAGATTTCCCCATAAAGCCCAATTACTGCTCCCACTGGTACACATGCAGGGTCAGGAGGAATATATTGTTCATGAAGGTCCTCTACTCTAAGAGTAAATGAGACAAATCATGGTACCTGATTGATTGGGAAGGTTACAGCCTAGAGGAACATATTTGGGAGCCAGGTGAAAACATTCAATCTCCTGCCCTGGTTTGGGCCTTCCATAGGAGCCACCCTTGGAAACCTGGTCCCTTGTCACTTGGAAGGTACCCCTAGGGAAAGGAATGATGTCATGACCAGGGGTCGCAAACCCAGGTCCTCAGGATTCATGGGAGCAGCCATGCTCCAACCCTACACCTGACAGCCTTCTGACAATTGCTTATCTGGGACACAAGAAGCCCAGCCCCTGGTTGAGATTCCACCCCCAGGTCTGATTGGTGGAATCCCATAGTGGATGATTGGTCCATTGGCCCTACATAAGCCAGCAGCAGGAACAGGAAGCAGTCTGAACAACTGAGCTCCCCACTGTTCCTGCACCCGCTTCCTCTCCCCCAGTTTGATTTCCTGCCAATGTAGGAAATCAAATGCAGATGTGACTCCTGGCATCTGACTTGTGGTTCTGATCTCCAGTTTTTCTTCTGCTTTTGACCCCTCAATATCTTGACCCAGCTCACTCTTGACTCCTGCCTCAGTACTGCAGACTCTGGCTCTGATGACTAGGTCTGGCCCCCATGACAGTAAATGGCTTCAGTTATTTGGGTCTTACAGGATGGCTTGAAGAAATGGAGTAATGTATTTGGATGCTGAGGCTTTCACAACAGGTGATTTACAATAGTATCCATCACTCCTGAATGTGTTGATTGTGTTTGATGTATCATTGAAAATGGAATTCCTTTGAAATTCTTCTTTTAAACAATGAGAACTGTCACAGCAAGGGAAGGAAGAGAATGAACAACAACATTGTCATTTAATAAATACAATGGCAAATGACTGTGCGGATATGCTGGGAAGTTCTCTGCCTATCTGAATGTAGCCTTTTGCTCACATTGCACACTTCTCCTTTGTGCTGCTGCTGAATTACGGTACTTAGAGTGCACCTATATTTGGATATTGCTTAATCATTTTTCAGTAGTGGCATAGCTGCATTGATATTGCAATATATCTACTGTGGACCAGGTAAACTAGTTTTTTATCACCACGATAATCAGAGGTTAAAATGTCTGAACCTGATACACTAAAACTATTCTATTGGTAGTATCAGTGCTGAAAAGTCAGTAAGAACATTCCTAATGTGTACTAGGCTTTCAGGGCCTGGACCAATTTTATGTACTAGACAACATGGCTTGTCACATAATGCAGTCTTTCTCAATGACTGGTCTGTGGACAGGTTCCAGTCCCTGAGATCTCCCTGACACAGTTTAGGAAGGCAGCAAGCTGGTCCCTGGTATCAAAAGACTGAGAAACGTTGACATAACTTATAAGTTGAGATTGGTCATGGATTTTGGCGGGGAAAATTTTTTGTAACAAATTAAATGTAAAGAAGATGGATGAATCATAGTACATTGAAGTGAATGGTAAAACTGCTATTGACGTCAACAGGGGCAGGATTTCACCAGATATGTGTAGTGAAAAGTGAAGAAACAAAGCAAGTTGTGACACTTGTCCATTTCTTTGCTATTTCTTGTAGCAAATGTGCCCTGGGTGCTATAATGTGATCAATAGAGTAACAGATTTTACAATTGTGCTGTACTACAGAATCATCTGCACTCTGCTTGCAACAAAGGTTGAAAACAAAGCAGCCTTAAAATAACACTGTAGAAACAGATAAAACTGCCGAGCACCGCAGCGGCCCTCCTACTCGGTGCTCGGCAGTTTTATCTGGTAAAGCGAATGATGAGAGGTCTTGGGGCCGAAACGATCTCAACCTATTCTCAAACTGTAGAAACAGTAAATGCATCAGGGGCTAGGGAACATTTTCAGAGTATAAATGAAAGAGTGACTTCTCTTCCATTTCCTCCTCTAGCAAATTGTAAGTTAATAGATTTTGAAATGTTAAACTTCGAGTGAAGAAAACTACAAGGTTGGATTTTCAGAAGTGCTGGGAATCCACAACTTCTTGGGAGCTTCTAGTACATAGCAACTCTGAAAATGTGACCCAAAATGTCTAGCCAGTAAGGTGATTTTTTTTCCACTGAAAAGAGACAAACTCAATAGTGTCTAGCCGGTGGATATAATTTTATTCTGCATGTTGACAAAGCAAATTCTAGTTTTTGTGTTGTAATTAATTACATCTGAAAATTAGGATTGCATTAAAAAGCAAGGCATGTAGGGGATGATTTCCTGTAAATAATGGGTGAAATCTTGGCCCATTAAAGAATTTTTCTGCTGATTTCAGTAGGACCAGCATTTCACACAATATCTTTATATAGTTAGAATAGTTCATATAAAAATGGAAGTACTTCAGAGGAGGGAATAACTGACTCTCCTACCCAAGTATAGAACAGGTCATTACTTAGCTGTCCCAAACTTTGGTAATCCAAGAGATAGTATCAACAAAAGAAGCTCTCTGAATAATTGTAAAGAGGTTACTACTTCATAGGATACTCCCTTGGCTATTTAAGCAGTTCTGTGTCCAGATAAGCTTGTCATAGTGAAGGAGATTGGTATGTACCAATCACATGATTACATTTTTGTATAATCATGCATTCAGAATATTTTTGTGTCATAGTCAATATATATATAATATATATAATTTTTGCCTGTATTACCTCTGATTTAACAAGACACTTAAGCATATGCTTAACTTTAAGCACGTGAGTAATCCATTGATGTCCCTCCACCCAGTGGTAACCATGACCAACTAACAAGTTTGTAAACATGACCATCACTAGGTGCTAAACCAGAGGTGGGCAAACTATGGCCCGTGGGACTCTCCTGCCTGGCCCCTGAGCTCCCGGCCAGGGAGGCTCGCCCCCAGCCCCTCTGACGCTGTCCCCACTCCCCCGCAGAGTTACGCCACTGCGCGGGCAGCGCTCTGAGTGATGGAGCTGTGTGCTCCTGCTGAGCAGAGTGGTAGTGTGTCTGGCTCCGGCCGGCGTGGCAGTCAGATATGCTGATCTGCATGCTCTGCTCGGCATGGTAAGTGGGCCGGGGCTGCGTTGTTGTATAAGGGGGAGGGGGCAGTCAGGGGACAGGGAGCAGGGGGCAGTTGAATGGGGTGGAGGTTCGGTGGGGGGTCAGGGGACGGGGAACAGAGGCGGTTGGATAGGCATGGGATTCCAGGGGGCCTGTCAGGGTGTGGGGGTGTGGATGGGGTCAGGGGACTGGGAGCAGGGGGGTTGGATAGGGGGTGGGATCCCAGGGGGCGGTTAGGGGTGGGGAGTCCCAGGAGGGGGCAGCTAGGGGACAAAGAGCGGGGGGGGGGTTGGATAGGTTGGGGTTTCTGAGGGGGGCAGTCGGGGGCAGGAAGTGAGAAGGGGCAGATGGGGGGGCAGGCTGTTTAGGGAGGCACAGCCTTCCCTACCCAGCCCTCCATCCAGTTTTGCAACCCCAATGTGGCCCTTGGGCCAAAAAGTTTGCCCGCCCCTGTGCTAAACTGTATTTAACAATTACATGTTGGTTCACCCATTTTCTAACATGGGGATGTATTTTTCCAGGGAAGCCAAGGCCATTGTCCCTCAGAAAAGAACGTTTGTATCCACTTTAAAGAGCATTATTGATATTTAAACTTCACTCAGTGCTGTCTCTCATGTGTAGTTAAATGCACCTCATTAAGTACAATGATCCTGGGATATTCCACAGTGCAAAAAGACTAGGGTGAAAGACAGATAAAACTACATATCAGTAACACCTTATATTAACAACAGCAATACCACAGGGACAAAGTGAACCCTTCTGTCATTATATGAGCTCTGCTGGCTTGGGCAGTGGAACTCTAGAATTTTTTCACCCCACTCGTCCTCGTCTCTTTTGGGTTGGAGAGAACCCTCCGGTGTGCTAGTGAGGAAAATCTCTGGTGACAGACCTTGACATTGATGCAAAAATGATATTGCAATTAATATTTATTAGTCATTAAACTTGCCCGTGCCTTTACTGACGCTTACAATATATTTATCATTACTTTCATACGTATGGTGCTAGGAGAAAAGTACCTCAGATGCATATTTTTTGTTTATTTAATTTTATGAAATATTCAGGCTAACCAAGGAATTCCAAGTGGCTTCTACTTTGTCTTCAGGGACAATCTTCTTTAAACATAAAACCATGTTTATTACCCCAAGGGTGTTATAGAAACTCAGGGAAGCTGCATTTGAAACATTGCCTTGCTTTAACTTTATACTATTTTCTTTTCTGCTATATTTAAAAGAGATATTGATTATTGAAATTTGTGCTTTTTACAAAAATGTAATTGAAGTTTAATTGCTGTTACAGAGCTTGTAACTCTTGGGTGCTTGGGCCAAGAGACAACAAAGCCCTAAGAGTATCTTATCTAGACTAAGATATTGCAAAAAGGAATGTAGGAATATGTTCTCAGAGCAATGAATCTAGGTTGTAAAGCGGGCCTATCCCAATCCCCATTTCTTTTCAAAGGAAAACCTATGCTTGTGTCTTCAGAAAAGTCTCCTAGGAAACCTATGTGTAGTCGGAAATATTTTAAGCCTTTTGTTTATTTCTTCAATGTTGAAATGATAAACACCTTTGTGAAATGCATACTTGCAAATATGTTGGTTGAATGAAAAGCTCCTAATATAATTTCCTACTATCAGAGCTATGTAAATGGTTAAATGATTTATGTACCAACAAGAAATCTAATAGATTAGATTATCAAGGTTAAGAAGCCATTTAAGAATGGAATATTTACAGTATAGAATATTTATATTGATGAATTAATTAATTACTAGTAGTGCTCAAGCAAGAATGTCATCCAACTCAGGAAGACAATACCTACTACATCTCTCCAAAAATTGTTATGTAGAATCAACAACAACTTTAATAATATTTAAGATAAATACTCTCTTTAAGAATTATTTAATACTAAGACTGTTTACAAAACCCCCTCAAGTGTTATGGAAATAATAGGGGTGCTTACACTTTTGGAAAACAGAATTTTATTCCCCATCATTCTTTCAATTTTATTAGAGTTTAATCTCAGAAAGTGGACTGAATAAAAACGTTAAAAGTTAGTTTTAACTCTCTCTTTTCTGATGCTTCCCCACCACAAGAAGAACAAAGGCATAAGGATGTGTGGGACTTAAACTGAGGTCTATAGTGCCTGGGACTGCTGACATTCGTACATTGCTATCAGGAGGCCATGCAGTGCCACCTCCAAAGAGAACTGTGGAGATTAAGCACCGCAGGAAGTACTGCTCAAAGGGTCCAGAGGAACAGCACCCTGTGGCCTTCTGATTGGCCCATGTTCACTATTTAATCCCTAAGAGTGTCCCAGGAAGTTGTCTGGGTAACCATGTAGACCTCTGGCTTGCTATGATGCTAGACCTCACCTTGTTTTCTGACCTCCAGTCTGACTCTGAGCTTGACTCATGCCTGCTGATTCAGGCTTTAGCAATTACTCTGATTCCTGCTTGCTGTCTGCCCCCTTGTGGCTGTCCTCGACTTGTGAACGCCAGCCCAGCTGTGACTGCTACGCAAGACTGCCCATTCTCTCGTCCCTTATAAAATCATTAAATATTGTGCACTTATTAGGCAGATGGTATATTCAGGAGCTGAAGGTGTCATCTAAGCCAACCAAGGAGGTATGGAGCCAGTGAAAGAATAACAGATAGTTACTAGACTCATTGACTCTGAATCTAAACAAGCCTGAAAGAGGCGAAATAGGAAGGAAAAGAGTATTAAAAGCTCTGAAGTGAGCATCTCTCTCTCTCACCCACCCACCTACCTTCTGCTACCCTGCATATCTGGCACATGCTCATCGACTGAGTCTGTCCATCTCTACAGAAGCTGCCATGACAGTTAAGGAAAACAGAAAAGACTCAAGAAGATACCAACCCAAGGGTACTTCCTCAAGATTTCAACATGGATTGGTGAGTGAAAGTTAATTGAGACACTACCAAGGGATTAGATTTAAAACACTTGCAATGAGTTTACTGGGATATGAAAAAGCTGTAACTTAATATTTTAAGTTTCTCCTTTTAATCACCAAATGATGATACACCACTACCTTGATATAACGCCACCCGATATAACATGAATTTGGATATAACACAGTAAAGCAGTGCTCTGGGGGGGGCAGGGGCTGTGCACTCCGGTGGATCAAAGCAATTTCAATATAACACAGTTTCACTTATAACTCGGTAAGATTTTTTGGCTCCCAAGGACAGCATTATATCGAGGTAGATGTGTACTATATATCCCTGGAGAGGAGACAGGGGCTAAACATTGGTGAACAAAGAAAAAGCAGGATTTAATTGGATTTAAGATTCTTAATATTTGTGATTGGCCTGTTTTTCATTCTTTAAATGGCTTCTTCTAAGTAACTGATTTAATTTTTTTCTTTGATATAATAGGATTTAGTTAATATTGCTTACGTTGCCCAATTATAAACTGGTTATTAATAATATCCAACAGGATCCACCTGCCCTTAAACTCTTTTGCTCAAGCATTATCCTTCTTAGTTATCTAAGGATATTCTAAGACTGGCTTCATGACAATCTTGTGAAATAATACCTTGGTCTCAAATTATCAAGAGTGAAGTGCCTCACCAATTGTGAGTCCGCTCTCCAAGGTGTTATATCTGTTAAAAGCTCTCCACAGAGAGGCATACAGAAGACCTTGTAACAGAAGTAACCAATTGATAATGTGTTCTGTCATCTGTGTTGTGGTGTTTAATATTTTCTTTTCCCTTTTTAATAATAAAATAGCCATGGTTGTTAATTAATGATTTTGCTTGGTCTTGATCATGATATCCCCTAAGGTACTTAAAGAACCCCTGTGACTAAAGCAATGGGAATTTCATCTCCTGAGATTGTTTTATGAACAGTCTGTATTAATTCCATCTTTTGATTTGGTTTTCCCTGCTTTGCCAATAAGAGAAACAATTAGTAAGAGCAAGACTAATATTTCTTTTTTCTCTAAATTCAATATTTGTAGTAATTTTTAAAATAAAATTGCTTGGTGTCTAACTATTCAAAATTGCCCTGTTTCTTACCCCCGCTCCGCCAACTCTTTGTGCTTGGGTAAGGACAAGAACTTCAATGCTGGCCAGTCCTGGTTAGCAGTATAATGATGCAGTGTGGTGAGGCTTGGGCTTTTTCCACCAATGAAAGTGGGGAAGGCACTATCTAGGCTTTATTCAATCTATGTTACTATTAATGAATACTATTTCTAATATGAAAAGTCTCTTTAGGTGTAAAGATAAGATACTCTTAAGACCACTCTTTCAAATGTGATCATCTTTCTTGTGCTTGCACTCATAAAAGGGTATCTATGCTTTATGTTGGGTGTTATTATGTAGGAAAATATCTGGCTTGGTTATTCAGTTGCAAGCATAGGCGCTGATTCCATGGGTGCTCTGCAGCTGGAGCACCCACACGGAAAAAAATAGTAGGTGCTCAGCACCCACCAGCGGACCCCACCGATCAACTCTTCTCCCTTTCTCCAGCACTTTCCACCCATCAACGGGCCTGCCGATCAGCTCCTCTGCCACCCCCCTGCCAAGGATCAGGTTCAGCGGTGTGCAGGAGGTGCTGGTGGGGGAGAGGGGAGTGAGGGTGGGGCACATCTTGGGGAGGGGGCAGAATGGGGTGGGAAGAGGTGGAGCATGAGCAGAAAGAGAGGCAGGGTGTGGGTGGGACCTTGAGGGAAGGGGGTGGAGTGGGGGTAGGATTGGGGTGGAGCGGGGGTTGAACAACCCCCAGTAAATCAGAAAGTTGGCGACTCTGGTTGCAAGCATTTTTCAGGAACAGCATATGAGCCCTTAAAGATTCAAAACCTGAAAAATGGCCTTTAGTGAGATTTGTGTGCTCTCCACCTTAGTTTTTTTACCACAGAGAGCATCAATATTTAATGAAGGCACTGGCATTATGGCAAACTAAAGAACTCTGTTTAATCCAAGAAATATTACGAGTGATTTACTTTCTTAAAGCCAACTTGGGAAACTTCCCAGGTTACAGTTCATTTCTCTCTGACACTGAACAGAGAGGCAGTGCGAGGGGGACTTGGTTACTGTGCTGTCATCTTTGTAATAACAATCACAGAATTTTCATCCTCTCTAGCAGCCAGAGTTTTCAAGCAAGCTTGCAAATACAAAATTAAATACCTGTCTGTTAGATCTAGTGTGTGTCCTCCTTGCTGACCCACATTTAGTACATAGGGAAAGCTGTTGGGTAAGTTGGGAGGGCAAATTCTTATCAACAAAAATAAAATACCTATTTTCTCTCCCACTGTTCTCCCTTAATCATCTCTCTTGATTCCTCTTCTTCCCCTTCTTACCCCCCAACTTGTCTTAAATATTAGTGTCACAAGACTTGGCTCAACTTGAGCTGTCATCCTGAGCTAACTAGTTTGGATTCCAAACCAGCCTGCTTCCATAGGGGTGAACTGTAGACTAGGTAACTCTCCAGCAGTGGGCTTTGTCATTACCTGGGGATGCAACTGAATAGTAGGATTTTGATTCTTACATCCTTCCTTATGATAGGAGCTCACAGAAAAGAGATCCAAATTGTTCATACAACCCAGACTTGTTTTGTGAGCTGAAACGCTGTTTTCTCAACACTATCTTTAAAAAAAAAAAAGAGTACAACAGAGAAAAGTAATTAATAGATAAGTCTGACAAGTTTGGGTCATTTATGTCCAACCTATAAGTTTCAGTTGCAGAAAGCAGCTGCCAAGGGTAGTCAAAAACAATTTCATTGACTGCAAGCCACACTTGGTCTTCTAGCAATGACTAGAATAAAATATTAAGTAAACTCATATTTGAAATAGTAGTTTGGGCTTGATTCTCATTTGCAGTAAGATGCCTTTCAAAGGTTAATGGTATAAAGGGGCCTTTATATGTGTACTTTATTTTCCCTTATGTTCAATTTTTTTGGTCAGTCTCCCTTCCCCCTTTTTTTCAAATAATAAAGCCCTGAAAATAGGGCAGTTTGATATAAGCCTTAGTTCCATTGTTTTTCACTAATATGTAGATTTTTCCTGTATGTAACTCACTGTAATGCACAAACCACTTGTCACAGAACAAAGAAAATTCTTGGTATGCGTGTTATCAGACAGAAAAAGAAAGCAGAGGTAAAAAATGTCTGTTAACATTTTTGTGTAAAAGGATTAAAAATGGAATATCTGTTTCAGACTCATTAAAATCATATGAACAAGAAACTTTAAGCACTTTACTGAGGCAAGAGAGTGAAGAATTGTATAATACTTTTCTGTATCTAGTATGCAAATTGTAACCGTTCCCTTGACCTGTACATATTTCCATAAAAAGAGAGATAAATTTGATGAAACAAGGTGTAAGAGCTAATATATATAAAATCAGAGTTAGCATATATTCTATGAAACAATGCTCTCTGGAATAACCCTTCTTTGCCCGAGGCACAATAGGATTCAGTAGAATTTGATCTAAAAATTACCACAAACATTTTAACAACTCATGTAGATTTGGTATGTAAATGAATGAAACAACATGTATAGTGAGCCTTTTAAGTGATTTATTGATTAACTTATTAGCAATCTGTTCTATCCTTTATTATCTGAACTAGTTGCACCAGAGGCCCGATTTTAAGTACTGTAAAGATGTATGATGACAGTACCTGCTGACTTTAGGGGCTTGCAATCTAACTCTCTGATCCTGCAAAGGTTTACACACATGCTTAACATTAGCACTTCTTGTTGTCCCATTGAAATCAGTGGGACTACTCACAATATGTAAAGTCAAGTACATGTGTAAAACTTTGCAACATACCTGATATGATGTAGCAAGTGGATGAAACAAACAAGGGATTGAGGAGGCATAGAGCACAAACTACAGATGTTTTTCATAGACTAGTTCTATGCACAGTTAGAGTCATATATTTGTGTGTGTGTGTGGGGGGAGGTGTATTTTGTTCTTAGTAAATGAAAACAAGTAAGCTGATCTGTAGCAGTAGCATCAGCTTGCCACCTATCTGACCCTTATGATCTGGCAGTGTTTGGAGGGCATATAAATCATTAATAATAATCATGGCAGAAGTAAATCTTAAGGGAGAGGTGAAAGAGGCTTTTATAGATTTATTTATTGTCAGGGGAGGGCATTCCACATGCAAGGAAGAAAGCATGAAGATTCTTGTTGAAGTGGACAAATGGGCTAAGGGTCTTTTATCAGAAGAGCAATAGCATTGATGATCTAAGATGATAGGGTGGAGTGGTAGGGCAGGGATACATTGTGGAAAGTAAGGACAAGAAGTTTGTACTTGTTTGGTATTTTTGTTTTATATTCTCTTCTGCTCTCATCCAGTGCTACTTCCCCTCTTGTGTGTCCCACTGAGGTGGGAACGGTGGGTTGCTCAGGAAGATGATGATCTGAGCAGGAGTCTGAATGGCCATCTGCTGGACAATTGCAGCCGTCTAGGCTAGAGAAGAGAGTTGAAATAGTATGAAATAAAGGCATGGTAAAGGGTTTTGAAGGTGTGGACTAAGAGGAAGGGAAACATCTTTGGAATGTTATTTGGGACGTAATGGCAAGATTTAGGTATGGTCTGGATGTGAGAGTCCAGAGTACGGGCTGAGTCTAGAGCCTGGTCTACACTAGGCGTTTAAACCGGTTTTAGGAGCATAAAACCGATTTAGCACCATATATCGATTTTAATGGCTCTTTAAACCGGTTTCTGTAGTATTAACATAGGTTAGTCAACACAACATCCTCACTCCCCTGCCATGGGTGGCTGATGGTACAAAGGACTGGTAACCGTCCTCGTCATCAGCCTATTGGCACATGGGCAGTAACCATGCTGACTAGCATCCGGCTGGATCATCATCATAGCAGTTGCCCCTGGACTAGCAGAGGAATGCTGGGCTTCTCTCCTACACACTGCTTAATGTCCTGTCTGGACTATCATAGCAGCTGGAGGCTGCCTTCCACTCATTTCTCACTAACAAGTCACCATGTCTTTTTATTCCTGCATTCTTTATTACTTCATCACACAAGTGGGGACAATGCTACGGTAGCCCAGAAAGGCTGGGGAAGAATGGAATCAACAGGTGGGGTTGTCCCCTGTGAATAGCATACAGATCATAGTTTCTGCAGGATCTGACACAGAGCAACTGTGCTTTCTGGTTCTATGATACAGTGGTTATCTAGTACACTTGCCTATATTCTAGGCAGGACTGATTCTATTTTTAGATACCAAAAAGGAGGGATTGACTCAGAGTCATTCCCAAAGCAGCCACAGCAAATGGTACAAAAGGACTGGTAGCCATGATCATCTTAGTTCCAATTTATGGAAGGGTTTGGATGGTGAAGTATGGCTGGTAACCATCTCTGCTGTCATGCAAAAGCAAAAGCATGCTTCTGTGTAGCTGCTGAATTGCCTCTGTGGCATCTAGTACACATACGGTGAGAGTCACAAACAAGCTCCATGATTGGCTTGTCTGCCATTGCTTTCCCAGAAGAAGGAGTGACTGACGACATTTACCCAGAACCAAACAATGATTTTTGCCCATCAGGCACTGGGATCTCAATTCCAAGGGCCGGGAGGCTGCGGAACTATGGGATAGCTAGAATAGCTACCCACAGTGCAACGCTCCAGAAGCGATGCTAGCCTCGGACCACCACCACCGAATTAATGGGCTATTTTATAAAATCTGTTTTACCAAAAACATTTGGAATTCACACTGTTTAATATAAGATAAAAATTTATAGTTATCCCATTACACAGCATGAGCCCAGCCTGTGTTCTCTGGGCATAGAAAACTCAGACTGAAGTCAACTAGAGTTTTGGGTGTGCAAGGAGAGTGCCTAATATGCCATTAGAAATACCCTTACTTTTGATTTTTATTCTCCTTTAATCTCAAAGATAGACATTGATGTTTTGTTTAATAAAAACCTTTATAAATTATACATGTGAAAAGGTAATTATAATCTTTCTTTAGTCTTGAGACTTCCCCAGTGTTCTTGTCTGATTTCTATGTATAGAACTGTACAACTGACTGCTTCCTGAAAACTTGAGCAAAGAATCCTTTTCAGATGAATTCATTTATTTTTTTTATTTTGGAAAGAGGTAATTCTACAAATTGTGACATCTACATAAATGATCTATTGTAGCACCTTGTAAAAAATGTACATTTGTCTGCCAGTATGTCTGTACGTAAATTATAGCATTACCCCTCTTGACCTGAGTGGCAAGTCAAAGTTTGGTGCCCTGGGAATGTTCCATTTGGAAGCAGAAATTGGTGATAGCTATTTCTTTCTTGCAGTTTTGTTTACAAGGAATGTACAGAGTCCTCTGAATGTGGAAGGAACCAAAAACAAAAAGATCAGCTTCTTAGTTTACAGCCCCCAAGCCTATTTAGCCAAAAGCTCTCTCTAGCTCTTTCCCCAGCTTCTTTAAGTCCATTTCCTGTTTATCAGGGATCTGGACCCATTATTGAACAAGTATCTGCACTAGACACCTTCCACCTGCTAAACAGCAAAAACTTGAGCTGCTTTGGGGAAAGTAGAAAAAATCACCCCACCTTGGCCAATCTAGGACTAAGGGAAAAAGTCCTTCCCAGTCCCCCAAAGGACAACTAATGCAATGCCCACAGCAACTCAAAAAAATCCTTCCCTACTCTGATCCCAGAGGTGGGAGGGTGGGAGCTGCTAATTAGATGGGGGTGGGGGGTTCAGGGTAGAGAAACAGGGTTTATATAAGCCTCTCCAGGGTCAAATGGCATACTTAATACTCACTGACCCATCCATCAGCTCAGATACCACCTCCCCCATCCATGCCATCCCCCAGCCAACTGCTGGAGGGGGAAGCATAAGGGAGTCACTACCCCTTTTTGCCACCTAACCAGACAAAGTACCCCTACACACCCTATCTTTGAGGTTTCGGGGCTTACATTTTTTGTTAGCAATGGAAGTTTCCCTCCAAGTTCAGTGTGAGTTTGATTATTTCTCAAACCATTAATTAATTATTAGTCAGAGGTAAAATTCACACATCAATTTTAGTGATAGTTACCACTGGAAAATGTCAAGAACAGCAACTGCCAAATAGAGAACCTGTGTTCAGTACCGATATCTCTCTGTCTTCGTTTTTTTTCTGTAAAGATTTTTAATAGATCGTGTTAGTTTGGGCAGTTGAGGAAGAGGGGATGAAGACAAAAACAAAAACAAAAAAACAGATATTTCCTTCCATCTGGTTTGCCAAAATATAATCCATTACCCATGGTCCTTAATAAATTCAGATTCTTAGATTTTTACATTTAGTTGACTCAAAAGGTAGGAAACGCAATCTTGTAACTGTTCAATTAAATTACTTCAAAAACTTGCATGGCTGCAGATCCTCACTGAGTGTCTCATAGATGGTGTACATTATCTTTTATGTACAGATACACATACATAAACTGTTTTTTGAAGCACAAATTGTTATACTACTCTATTACTTTACAGTGAATCATAATGGGCAAGGTCCTCAGCTGGTGTAAATTGATGTAGTTGCACTGACTTCATTAAAGCTAATATACACTAGGTTAGGATCTGGCCCATTATGCATGTCACAGTCGTCTTGTACTCCTCTCTTATACATTGGTGGTCAGTAATGCTGGGGAATTCTTCAGAAAGCCAGCATCAGAAAGGGCATGGTATCTAGTGCAGTGGTTCTCAACCTTTCCAGACTCCTGTACTCCTTTCAGGAGTTGGATTTGTCTTGCGTACTCCCAAGTTTTACCTCACTTAAAAACTACCTTGCTTACAAAACCACACATAAAAATACAGAAGTGTCACAGCACACTATTAGTGAAAAATTGCTTACTTTCCCATTTTGTCTGTATGAAATTTTAGTTTGTATTGACTTTGCTGGTGCTTTTAAAGTAGCCTATTGTAAAACTAGGAAAATATCTAGATGCGTTGATGTACCCCCTGGAAGACCTCTGTGTACCCCCAGGGGTACACATACTCCTGGTTGAGAACCACTAATCTAGTGGGTCTTTTGTGCAGTGATGCAATATGCGTAGTCCATAACCTGCATTATTAGTTGGAGTATGTGTTTCACTGGAAGAAAAGACTTTCCTGACATTGATTTGAAAGTTTGTGATCGGGCACGTGAAAGCAATAACATGCTGGAAACCAGACAGGAGAAAGCATTCAAGATGTGTCCATAAATAAGAGCAACTCTATTATTCCACAGGAAATGTACAAATATCCAAATTATTTGCATGGAGGAAAGGAATGCTGCAGGAAATCATACTTCAGATACACTGATTTTCATCTGACAAAAATGAGTCCCTATATGTCTACTTTGATATATCTTTTTTGACTCTGAGTGTGTGTGTGTGTGTGTGTGTGTGTGTGTCATTTAAAGAATATACAGTTTCTTAGTTATTTCACGGCTAGATTATTGTAGTTCTCAATTTGTAGCTCTCCTTGGGCATGTTTTTCATAGGATGAAACTTACACAAAATAATACAGCTTGCATTCTCACTTGTATAAAGCTCAGCACATCACTCCTGTATTCTCATTTTTACACTGGCTTCTTGTGAAATTTGATTCTTTTTTAAACTTCCTTTATTCCCATGTAAAGGCCTTTAACTTTAGACAACCTATCTAATCAATCTGTGATCCCAATTAATCTGAATTAAGAGTATTCAATATATAACTTTTTAAAATAATTGAGACAATAAAATGAGAGCTGGAGATTTGGTTGTTCTTTCTATCAATTTTTGATATCAGGAATAGCATGGGTATGATTAAAATGGAGACTATCTCTCTGCCACTCTCTGCATCATAAGTAAAAATTTTAGATGCACCAGGAGTAATCTTTCTTATGTGGCTCCTTGACTTGCATCTTCTTAAAATGATTTTAAGTTTGTTGGAGGAGCCAGTTGTTATAATTGATGTACAATTATAGTTTGTTGTAGTATAGGTTGACAGCCACCCACCATTTCAATAAGTAGGACTAAGTTTATTCAAGTAGTAAAATATAGGAAGAATTTGTTTATGGGTCTTTGAGTGTAGAATGCAGAAAGAAGTCTGTCCTGGAGGTAAAGAACTAATTCAGTTGGCTCATGCTAGAAAAGATTGTCCGAATCTTTTTTAATGCTACCATTACTGCAAGGTCTCTTTGAAATTCTCCTAGGTTTAATTCAATTCCATTCATTTTATATTTGCTATGTATACAAGGATGTTACATATTAGCTTAGTTGCAGAATAGATCCAAATCTTTGATAACTGCATTTTCTGTTACCTCTGTGTTCATTGCCCTATGTTCTCTGTGCCATCAGCAGTTTGATTAGTTGATTGCTGGTGGTTCTTTTCTCTTGCTTTTCCCTAGGGATCTGAAATAGCAGAACTCTAAAACTTACTCCTGTTGAGAATGAAATAATATAATTTTTGCTTTATTTTATTAACACTTCGTTAGTTATGTCTACATTATGAGCTGGGTGTGTGATTCCCAGCTCACAAATACATACCCATGCTGGCTTTCGTCTGGGCTGGCATTCTAAAAACAGTATAGCTGTGCTACCATGGACAGCGACAGCAGTGACACTATGCTAGCCACCCACGTACAAACCTTCCTGAACCTCATGGGTATGGACTGGTGGTTGCTAGCACATGCCACCAATGCCACTCCCGTGCTATTGCAGTAACACTTCTACTTTTAGTGTGCTAACTCAAATGAGAGCTAGAATGGGTATATCCATGGGAGCTGGGAATCACACCCCAAACTCCTAATGTAGACTTAGTCTTATTTGGATTATGATAGCACTCACAACGTGACAAATGTTCTCCACACACTTAATTATATGAAGACCCCCAAAAGCTAGGAAGACAAACATACACAAAGGGCTAGGGATAAAACATACAACCAATTTTTTAAAATAAGTCCATCTGTTCCACTGGTCTTCTATCTACACATGATTAGCTGGCCCTTTTGTTGAATGTAACTTTATTTATGAATAGTTTTCTGGCTTCCGAAACTTTGACTGGTCCTGTAGACAATGTCCTATGCTAAGACCAAGTGCAGTACATTACCTTTTAGATGAAAGGGTTTTGTCCTATCCTACTTTTATCAAAGGCTTTCTGAGAGCTGAATACATTGTATCACTTGCTATCACCAGTCTTGCCTATAACTTCAAACTGGTCAAGGGTCAGATTTTTCTCATGAGAGATATTAAAGAAAGATAAGTAAGAGCTCTACTGAATGTGCCATCAGCTAAAATGTTATACACATGATTAGTGAGGGTGCTTGATTTGAGAATGATGCATCAAATCAAAAAATAAAATTACATTCTTGCTTCATGTAAATGCAATGTTAACACTTTATTTCATATTTTTTCTTGTCATATTCTCTGCCTATCCAAGATATTTTCTTTCTAAATCCATGTTGGTTCTCCAATTACATGATGATGAATAGACTTGTCTTCTAACTTTCAGTCCATTATATTATGTGTTACACAGCTGTGACTCAACTGTGAGTGTCAGGATATTATTAACTCTCTAATATATCTGGGTTTTTTTTAAAACAGTCTTACAAGCTACTGTGAACCAGTAATAAATAGCAATAATAATATAACTGGCCTTTGAAGTCCAGGTAAGATTATTTTCATCCTGTAAGTATCAAGGGAACAGCAGGACTGAAGGGGAAAATAAGTTCTGCAACTAGAAATGTCCTCTGTCACCAAAACCCAGGAGAAGTATAGGGGAAGATATTTTTATGAATTATCTTAATATTGCCTTAGAGGAAATTAAAGGGGAAATATAGACTAACAAGCAAAGTTGGCATTAGGATCTTTTACCGCTATAGGTAAAATTCTGAGTAAGAGGTATAAGCCAACAAATGGAGAGAGGTCTGGGTCTCACATTTACTGTATGTGAGAAGACCCAGGAATAAATGACTTGGTGGGAAATAGGAATATATATTCTGCTTGTGACATTTTCTTCCTTTGTGGTCATCTCTTGTTTCCTGGTGAGTATCATCAATTTACTATATATTAGTACTATTAGTAGAATGATGAGTTATAGAAGAGTGTCAGGTTCCAACGATCGTTTACACCTAGGGTAACAGAAGCTTATTTTAAAGAGACTCAGACACATTTTTGGAGGGGCTGGATGGTTCATGGGAATGGTAAGGGGCTTTAAACCCTTTCACCTCTGTCATCACTTCAAATCCATTTCAGGACAGTAACTAAAAGTAGTGTAGTATCAGTCTAGAGCTGTGAGAAGAAAGATTTCTTTTTCAGAGGATTTCAAATTTTGGTTTTGTTCTCCATGAAGGGAATGGAGCCATGGACCCTAAAAGCTTTGAAGTCCTTGGCTCCAAAGCAGTCTGCCTGGTGGGCTGCCAGGGAATCTGGAAGCCCTTGGGGTATCCAACTGCGAGGCAGTCTGGCAGGTGGGCTGCCAAGGACCTGGGCAGATGAGCTGGCAAGAAACCAGGTAGGTGTCTATTGAAATGCTTCCTGAGTTCTGGAGGAACTTTGTCAAAAACAAACAGTCTCCAAAGTATTTTTATTTTGATAAATCAGCAAATTCTGATTGGAAAAATTCTGGCAACATATCTCTTTTAATCAGCGCTGTATCAGTCCAATTTCTAATGGACTGGTATTGACATCAGAAAAATACTGCAATGCTTGTAATAACTGGTACCTTTGCTGGCAGCCTAATGGTACGTTTACACAGCAAAAAAGGCCAACACTAATAAGTCTGAGCCAGGGTAACTGGCTTAGGCTTGCAGGGCTCATGCCATGGGGCTAAAAGTAGTAATGTAGATGTTTTGGGCTTGGGCTGGAGCCTGGATTCTGAAACCATGGTGAGGATGGAGGGTCTCAGAGCTCAGGTATCAGCCTGAGCCTCAGTGTCGACACTACTATTTTTAGTCCTGCAGTGTGAGACCAAGTCACTTAAGCTGGGCTCTGAGACCCTCTGCTCTGGCTTTTTTTTATTTTAATTTTTTTGCTATGTAGACATACCCTCTGCTAACACTAAATGGACGGAAAAACTAAACTATCGTACTGCCTGAGGGGGGTGTATTACAAATGTGATTTGTCTTTTGCTAAGCAGTGACCATGTGCTAGGTACAAGCACAACAAGGAAAGTACCTGTCACATAAAGCTTCCATGCTGAAGGGCAGACAGAGGTAAGTCAAGGCACAGGAGGTCCAGAGGAGGTGATGGCTTTATGATGTTTGTTCTTGCTTGGAATAAATCTCTTCCAAGGCACATTCATGGCCCAGCATGGGGAAGGTTGCACTGCCTCTGCCATTGGTGTGCCTCTTCTGTGGATAAAGAATACTTTCTTCTCCATTGCTGTCAATAGAATTTTTTTCTCTTGAGCATTCATTTCAATTCAGTGATAAATTAAAGGTTTTACATTCACTGCATCAGTCTTTTTTGTTTTTCTTGTTGGAAAGAATGGTTGAACTATGACAAGGAAATGCATTATAAGATGATCTGTCAGCATGATGATTTAGATCTTGAAAGGGGAGAAAAGATGTTGAAGAAAATCAGACACTGTGCAAATCCATTATCCCTCTAGCCAGGCAACAGCCCTAGAAATAATCATATTTTTAGGGGTTACTACATTTTAAATAATAGAACAAAAGCTTTATTAACTTCATGAGCAGATAAGAACTGCTTACGTGAGCCATCTCCAGTTGAAAGAGCCCAGGAGGAGCATGGTCTCCCAAACAAGTTCTCCGTAGCTGTTCCGTCACATGAGAATGTCCTATTTTAAATTTAACTGGCACATCTCATGGGTCATCAGAGCCTTTGCTGAAGTGCTAGGCTCTCAAATGAGGTGTAAAACATGAAGAGTCTTGAATAACTCAATTCACTAAAGGTCTTAAAACTTTTTGCACAACTAGGACTGTTTAACTTTGGTTTTCTGACCTAATTCTGGCTTGAGTTCAACCTAACTAAATTTAGCCTTTGAATTTCCATACTACTGGTATTGGGTGCAGTATTCTCTTTACACTGCAATTATTATTCAATGTTGCATGATCTTACCTACAGGTGTCTGCATTTCAGTGGTAGATAAAGTGTTTGTTTCCTATACAAATCCTGATCTTAATAATGTTGTGGGATCTCAGCACTTCTCAAGATTAGGATAGTAATTTGCAAAGTGCTTTGGGATGAAAAGTGCACGGTGCTGTACATATACTGAAAACCTGGTGTGATTGACTGAGTCCTGTCATTTGTCCTAGTCTCTAGTGAGCTGTAGTAGTTGAATCCCATTGGTTCTCAGTAAGGCTGCAAGTCTGCCACAGAGGTCACAAAAGTCATGGATTCCATGACTTTCTGGGACCTCTGTGACTTCTGCAACCTGCCAGTGTGCCTGACCTCAGGCCAGCTGCACTGCCTCCCTCCGCCCACAACCCGAGCACCAGAGGGTGTCCCGGAGCTGCCCCACTTCCTCAAGCACCCAAGATTTAGTCAGGGGTATATTGTACAAGTCATGGACAGTTCTCCGGGCCGTGAATTTTTTTATGTCCATGACCTGTCCATGACTTTTACTAAAAATACCCATGACCAAATCTTAGCCTTAGTTATCAGTTATGCCATGTTGTAAAACAGTGACCTTTTAGCTCATAGTATGCCACTTCCCTCTACAAACAATGGATTGTGCACTTTTTGTGTTTAAAATGGTCTGTAAATAGGTTAATGTACCTGTCTTCTTGCCCCCTGGGAGATTTGTGTCTTATCTTTAGGCATTTCTACCAGTAATACTGCTTACATTTCATGGTTGTGATTTCCTCATATGGTAGGTATAGCTTTATTTTCCTATAGACATTCCCTGGAGCCAAAGGAGAATGAGGGGAAAATCTTTGATGTAAAAGTCTTATATTTATAGGCTCATAGTGACAGGGAGGGGAAAAATCCTTAGCAAAATAACACAGGTTTAAAAACAAGCAATATTCACAGTGATTTGTGGAACACAGTATTTTAAGTCTATAAAATAAAAATAAAAATATCTTTGGATGTTGTTAATAAAGCAGGTGGCACATCTTTCAAAATCCCATTTTAGCCAGCCAGTGATTTTCAATGAAACCTGACATGTTCATTTTTGCCAGACTTAGCAGCCCCCAAGGCCTGTTGAAAGTCATCTGAAAATAGGCCTTTTTAATGGATCAGAGTTTTCTTTGCTGAAGCCATAGAAGCTCCCTATATTTATAGAGATTTGGTTCCTTACGTCTGTATCAGTTGAGCAGCAGGCTAACTACAGCGATGTAGCCTAACAAAGTAGGCTGGTTATATAACAGTAAGGAATACCAGTTTAAAAAAAAACAATCCTGGAAAACATTACAATTGTCCCTTTAAATATTTGCTACTTTATTTTTCTTTTTACCTAAACAATAAGGAAATAGTCCCTTGGAATTTATAACTATATCTGCTGTCATCTGAAAAATTTCGATTAGACTGTGAATCTCCAAGAAGACACAATGTTGATTAGAGCTGGTTGGGAATTTTTTTGGTGGATTGTTTTCCTGTTAAAAATGTTGACTTGTTGAAACCAAAACTGTTCACAGGAAAGGGTCCATTTTGATGAATTTTGTGTCTTTTTTTTTTTAAATAATTGAAATGATTGAAATGTCCTGTTTTGGACTTATTTTACACTAAAATTTCTGGTTTCCTAGTTCAAATGACTTTTTGTTTAAAAAATTGAGCTAATCTAATTGAGTCAACATCTAAACAGAACATTTCAAAATTATTGAAATGAATTATTTCAATTGACCTAAAATGACTTTTTCATATGGTGATTCATAAAAATATTTTTCATCTTTTTTTCTCCATTTCTAAATTGGACAGTAAATATTTTTCAAAATCTTGAATATTTTCCTAGGATGGGAAAACCATTTCCTGAACAGCCCTAATCTCAATCTTCCTGAGATTTACAAAGCAAACAAAGATTGATTGCATACAAAGGTAAGGGCTGTTATTCAAATTTTTGTCTGTTTGGGATCAAAATATATAGAAACTACCCCTTAGATGATTCACATTTCTCTATTGCAACTGGTGAAATTGTAAATACAAAAGCATGTATAATATGAATTACACAGGCCTGGGGACTCCAGGTCCCATCACGCCTCACTTTTCCTAGTTGAGGGACTTTTCTCTTCAACCAGGAATGTTCTGAGAATGGATCAAATGCCACAGGAGTGGTTTGGTGCAGCACCTGTGGTTGTCTTAGGTGAGGTGTGGATGTGACATCTTGAAATTGGAAGTAGGAAAAAGGCCTGAAAACAATACCATACAGCAGTGATGGGCAACCTGTGGGCCACATGCAGCCCATCAGGGTGATCTGATTGCAGGCTGGAGACATTTTGCTGATGTTGACCATTCGCAGGCACAGCCCTCCACAGCTCCCAGTGGCCACGGTTCACCATTCCTGGCCAATGGAAGCTGTGGGAAGTGGCGGCAGCATGCCCCTGTGGTTTCCCGCAGTTCCCATTGGCCAGGAACTGTGAACCGTGGTCAGTGGGAGCTGTGGAGGGCCGTGTCTGCAGATGGTCAAAGTTAGCAAAATGTCTCACGGCCCGCAATCAGATTACCTGGATGGGCCACCTGCAGGCTGCAGGTTGCCCACCACTGCCATACAGGAATAGTGAGCTTTGAAAATGTCATTGTCTGGATGCTTGTTATCTGCCTGGATTCATACTCACCCACATTCTTCCTGCAAGATAGTGCAAGAAAGAGAACTTGTGGTTTTCTGCTCTTTTCTTTTATAATCCAGTGAACCTTTGACTTGGATTCTTTTCAAAGTAAAGTTTATCCAAAAGGTGAAGAAGTCCACATGGAGTCCAGTGGTGAAGGAGGATCCATACACTTTCTTCCCCCCATTAGTGTTTGCTAAAATGCAAATTGTTCTGTTCCCTGCCATCTCCTTCCCCTACTGTCTTGAGGACCATGTTTACTACTTATATATAAATTGAGGTAAACACACATTCCTTTGTTTCGGATAGACCCATTTAACAACTTTTGCCTAGTCAGGGCTGTGCGCTTTTGAACACAGGCTTTTGAACACAGGCTAATATACAAGGGAGATTCCTAACTTTATATATAATGTTGATATATACATTTCACCATGATAATATTGACCAGCGAGTTGTTAGTTTTCAAATGATACCTCACAAGGCATATTTTGTACAAAGAGTATCACAATAATCATGTAGGGTATGAATATGGGAGTGCTTTTGGTCACAATTGCTACATTTGATTTGTGAACATCTTTCTACAGTTCTGCCACTTCCATTGGTCGGTCTGCACAGGAGTATTCACTTTTATCTCCAAGCTACAGTGACTTTGTTTGATACAGAATATTTGAAGTGTCCATGAGAAGCCGCTTGTAGAAGATGTGCCTTTGAACTTGCATTGTGTGTGAATGATCAACACTAGGCAACTTTCTTTTTTTTTTTACTCTTCTTCCTTTTCCTTACATGTCAATACTTTTGCATTGGCACTCTTCCTTTCTTTTCTCTCCATTGATGTGCAGTGCTGGAATCCCTTTATTCATAGTGTTGAATTGGTTAAGGGAGAGAATCTACCCTCCCCTTACCTTGTTTGACATTTTAAAGTACAGCTGTATAATTAACCTCTACCTTTAAATGCAATAATTCAAGCATCCTGATCTAAGGTCAGAGGAATTATTTGGGCAGACCATGCCCTGATAGCTTTCTACCACACACCTCAAAAAAGTCAGTAGGCATTATTCTGAAAATATCTAGGAATTTTATAAAATACAGCCTGAACATTCTAGAGCTGTGTGAAATTCTGTGGTTTCAGTTTGCAGGCAGCTTATTCAAATATTTTTGTTTGTCTGTTTCCTGTGTCTTGCTTTGAACACCAGGTGAAAAATGAAACTCATTTGAAACTACCAAGCTTTTCTGGTGTTAGATTGAAATCATGTGAAGCCAAAAGGTTTTGGATTTTAATCCAAAACTGTAATTGGGTCCAAGTTTGTATTAAATTCAGTCCATCTATAACAGGAGCATGTGAACCTTTACTGAACCTGGCACAAATTTTGCACATCTCTAAATATAACTCTTCCATTCCACATTTGGATTCCAGGAACCATGCTCAGTGAAGTGTTTGATCTTACAAGCTGCAGACCAAAGAGTTCCCATGTGACTGGGAGGTTTCATAAGGTAATTACTGAGTAGAGGGTCTGACATGGAAACCTTTAGTCCAGTGAACACTATACTACTCCTCCTTTCAACCTTCAGATTGCAAAGAGTTTTGGTTATCTAGAGCTCAGAAATGAAGTTTGTCTTGCTGTGAAGCAAGGATCTTGCAAGTACCACTGACAAACCCTCAGAACTTCTAAGCAAGTAGCTCCACATTTTCTATTCCCTACCTTTTAAAAACCAGAGAAATTAAATGATACTCCCATACACAGCCTACCCTCCCCAAAAAAGAAGCAAGTAAGTAAGCAGGACTGAGATTGAAAAATAAAATATTCAAAGACCAAAATGGTGAAAGTACCTATTTGGATTAAAGGAGGGAAATTCTATAATTGCTTGTTTTAACTTCATTCCTAAGGAAATTTAGATGAAAAATATTGTACAAATAAACAATTACAAGTTTAAATATTTATTGGGGCTATAAAAGACAATGCTACCAAACTGTTAAATTAAAAATAACCTATGACGGGCAAAACCTGGTATCATTTATCTGAAATCAAAATTGGCTTGGTTTAAAGTGAACCTAGTTCTCCAGATCTGAATTGTTTTTGATTTGGGTATTGCAAAACCCAAACCCAACAAACTAGATTTTTGTAAAAGTAAAATCTCTCTGGTTTTGTTCTTAAGGAATGCTGTATTCTAATTTTCAGAACTCTCAAGTTAGGGCTGAGGGAAAAACGTTTTGGGCTGCAAGAGTTGTATTTCTTTCTGCACTGATAGACTTGACATCAGTATTTTTATCCAGCATACCAGGCAGTTGTTTTGAAATTATTTTGGTTTATAATATCTCTTGTTCAGATTTGTAGTGTAGTTATGCATTTTTTTGATGATGTCCATCTTTTGTTTTCATAACCCTCAGAGTTCAGGACATATGCTGGCAGGCTGACATGTTTGCCCTGCAAAACTAAGATTTTAAAATAACCAATTTCTACCTTCTTTGTTTTCTTGATGATAAATCTGGAAGGACATGAATTTTCTGCTTTTCTAAAACCAGTTCTTAGTGTGATGAAGACATGGAATTCTGGTAGGAATGTGTCAAACTAGCTAAGCTGACTTTCTGATTTCCTCCACCCATCCCTGAGCCCACTCCAACAACTCACTGCCAGACTGCTAGGCCTTTCTGTTATTTATATTGTCTTATGTTAATTCTTCAAGTAAATTTTGGGCAAGTGAAAGGTCCTAGACTAATGATCCTAAATTCATATTCCTAGAAGTCTTATTTATTCACAATAATGTAATATTCCTTATGCTGGTGATTGTGTATGCCTCATTCATAGCTGACACATTGATAGGAGTAAAGGGTAATTCCACTTCCCTTCTCACTTATTTATTAGCTTCTCTGAGACTGCTAACAAGGGACCTTATCCTGCAAATACCTGTTCATTTGAGTAGTCCTTATCTATATGTATAGTCTAATTAAATGGGATTAGTAGTAATTAGGACTACTTGTGAGTAAGAATTTGCCAAGATGGAGCCCAGTGGTACCAAAAGTCATGACACTTCTCTGTATAGTGTGGTGGCTATTTGTATCTTTGTCTAGATCTTCACTTAACTTTCTGTTTCAGATTATCTCTTTCCAAACCAGCTGGGTAGCCCAATAGGCATAGATTTTTAGGCTTCTAAGTATTTTCTAATGACTCAGCTTTGAAATGAAATGAAACCTTATCCTGAATCATAGCTGTGATCAGTTTAAGTTTCTTTTTAAGCACATTATATTCTTCCAGTGACTCTGTCCTTTCTTCCATCCCTCTGAATCTTATTTCAAGCTTATCAAACAGCTGATGTAAGAGTCCATTTTAAGTCCATTACCTATCTTTTTAAAATTATAGTCTTATGAGCTATATCTCCACCATCCAGCCACACTTTTGTCTGAGTTGCTATTCTGCAAAGCGTGAACCAGAAGCAAGGCATGGACAGATGCTCAACCAAGACTAGCTCTACCATGAGGACAGAAAAAAGGAGTTGAGTAGGCTATCAAAAAGTTCAGTAACTGTTTATGTGGGACACGGGAGAGCTACCAGGGTAGACATTTGCTTGTATGCCTATGGGGGTAGAACCCTTGGAAGTCATCAAGTACCTAATGTTGTTTCTGTTACCAATTTTTTTCCACAGTTCTTCAGTCGCTCTTACAAATAATTCCTTTGTAGGAATATTTCTAGATGTAATTACTCTTGCCTTTTTCCAACAACTGAGAAGAAGTGTTTATTCCCCAAATCCAAAAACAAATAGTGACATTTCTTTTTGTTGGACTGTTTCTCAAATACAATATATTTTGTTATTTTATAATAAATATACTAAAGCACAGTATGTAACAACCTTGGTTTAAGCAGGCACAGCTCCATTGATTTCAATGGTTATTTCAGGGCTGAATTTGGCTATGTATGTCTTCTCTCTGAACTGTGCACAAAGGTAAATATTTTAGCTTTTTAAAATAAAAAATTAACAGAAGTAAATAATGTGTAATCAATAGAAGGGTCTCCATTGACTTTAGCAGGAGTTGGATAGGACTCTGAGAACTGCTTTGTTCTATTCTACTTATGTTCAGAATTCCTCCAATCATTATGTCCAGCTTTGTATAGGTTTTGAAACATTCATATAAAGTGTTTCAAAAAGTACAAATCACCATGCTTGTTATGTGATTTTAATATACTAGAATCCTCTCTTATTGAAGCTAACATTCTCATGTAAGTCCTATTCCTTGCATTCCCATGTAAGTCCTATTGAATTAAATACCTAAAATATGTACATAATTAAACTAAACAATCCCACCCCCAAATTAGATGTCTGTCCAAGCTACCTCAAACTAATGCAAGACTTAGTACATTGGTAAGTGAGGTTATTAGTCATGCCCAATTAGCAGGACAGGGATAAGATTTTCTCAGATAGTTGAAGCAATGATATGAGATTTCTATTAAGTTTGAAGAAATGCGCTAGATAATGGCAGAATCAAGGATTGGTGGGAAGGGAGCAGAAAGTTTGGTGTATCATACTGACTGTCAGACACATGCAATTGATTCTAACCTTTACTTTATCTAGGGGGATCCTTAGCTTTCTGCTTTCTTAGCTGTGAAGCAAGTATGGCTTTATTACTGGCAGCACCACAACTACATTTCAACAGGTGCTTTGTTCAGACTCCTCAGTCTTGGGTCCATATTTCATTCTGTTCCACACAGACTGTGCATTGTCCCATGATCTGTTGCTTTACATTAATATCAGAAGTACAATAATGAGATAGTTGTGGAACTGCTTACAGTTGACACAATTTTCACATCCGTTGAAGACTGCTTCCAGGTTCTTTTGTTGAACTAAGGTAAACCTGGAAGGAGTCAAAATTGGACTTGTAAGCAGTTTTCCTTTATAACCTTACATAGAGAGAAACTGCAGCTTCTCCCTAATATCCAAGACTGTTAAATCTGTATGATTTGCCTTTTTATATAATTGTAGATAAACATAATTTTAAATATAATTTCTGACATCTGTTTTTGAAAATTCTTAAAATGCTTATAGAACCACCAGAACCAGTATTTATTTTCCTCCTAAGCAAATACTTCTATCTGAAACTATGGAAAATGTAAGAAGAAAAACGGTATGCCTTTTCCTTAATAGAGAAATCATTTAATGGGAGACTGCCAATATTTTGTTATTCTAATAAAGTTTACCATAGAAAACAAACCTAACTCATTGATCAAAGAAGCCATTTTACATGACCACAAAAGGATTTACAGAATACCACTCCTATTAATTACATAACCTAAGAAGTAGTAAACATGTAAAATGCAAGACCTCTGACCACAAAGAAGGAACCACTACATTTTAGTCTAAAGGCCAAAATTCTGTTTACATATACACTGATGTAAAACCAGAATGACTGCATTGGCTTCAAATATTTCCAATCTTCATTAGAATTTCATAACAAAACCCATAACTCATTGATCAAAGCCACTTATTCTTCATCAACATAGATATCCTTTGCAGGTACCAAAAATCTGGGTGCTAGCATTGTCTGTCCGTTGAAAAAGATGTAAGGTGGGTGTCATCGGCATATCAGTGCATGACATCTCATAACTTTGGGGCCAGTCAGGCTCATTCTCTCCCATAGCTGCCTTCCCTAGTTTCCTTCTTGCCTATTATCTCCCCACCCACTGGCAGCCAGAGCTATTAAGCCAATTTCTTACTCATGGCTGGATCTTCTTCCATCAAGTAGTAATAGGTAACAATAGTATTTCAAGCTTCTGTACACTGCTTGCAGAGACTTTCAGCATCTTTTGACCTACTACATGAAGTAGAGAAAGAGTCCTAATGAAGGGGGGAGGGAAAGGGGAGAAATATTTTGCATGTGTTCCTGTAATCTTGGCACTGTGCATTTCTTTGTGTCATTTTGATCAACCCACTTTCAGATGTCAACAGCCACTATTTGCTTGGAATGTTAATAATCCAGTGAAATAACACATGCTTTGTTGCTATTAATTTTTTTTGTAGTGCTTAGGAGCCCCAGCCATGGACCAGGACCCAGTTGAACTAGGCAGTGTACAAAGAAGGAACAAAAAGACACAGTCTCTGTCCAAAAGAGCTTTCAATGTAAGTTCATGCATTTCTTCAAACCCTTATAACCTTATTTCTTTAAAAAAGAAGAAAAAAAATCCTTAAGAAAAGGAGAAATTACAAACATGCTACATAACTTTGCATAGATATGATTGTGTTTCTCAGCACTCTACTATTGTACTTTATTACATATTTCCATGCATTAACCTATACTGGGACTGATTCTGATCCCATGGTGTTAATGGCAACAGTATTATTGGCTTCAGTGGAAGCAGAACCAGGATCATTGTTAGTATGATAGCTGTTTCCTTTCCTAATATCTCATGAGGGAATCTTTCAAATATTTATGTTAATTCTCACTATTTTGTGTGTGAACAAACATTCCATTAAAATAAAAATTCTGGCACAACCCTTGATATCCATGGATGGAAAGTGCTAACTAGCTAGCTACTTGTATGGCCCACATGACTGCACTATCTGAGCACCTCATAAACATTAACAGATGTATCCTCAGAACACTCTTGTGAGGTATGAAAGTATTATCCCTATTTTGCTTTAGCATATGAGGAGATGAAGTACAGAAAGGTTAAGTCCAAGCTGAGTGCCTCAACCGTAAGACTAGCTTTCTTCCTTATATGATTGAGGAAGAAATAACATCATTTAACCTAGGATAGAGACAATCAAAGAAAAGAAGCTTAAAATTTAAGGCAGGGGGGAGGGGGAGAGGAGAGAGAAAAAACAGGAACAAATCTGCCTGTACAAACTGTAGTGCCACTGGAGAAAATCACCACTTTTATGGATAAGAAATTTGTTGGAGATAATAGTAGTTACCACCACAATAATAATAAAGCTGTTTTGTCCATGTGTAAAAGGTAAGAAACAAAGAAACACAGCAATTCAATTTGGCTTTATCTTTGCAAACTTAAAATTGTGAAATCCTGCTTCTATTAAAATCACAGGAAACACTCCCATTTAGCTCTTTAGGGCCAGGATTTCAATCAAGGTTTTTCTGATGTAAGTCCAATGTAAATTGGATCAATTTTGTTTTGTAGCGAGTGGTAGTTTTACCACTGACTTCAGTTATAAAACAGTGGGGCCCATTGATTTGGGTCTTATCCTGAAGTTAATGAAAATATTGTCTTAAATTAGGTAATATAGTCCATCCTCACTGAGATATAGTTCACTTTCTATTTAATAACTTTCTTGTTTTATGATTATAACAGGATTAGATCCATTGTCTGTTTAGAAGTGAAATAATTGTCTTTCAATTTGCAAATTAAGGAATGCATAAAGTGATGCACTATACCATGTGCTCAATCATACTGGGCTAAATCTGTTCCTGGTGTGATTCTCATTGACTTCAGAGGAGTTACAGTAGAATTGAATTTCTCCCATTGTTTCTAAACCAGAACAGAAACAGGGTTTTATAAATCAAAAAACATTTGCATGATAACATTTACCAAGTTTATCTTACAAGGATTTTAACTAAAGTCGATTAGCAATCTGTAGCCAAAATGTGTTTTAAGAGGGATGAAGATCTTGTCTGAGATGCTGATACAAAAATGCTAGAAGGTTGTGACTGTCTTTTAATATTTATGTAATCCCTCTGAGCATATCAATCTTATTTTGTGAAAATTTCCTTGTAACAGAACCTCTTTTTCAAAGGAAAATATAGCCTAAAGGGCATACACGAACTTCATTTCAAAAGCCTGGAGAAAAATTCTCATTGAGATTCTTAGAAATAACTGGTTCTCCTTTCTTGAAGACAAATTAGTAAAAGAGTACTACAAGATTGGAATGTAAGAGAATTGCCAGGATCTCAAAAAATTATAGTTTTGAATGAAGAAATAGTTGATACAGAGATGTTTCCATTTAGAGTGTATGCTATCCAACAATATGCAGTCCATTTACTGTACCGATATGTATCCATTTGTGGAGTTTGGCAGGCTGAGCATTCTTTACATACATATCTGGCTTTTTTGGTTTTCTACTTGCATGTTGGCATAAAATAATATGCTGTATATTACTGGTATATATCAAAATACATGTTGTCAAATATGTACTTTATTGTATTACTGTAATTTAAAAAATAATAACATAGTCAAAGATGCACATTAAATTCCCTGAGAAAAAATCTTTATGAAGTGCTAAGGTTGACATTGGATCTCAATGGAGTCCAGTAAACACCTAAAAAAGTATACACAAATAAATAAATAGACTGAAGTAGCCGCTAACAGATGTAGCCAGTTTCCCACTAGCAGATGTAACCTTTCTCACTATCTTCCTGCTCAACCTTCACTTTGCCCCCATGTTTTGTTTTATATTCAGATTGTTAATTTTGTGCATTGTTTTGAAAGCAGTAAATCCAGCGTAAATTATTTCAGAATTCTATAGATTATAATAGGAGTTGTCTTATTGGAAAACAACAAGCTTCCAGGAAAGTATAAAATATCATTTCCTGTTCAAGGGATCCATGTCCAATATGCAATAGTAATAACATTGTTTACTGCAGAAAAATGACTCGTTAGTTGCTGCACAGTACAGCTAGTATATTTAAAAATACAAACTTGTAACTGGATGTTGACCTTGCATAAACCTAACAGCATTGATCTGTTTGGTGAAATCATTCTAATTATATTCATAAACATATTCTCCACCTATGTATAATGCTGTGGATTTGTCTTTACTATGATATGTTTCATGTTTGAACATGATTATAAAGTCAAATTATCTAACCCAATGCTGATCCAGACTGACTGGTCATTGTAGATGAGGATAATTTAGTGTATGCCTTCACTGCTGAGTTTACCTGTGTGTGTATGTGTGTGTGTATATATTTTGATCAGAAAAGGTTGGTAAATGTTGCATTCACTATGTATGTATATGTGTATGTATGTATATGTGTATGTATGTATATATATATACACACACAGTGAATGCAACATTTACCAACCTTTGCTGATCAAAATATAATCCTTCTAAGCCTACATTTAAATAAGGATGCAAGTTTCAGTTCAAACTTCCAATAGACTGCAATAGTGAGGAAAATTATTTAAAAATGACATTGGCACTGTGTCTTGATTCAACATAATATCAAAACCACAGAATGATCTATTAATATGCCAGAAATATTTTAAACTTGGAATATAAAAAGCCAAGGGCCTGTTCTGAAAACCTTTGGTTCCATTAATAAATACCTACAGCGGCCTCAAATCCCAAAGTCCTTACTAACTTGTCACTAAGTCTTTACTCAAGCAAAATTCCCATTTGACTTCAGTAGGACTAAGAACTAAGGTCTTCAGGATTTGGCCCATGCTGGATTTTGCTGTGCTTTTTTCATATTTAGACTTCAGAAATATGTATCTAAGAGGAATCATGGGACTACTACCCCATTTTTAATGTGCCATATGTTTGTCATATTCTTGAAATATATTTTTGTTATGGTGCCTAAAAGTTCAACAAACTGTGAGATAGCAAATCTAATTAATAATAGTATCTATGGCAGGAGACTTTTACATTGTCAAACATTGTTGGTCATTATTCACGCCATTAAATTTCATTTCAGGTTATGTAGAAAGGTTCAATAATTTTTTTCTTATCAGGATATATAACACCTTTGAAGTTTACTGTGCTTAACACATAGCAAGTACTCAGTCCTGTAACTTTACAACTGATAGGTAGTTTCACTCACATGAGCAGCCTCTGAAATTAATATGTATGAATAAACTTGTATGAATAAAAGTTTGCAGGCTTGAGATCAGGGGCGGCTCTAGCCATTTCGCCGCCCCAAGCACGGCGGCACGCCACGTGGGGGCGCTCTGCCGGTCGCCAGGAGGGCAGCATGCGGCTCCGGTGGACCTCCCGCAGATGTGCCTGCGGAGGGTCCGCTGGTCCCGCGGCTTCGGTGGAGCATCCACAGGCAGAGCGCCCCCCGCGGCATGCCGCCCCAAGCACGCTCTTGGCGTGCTGGGGCCTGGAGCCGCCCCTGCTTGAGATCATACTTTGTGAGCCAAATTTTCAGCCAACTTTGACCTGGCCTCAAAGTTAACATATACAAAATTGCTCATGCAGCTGTTTCTGCATATATTGGGCAAAATCCTGGCCACCCTGAAGTCCCTGGCAAAATTTCCAACTTCAGTGCGGGCAGGATTTGACTCAGTCTGCTTGTCTATACAAATAAAGTAATTGCAGGTGCAAAAACGAAACCACTTATTGACAGTGTCTCCTTTTGAGTAAAGGATTTACCAGCAAAATAGAGCAATAATGGTAGAAGGATTTTCTGTACTTGTTGTTCCAGCATGTTACAGGGTTGGTACATTGTGCTGATGAAACCTAATATCTTTTAATATTGTAGGCCTTTTGTTTCTGCTCTTGTATAGTAGTGCTATATGAGGCACTTTTGGATGTGAAGAGGGACAATAGGTGTGTAGGATTGCATACCAATATTTATGTTTTTATTTTGCTTGCACTGCTGCATTAGGATTTGTATTGAATTTGAGTTCTAGGAGCACAGAGGTAAAGTTTCTGTGTGTGTTAAAGCTTTGGTTTGATGGTTTTCTAGCGAAATCATTGTCTCCACTTTGTTATTTCTGTGGAGGAATGGGGGGGAAAGTTCTATCATTAAATTGAAAATGTCACTGGAAACCTGACATTTTTGTCCACCATAGGGTGATCAGATGTCCTGATTTTATAGGGACAGTTCTGATATTTGGGGCTTTGTCTTATATAGGTGCCAATTACCCCTCACCTCCTGTCCCGATTTTTCACACTTGCTATCTGGTCACCCTAGTCCACCAGGATAAGAGTGATTGCCTCATTACAAGAAGTTGAGACTCCTGGATCATGGAGCAGGAGCTGTGAGAATTATAATTGTTTTTGTACTAGCATGGACCTATGAGTTCCCGAAATGAAGCTTTGAAATTCCAAAGTCATTTCAGAAGCGAAAACTAAAAATCCCCACAGTGTGTATTTGTGTACATAGTGCCTCTGAAATGTTTCAGACTATCAGCTATGAAAATTTGTTAATCTTACACCCCTAATGATCTTCAGAAATGTCATATGCAAATAGAAAATGATTTAGTGGGAGCTACATGTTATGTGTATGGCATCTCTGAGTTTTATAACCTCTTGATATAAAAAAAATCAGTTAAGTGATTACTCACTGTGCACATCTGTATTTGAGTTGTCTTTCTTAGAGAATCATATGGTTCTTAGGTGTGGTCATTTTTCATGTACTTCTAGAGTCTTCAGACTGTAAAATCTTAGTTTAAAATATGTATTTGGAACCCAGAAAACATTAAGTACTAGTGTCCTCTACCTCTAGCCCATAGAAGGGGCCAAGTTCAGTTATGCTACTGGGGGAACAGCAGTGGGAACTCTGCCTGGCCTTTCGAGAACAGTGATCTGTAACTGCCCCTTACCAATAGCATGTTGTTATCCTCTGTGCCAGCTCAGAGGCCCAGAAGGCAAAAGCTGTGCCCATACTTCACCCATCTCTTTTCACTTCCTTTCCACATATCTGATGAAGGGCTAGGCATGCAGCCCCTGTTTTCTCTTCCCCATAATGTTTGCAGAGGAAATGCAGGAAAACCATTCAGGGTGTGGAAGGTATTACTTTGATGAAGGCTACGTGATCATATAGGTCAAGCCACAATATGGCCAGTTTTGACTGGTGAGGCGGCCACCTGCTGCCCCAGTTACAACAGTCAGAAAATGCTGACATAAACTCCATTCTAATTAATATTCCAGTCAGTAACACGAAAACAATTCTGGACTCTGCCAGCTGTGAGATGTGCCAGTCAATTAGAACATGACCTGACATGCATCATAATTCTGAACATTGCCAGCATCTGTCTTTTACGCCATGCCTAGATAATCTGTGTGTGTGTATGCGTGCGCGTAACAAAATGTTTGCACAGCAATAATGTACATTGCCTAATGTACTACTAAAGGCTCAGATTTCATCCTCTCCTTTTTGCCCCCCTACTCCTCCTCCATAGACATGAAAGACCATAAAAAGCAGCAGAACTTCTGCATTTTTTTTGTATGCAGTGTTGTAGCTGTGTTGGTCCAAGGATATGAGAGAAGCAAGTGTGAAGTAATATTTTTTTATTGAACCAATTTTGGTTGGTGAGAGAGACAAGCTTTTGACCTTACACAGATCTCTTCTTCAGACCTGGGTATGTTCTTGGGGTGGCTATCCCATTCCACCACTTATGCTGCTGTGACTACACTTTTATTTTAGCACACTTGCTCAGTCAGCACTAGCGCGGACATTCGAGATGGAAATTACACCTCCAGCTCCAATGTATACGTACTCGGAAGCAGAACTGTGGCTAGTGACTTAACAAGTATACAGATCCATTAGCAAAAACTCTTGTGTGTTTGGTGGTTAGGGAGAGGTGAAGAAGAAGCATGTGTGTGGGGGGGACAATGGGTATTATTTATACAGCCAAAATTGTTGCTATGGCATCATGGGGATGATTCTATTCCCATCTTCTCTGTAGAGATCTATTATAAATTTATTTAGTTTTGCTCAGTCCTTCAGGATTACGCCATACTCGTGATGAGTGTGCTACTAAATGGATGTTTCTTTTTAAAGTTATCTGTTTTAGCTAACAGACCCAGGACCATGTTTCTGTGCTAGTGGTCTCTACTGTAAGATCAGGGCCAATGTTATGTGCAGTACCTATGGCTTGAAGAAATACTTTTTCTTCAATCACTCCAGCACATTAAGGGGCATGGGTCCAAGTTCCTGAGTGTCTCCTTCAGGGAGCCTGTCAAGGTTCCTCCCCCACTCTGAACTTTAGGGTACAGATGTGGGGACCTGCATGGACACTTCTAAGCTTAATTACTAGCATAGATCTGGTAACACGGCCACCATCCAGAAATTTCAGTGTCTGGATCACTTTCTGTCCCCCCAAAACCTTCCCCTCCCTAGGCAGCTTTGAGAGGCTTTTTCACCAAGTTCCTGGTGAACACTGATCCAACCCCTTGGATCTTAACACAAGGAGAATTTAACCATCCCGCCTCCCGTCCCCCACCAATTCCTGGTGAGTCCAGATCCAATCCTCTTGGATCTTAACACAAGGAGAATTTAACCATCCCGCCTCCCGTCCCCCACCAATTCCTGGTGAGTCCAGATCCAATCCTCTTGGATCTTAACACAAGGGAAAAAATCAATCAGGTTCTTAAAAAGAAGGCTTTTAATTAAAGAAAGAAAGGTCAAAATTATCTCTGTAAAATCAGGATGGAAAATACTTTACAAGGTAATCAGATTCATATAGCCCAGGGGAACCCCCTCTAGCCATAGGTTCAAAGTTACAGCAAACAGAGGTAAAATCCTCTCAGCAAAAAGGAACATTTACAAGTTGAGAAAACAAAAATAAGACTAACACGCCTTGCCTGGCTATTACTTACAAGTTTGAAACATGAGAGACTGATTCAGAAAGATTTGGAGAGCCTGGATTGATGTCTGATCCCTCTTAGTCCCAAGAGCGAACAACCCCCAAACAAAGAGCACAAACAAAAGACTTCCCTCCACCAAGATTTGAAAGTATCTTGTCCCCTTATTGGCAGGGCCGGCTCCAGACACCAGCGCGCCAAGCGTGTGCTTGGGGCGGCGTGCCGCGGGAGGGCAGCAAGCAGCTCCAGTGGACCTCCCACGTGCCTGCGGGAGGTCCACCGGAGCCGCGGGACCAGCGACCGCCAGAGCGCCCCCCGCGGCCTGCCGCCGTGCTTGGGGTGGCGCAATTCCTAGAGCCGCCCCTGCTTATTGGTCCTCTGGTCAGGTGTCAGCCAGGTTTACTGAGCTTCTTAACCCTTTACAGGTAAAAGAGACATTAACCCTTAACTATCTGTTTATGACAGAGCCAACTTCCACTGGTCTTAAAATGGGTAATCACAGTATGAAGACTAGCAGTATATGTTCAAATAATTGTGTGAAGTCACTTTCCTGTTTACATGTGTGCAGCTGAAAAAGTGATGTTTTTTCAAAGGATTCAATAGTTATGAAATGAGTTGGTGCTACCAATCTTTCTGGCCAGGAAATATTTTGTATATATAGAAGCTATTAGGGATTTTAATGGGAATTTTCAAAGTGTTGTAGCTGGCAGTTCTGTTTCTATATTCTTCAGCATTTCTGAACAGAAGCACCTAGAGATAATTTTTTAACCAATGTAGGCCAAATTTTTTTAACACTTATGTAATGTACTTAAAACCAATATAAATAACATTTTGGTAAACTCATTTATTAAACAGTAAGGTGAATTATCAGAAGGGGAGAGATTCAAACAGACTAAACTAGACAATTCATGTCCATATGCTTGTTTGTAAACAGTGAAGAAGTCTTTAAGGGAAAAATCATAAATCTGAAATCTATCTTTCAGAGACACACATGATGAAATCATATTACAATATCTTATCACACCTGGGTTGATACTGAAGCTCTCTTAAAAAGTGACTGCTCTTCCTTAAGGGCCAGAAATATGCTGAGCAATGTGGCTATCCTGGGAGTTGTGGAGGATTCTCAGACCTGAGTATCTTTATTACATTTTTCATGCTAATGTACAGTTCAGTAAGCCCGTTGCTTAAAGTCACATTCAATGTGCATTTTAGCCAGGACAAACAAGGCCCAATCCTGGAGTCCTTACTCAAGCAAAACTCCAATGGTAGGCAGGACTGGATGCTTGATTAACCCTTGGCATAAATCAGAGTTCTGAGCCCCTTGGAGCATAAAGTCTGCTGGGTTTATAAACAATCTGCTGCCACCTTCCTTATGCGAGAGGGGCAAGACAGATGAAAGTTGGAGGATGCATGGCCAAGAGATGCAATGTTTCAGTACACACCCTTTGCAGCATCTGGCAGTAGGGTTCTTATGGAGACATGAATGGAAACTAAAGCTGCCCCTGACTCCCAGAACCTCCAAGAAGGTGGCAGGTATAAAACAATTGGCACTTCTCAGGAACATGACTCCTCCCTGGAGTGCAATGGGCCTGTTTCAGTTTATGTGCAATTTACACATTCATTCCCCTCCTGCAATGACTAACTCATTGGATCAAACTCAGTCTTCAGTTCAACCAGTGTAACCCCACTGATTTCAATTTCAAATAACTTTGAGAACTAAAATTATCATCAACAATAATCTTTCCATAAAACACGAGAAATACATTTCCAAACCGTGACAAGGAAACATCTTTATTATAGAAATCAAGCCAACTGCTAAGGCAAACTGACAAGCAACATAACAATTTAGTCTGTTAGAATTGATGACACCAAAATATGTGTTAGAAGGAATAAAGAAGGAGAGGGAATAAACAATTAGATATATCTGCTTGCTTGGGAATTAAGAGTTTCAAGGAAAAGTTTCAAGGGAAAAATATATTTAATTAGGAGAAGGAAAATAGGACAGAATGCCCTCCCTTACTTTTTCCCCCCCTGCATGTTTTTTTAAACTCCTTGACTGGAGTATCTGTAGGTTGAATTTAGCCCTTGATGCTTTACCTTTCAATTCTTCATACAGAGATCCACACTGATTGATTTTTTTCCCCCCATATCTAAAAATCTGTCCTCAAAGGACATCAAAAGTGGAGCAGCTACTCGATACCTATGGGTCAATTTGCCTCCATGGGATCTTGTTCCCCAAACATTCTAAAGATCATCCTTTTTCTGATACAAGAGGTATTTTATCAGATAATATGAGTGCTTAAGAAGCACTTCAGGAATCACCCATACAGTCTTGGGAATTTATATATTTTGTGCAGTAGTTTTGGGTTTCAGGCATCTAAAATTGCCTGACCTGAATGGAAGCTACCCACACAATTTTTGTCTTTACATGTTGTGCACTCCACCTCTGTTTGAGAAATGCTGAATAGTTGTGCACATATAAATATATGTACTCTTTTTGTAAATGTTTTGTGAAGCAGTTTAGAAATGTACTTGCATGAAATGTTTCAAATATCTAGCCATAAGAGTTACATTGCTCTGTGCCAAAATATCTTGAATCAAGCAGTAATGATAGGAAAAATGAACCTTGGATTAGAAATGTCCTAGGTATTCATTGTATTGGAAGGAAAGATGAAAAATGTGCTGATACCTTTGTTCCATGGTAATATCATCAGATAAGGGATTGAGGGGATTGTGATTGAGTGTATGTGCAAATAGCAATGAATCCTATCAGTGCTCCCATTATGATTTGCCAATATAGTGTTCTGAGCATTATCTTCCTAAGGCTGAAATCCTTTCCTCTGCACAAAGCCTGAGTAAATGAGTAAATGGGCTTTCTGCAAGCAAGTTCTATAGATGACAAAACTTCTCCAGCTCTGGCCTGCAGAGTGGCAATTAAGATGCTCTAGGGTCAGTACTGCAGCATATGGGCTTTCTGAGCCTCTATATCCACTTTACTTTTTAACATAAAGTGGGAATTTTGGCTGGTGGATCTCCGAGGGTGGGGTTCACTTTTCACCCCTGCATGTCATCTTGTCCACCCCCTACTTCCCATGTCCCCTCTATGGTATAGTAGATTGATATGGAACTCAATTGGGGAGTGCAGATACCATACATGGATCCTCTGCATTCTGTCCTGCATGGTGGCAGTGTACTGCTTCATTAGCTTTTGGCCTATGCATGTTGCACAACAACAAAGTAAGCAAATTTGGGCTGAACGAAGCACACAGATTGGTAGGAGTATGGAGAGCAAGGTTATAGTTTGTACACAACTGCTACTGCAGTTTGCAATCTATTTGTGAGCTGGTCTCATTCCTCCCTAGTTTCTGGTGGTAGAAGTGACATGCTGAAACTTGAAGACTTCTGGAAAGTCCAGGAAATATACGAGTAGGTGATCTGGGAATGAAACTTCATGGCTATGCAGTTATGACACCATTTTGTCTAATTTATTCAGCTCGTTACTAAATTTCAGTGGTTTTTTTCTTTATTCAAGCTCCCAGATGCAATGTTCTGACTTCACCATGCACATTCTTTTTAGTAGAGCATCTTTCAAAAATGTCCCCAATTACCAGCAGCAGAAGAGGCACATTTTCAGAATTCTGACTCCTTGGTAGCACATATCTCCATGCCAAAGGAAAAGAAACTGTATCCCAAGCACAGAGAAATGGTGGTATCACAAAATCATATACAGTCATACATGCTTAAACTTTCCCCACCCTCACCCCCGCAAAAAAGCAAATGTGGTCAACATTCTGCATAGATTTGGTGTCCTCCTAATAATCAAATTCACTATGAGCAATGCGAAAACATACTTTTTAAAATTGTTTTTAATCACCAGTGTGTGCAGGGATACATTTTTTTCCTCCCTGTTTAATATGACTTATACCACTTTGCCAGGGAAAATAATTCAAGTGAATGCATGAAAATACATTATGTACATATTGAATTAAAAATGAACAAACAGAAAACACACACAAAAACATACTTATAGTTCTACACCAAAAAAGTGAAAGTATGACCGATCAAATACTCATTTGTACTCTTCTCTCCTGTCACAGAGGCTCTCTTCTTCTCCATCACACCTTCTAAGCTATATTTTGATTAAATATGGATAATCATATGGCCCTCTACCTCATATGTACCACACTGTACAAAAATATTCTAGAGTGTAGGAGGGCTCCTGCCCTTTTCATTCACTCAAAATCAAAATATAATCTTTTAAAAAGAGGTAATAAACTCCCCCCCTCCCCCCGGCCATGGAAATTTCCACAATCTCTTATCTCACTATATTGGACAAATTTAAATATATGAGGTCTCAGTTGGCATCATGCTTCTGTTTTTTGTTGTCCCATTTTTTCCTTTGTTCCTTTCCAAGTATTTCAGTATATTAATTTTACCTAACTAATACAGTATATTTACTTTCCACTCCCTTTCTAAGCTATCTACAATATCCCTTTACTATGACTTAACAGCACTTCTCCAATCTCCTTTTTAAAGTTATTCTTAGGCCTTGTCTATGCTACAGGAGAAAGTTGATCTAAGCTATGCAATTTGAGTTACTCCTATCAATGTAGCTAAGATCTTCTTACTGCGGGGACCACACTATGCGATGTTGATGGGAGACGCTCTCCCCTCGACTCCCTATACTCTTCTCGATCTGGTGGAGTACAGGAGTCGATGGGAGAGCGATCTGCGGGTCTGCACTAGGCCCGCTAAATCAACTGTCAATGCATCGATTGCCACTCATTGATCCCCCGGTAAGGGCTTGTCTACACTTACTGGGGAATCGATGAGCAGTGATCGATGCATTGGCAGTCGATTTAATGGGTCTAGTGAAGACCTGCTAAATTGACCACAGATCACTCTCCCATCAACTCCTGTACTCCACTGAATCGAGAAGAGTAGGGGGAGTCGACATCACATCAACATTTCCAGTTGAGTTATTGAGTTTGAATATCATAAATGTGCTTTTTTTAAAAAAAACCCTCCATCTTATAAGAATGAGAGTGTTAAAGATAGGGCAACAAAGTTATAATAATGATGTATCCTTAATATCTTTCTCCATGAAGTCAGTGCAGTAAGGGACATACAGACTGAATAGAGTGTCAAAAAAAATCAAAACTGTTTTGGCTCCTTAAAGCAGAGTTCATGTTTTTTAAATATAAAAGTCACTGGGACTTCTATGTGCCCTGTGCCTGCAACCCACCATGACTAGTAAGAAAGTTTTCCCAAATGCTTGCTGAGAGGAATATCTGCTAGTTGCTCCAAGTAGAGCAATTTTTAACAGCAGCTGTGGACCATCTTTTCAGTGCTGCTACAGTAACTACTATAATTTGGCACCCGGGTATAAACATGTAAGAAGGAATATAAACAAAAAATTACACACTATACAGTTACATTACCACTCAGGTTACTAGTAAAAAGGCATAAATAGCTCTGAAATCTGCTCAGGACTACACTATTACATTTTTTAATGTATTTTTTCTTGCATGCAAATTTGTTTACTTTTTTTGTGTCTGTAATTTACTAAACAACACATGTTGACTTTAAACAAACAAAATGTCCAGAGAACTTTACACTTCCAGAAATCAAAGCAGGAATTATCAACATTGATCAGCTCTGTGATCAAATGATTGTTTTGTTAAAATGTTTAAGGCCACAGCCGAAGTATGTGAAGGCTCATATGGGGATCTTCCAAAATTCCACTAAAGCGGTGAGTGATCTAATCTGGATGATTGTCACACAGTGAGTATAAGAGAATTTTTTAACTAAGAGGCAGTCATGTTGGGTTGCTTGCCACTGGGACTGGGGGGAATTATGTAGAACAAATATTGTGGATCAGAAGGGATTGGTAACAGGTGTTTTTCTTTAAAGGGAGTATAGGAGAGTTTGGTGGCTCTGAAGGAGAACGGTTATGTTGAAAATTAGCTGTAGGTGTGGAAGGGTCCTAGCTCTGGAAACCTACCCCAGTTGATTGTATCCCTCTCTTCCGCTCATACATCTCTTCCTTTTGTTAAAGCTGAACTTAAGCCTGCTAGGAAACATTGTGGAGCATCCCAATGAAGCTGTAGTATGCCGTGAAGGCACTAAAGCATGGGTCCCTTCATACCCTGCTTTTGGGTTCCCTAGGTTGCACTAGATGAGCAACTGGGGCAGCTGAGGCCCAAATTAAGCTTTCAAGGTAGAGCATCCCTTTACAACCACTGTGCCTCCTCCAGGGTGAGGGTAAGCTCCAGGTTTGCTTTGATTATGCTGGCATATAACAGAGTGGGTGTTTGTGGGATCATACTCTTAAATGAGGGTAGGCACTGTCTGGTGATAATAGGAGTTGGGGGGTCTCCGAGCTGCGTGGCTGGCTTTTGACAGTGAGGAACTCGGAGCACTGGGACAGATGCCTGTCCCCTGTGGCTGGGGGCATAAAGGGGGATGCCCATCAGGCACTGACCCGTGGGTTACTCGTTCCTGGCAGAGGAGGAGGAGCTCAGAGGCCAGTGCTGGGGATGGCATCGGCCCTGATTGATGCCAGGGCCTGGCATGTGGCAGGGGAGTCTGAGAGAAGAGGGTGGCCGCGGTTATCACTCGGCTGCGCCCCCACCCCAGAGGGGGAAGGGAACACAGGGGAGGAATGTAGCCGCTGAGCCTTGGCACTGCCCGTCAAGGCTCCCGCCTCCCTCCCCATCTCCCGCGCTAGGTCTAGCGGCCTCCCCCTCCCCGGACCCCAGCGAGCCCCTATCATTTTCGGGGGACGGGGTGGGGAGTGTTTGGCATAGCCGGGTCTCCGCGGCTCGCCGCGCTCGGGGGAGGCGGGGAGCAAGTTGCAAGGCGCTAAGCCCGGGCCCCGCGCCCTGCCTCCCCTGAGGTGGCACCGCGCCGAGTGCCAAGGAGCCGGGCAGCGGCCGGCCAGCCCGCCCGCCCGCTGCTGATTGACATCCCGGCCGGAGAGGAGGCGGGACCGCCGGGACCACTCTGCACGAGCGGCTGTGAAGCTCCCCCCACGCCCCGCATCTCTCCTCCCGAGGCTGGTCCCTCTCTCCCCTGCGCGCATCAGTCCCGGGCTGCTCGCCCTCCGCCTGCGTGGCTGGCTCGCTGGGCAGGAGCGGGCAGCCTCCCGGAGGATGAAGAGCTCAGCTGGGGGCAGGAGGGCAAAGCTGCCAGGAGCTAAAGGCCAGCCCAGGAACGGTAAGTTAGGGGGACCCCGGCTCCCCCTTTCCTAACGTGGGCTGTCCTCGTCTCTGTGTCTGACGGGGGGAACGACCCGCCCCATCCTCTGCATTTCCTGGGGGCAGCGAGCGGAGGAGGGTAGAGATTCCAGGTCTCTCCTTAGCGAAGCAGCAGCAGCGGGTGCTGTTTATTTTTTCCTCTGTTGAAAGGTGCAAAGACATTTGCAACCCCTCTTCTTTTAGGTGAGTAAATAATAAAGTGCTGGTATGTCGCGGGGAGGAAGAGGGTTAAAGTGTTGAAGTCTGTGCAGAACGTGATTACTTATTTTGTCGCTCAGAGAATCTGGGGTAATTTCTGTATAAGCATCTTTGTCGGACAAGACAAGCTGTCCTGGGACATGTCTGTGATTAAACTCCTTTAAGCTGCTCCTCATGCATTTTATTTACTCCATCCCAAGGCTGGATGGGAAAAAAACAACGTTCACATGTCTTTTGACATCTTGTTTTGATAGTGGCTTTTTTTACTTGATTCAGAAGGATTTTTAAAAGGTATTTATGAAGAGGCAAACTTCATAAAATCTGTCAAGTATCAGATTCTTTGTTGCTTCATAAAATCTGGAAGGAGCCCTGCCCACATGTTAACGATCTTAATGTTTGGAAAGCATTTTTTAAAAACACTCTTCTTGTGGTGTTACTTGAAGGCAGATGCATATTTCAAGGGCTAACAGTTCTTCAGAAAGCCATTGCACACTTTGGAAATATAGGCTGTGAGCAGTTTTATATGAGCTATCGAAAATAAGTGTTCAGGTTTATAAGCTCATTTACTGAATGGCGAATTCCTTTACCCAAAGACAAATCTGTTAAGTACCATATCCTTACTGTAATACTTGGCTGTCATTGTTGTCTGCTTTGATGAACAAAACCAACAGTTTATTGAAACAGGTCAGATTGTTTTGAATTCTGTCTAGAATTCCTTGTAGTGGTTCATTGTCAGTGGGGTTTTAAAACCACTATTTGGCCTAAATTAGATAAGTGTGTTTGTATAAATCCGGGGTATCTAACCACAAAAGCCAAAAATGGACCACTTAAATTATGCAGATGCAGCTTAACATGTCACATTTTACAGTAATTTGTGCTATTTGTTGCCAGATGTCTTTGCCAGAAAGTAACTTTGATGCTATTCCAGTGGAGATCACTAGGCAGCCTTAAGTATTCTCTCAGAGATATATAATACTGGGTAAGAATAGCTACATTGGTAATGACAGTGTCATAATGAGTGAGAATTTAGCGGTATTAAGTTTGTTTTGTTAAAGACAGCACTTGCTATGAAAATTAAATGCATGCTGTCAACCTGAAACCTAGTAGTCATTTAAAAATAAAAATTTAAAGTTGTTTCTGCTATTATACATGAACCAGAATCCTTCTGCTAATAATCATGGTTTTACAATCACAGATATTTTCTGTCTGCCCTGTTTTTCACAAACTGAAAGAGGAGCCAGAGTATATAAGACTACATTTGAGAAACTCTGGAAAATGTGCATGAAGAGCTATCAAGTTCACAAAGTAACCATATAAATACATCAAACATTGTTAATCTCTTTCAGTTACAATAATTTAAAATGTGACTTGTCACAGCAATAGTGGACAAATTCAGACAAAGCAGTGATGTTTTTTAAGTTGGTAGTGTCCCTTTAAGTTGTCAGACTCCGGTATGCATGGATGTTCTGTAATAACCAACCACACAGGGTGAAATCCTAGCCTTATTGAAGTCAAAAAGAGTTTTGCCAGAACCTGAATAGTTCAAAAGGGAATGTACTGGCTATGGAATTTGAGCCACACCCAAGCACTACATTTGAGAAACTGGGAGTTCAAATCCAGTCATAGATAGAAATCTGAAATAAAGAATGGGAGTTTTGCCATTGACTTCAGCAGAGCCAGGATTTCACCCACAGATTTTATTATGTGAGGCATGAGGCCAAGCTGAGAGCCTTTGGCTGATGTTGTTGTGCCATTATGATAAAGTGTATATTAACTAGACTATGTTAGTGTGATTAAAACAGTTTTTAAACTACAATAAACTAGATATTTTGAATAAGTATTTTATAACTTCTGATCTGTTTTGGTTCTAATCTAAAACACAAAATAGTGTAATGTTTATCAGTCAGTCTGAGAGAACACTTTCTTAATACATGTGTTATGTAAAATCAATGCATACTTAAGGCATTGTATAAATAGTAATAACAATAAATAATGCTTAATATTAAACTACAATGGAGTGGAACACATCTATTTTGTATCTTATTTCATTTTCAATGGTATTTTAAAAAGACAATCATTCTTTCTGCTGCCTTCAGTTGGAAAAGTGCATCAGTTTTATTTATGTAGAGCATTTGTTGTACACTAACAGCCCCAAATGATGGCAAAGACAAACGTTAGGATAATTTGTATGATCTAATGCTAATTATGTGGTACATTGAGTACTAGAGTACTAGAAAATGTGTGTACAAAAATCTTAGAATGTTGTTTTTTTTAAATTTTAAATCTTCAACTTCAAAGAAACACTTTATTTTCTAAGTGAGACATCCTCAGATAAATGTTAGCATCTCTTAAGAATACTGATTATTTCTCTGTCAGTATAATGAAACTACTTAAAATGCTTAGGCTACAAAGAATACGGGGATTACAAAGAGGCAAGCAGGGTGTGTATGCACACACATATAAAATATGCAATCTTGTAAATTGTTATAAATATATAAATTGTAACATTAGTTTAAACATGTATGTTTATGTGTGTGCATATATGTATGCATGTGTCTATAGGTGTGTGTGTGGGTGTATTCAAATAACATTGCATTGTGTGCTTGTTCCAGCAATTTTATTTATTTTTTTAGCAGCAAACAAACTTGGACTGTTGGCTCATTGGTGAATGCATAGAATTATCATAATGGTATTTGTAGAGGTCCTGCGGGAAACAAATACCAGTCACATCTCAGAGTAGGAAAGGGAGCTATTAGGAAGTTGGAAAATCATGCTTTCTTCCTGTTATCTTGTTTTGCTGTGAAGCTAAAACTGGTGGCCACAAACTCAGTTCGTGTAAATTGTCTTGGCTGTCTTGACCTCAGTGGATCTATTCCAATTTACACCATCTGAGGATCTGGCCCAATATGCCTATGTAACTTTGGATGCAGAGCAATTTGTCTGATTTTAATTCTGCTGGTAAGAATCTCTATGCCAAATTTTCATTTGAAGGCTCCAATTTTCCTGTGAGATGTGGAGCACCTTTAATTGTCAGTGAACCTACTAGGAACTGAGAAAACTCAGCACTTCACAGAATCAAGCCATAAACACTCAATATTGTTCAACATTTTTCTTCTCTGTATATGCAAGCACATGCTGCTTTGTTATGAAGCAACTCATTACCAAATCTGCATGAGTAAAGCATAGAAATAATAGAAATGTAGGACTGGGAGGGACCTTGATAGGTCATCTAGTCCAGTCCCCTGTACTGAGGCAGGACTAAGTATTATCTAGACCATCCCTGACACATATTTGTCTAATCTGTTCTTAAAAACCTCCAGTGACACAGATCCCACAACCTCCGCAGGTAATTAGTTCCAGTGCTTAACTACCCATATGGATTGGAATTTTTTCCTTATGTCTAACTTAAATATCCCTTCCTGCAAATTAAGCTCATTACTTCTTGTCTTATCCTCAGTGGTTAAGGAGAACAATTTTACTGCTGGAGGAATTCTGTGCCACTGCACGCATGCAGAATTCATGTCAACTGCAGATTTCTTTGCTTGCCCACAGAAAAATGACTTCTGATGGGGAAGCAAAGGGAAGCTGCAAGACCTGCCAAATGCCCATCCCCAGAAATGCAGGCGCATCATTCCGGGCTTCTGGAGGAGCTGGCGGAGAGATACATCACCGTGTGTGTGTCTGTGGAGAGTGTGCTGGGGACACCCCAGCCTGTGGCTCCTAATCTGCTTTGGGTTCAACTGCTAGTGGTGGCTGGGCTGGAGCAGGTGAGGATGGGACTTCCTATTTCCCTACAAAGAGTGGCCAGGGCTGGGACAAGGTTAGACCCTTCCCTAGAAACTTCTGGCTGCAGGAAGCTCCAATCCCACCCCACTTACTTCCTGTCCCCATTGCTCCTCAGCCACAGGGGAGGGGTCACTGTATGGGGAACTGCTTCCCTGTCCACCCAACCCCCATGCATCCATACTCCCCATACCCAACCCCTCCCACTAAGCCTCATCCTGCACCCAGAATCCCACCACTGAGCCTTAGCCCCTGCATTTTAGCCCCCCTGTACCCATACCCCCCATCAAGCTCCACCCCCTGCATCTGGACCCCCATTCCTGCACCCAGACCACTCCCCAGTGAGGTCCCCACACTCGAACCCCCACTCAGATGAGCCCCACTCCTGCCCCTGGACTGCCCCAATGAGCCACTCAGACCCCTACCCTACTGAGCCCCAAACAGCTGCACCTGGACCATGACCCCACCAAGCCCCACTCCCCTAGTACCCACCCTCTGCTGAGCCCTCCACATGCAGATTCCCCTACAGAGCTCCATCCCACCACACCCAGATCTCTCCTGATAAGCCCCAACCACCTTCACCTGGACCCCCTGCAGAGTCCCATTGCCCCTGCACCCAGTATGCTCCAATGAGCACCTGTATCTAGATTCTTCGTGCACCCGGACCCCCCCACACCAAGATGCCTGCACTGAGATTGCCCCACACAGAATCCTCTTACCCCACACCTGGATCCCCCCACACTAAGCCCCTCCACACTTGGATCCTGCCAGACAGAGCCTGCCTGCTCACATCAGGCATGGAGAGGCAGGGCCTTGGAGTTTTTCTGGGGCCGGCCTGGTCCTTGTGCAGTGTCAGGGTTGGGTGCAGCCTCACTGTCAAGTCTGTGACCTGGGGGTGAGGTGCTGCAGGGTGATCTCCACCTCTATGCAGCCAGTGGCCTGTGCTCCCCATTGCCTTGCTAGAGCCTCCACATTTATTTATTGACAAAATTTGCAGACTTTTAAAATATTGTGAGCAGAATTTTTTTTTTTTTGGTGCAGAATTCCCTCAGGAGTAAACATTTTATCACCCTCCTCTTTATAACAATATTTTATGTACTGGAAGACTCTCCTTCAGTCTTCTCTTCTACAGCCTAACCGAACCCATTTTTTTCAATCTTTCCTGGTAGGTCATGTTTTCTAGACCTTTAATAATTTTGTTGCTCTCCTCTGGACTCTCTCCAATTTGTCCACATCTTTCCTGAAGTGTGGTGCCCAGAACTGGACACAATACTCCAGTTGAGGCCTAATCAATGCTGAGTAGAGTGGAAGAATTACTTAGTGTGTCTTGCTTACAATGCTCCTGCTAATACGTTCTAGAATGATGTTCACTTTTTTCACAACAATATTATGTTGCTGACTCATATATAGTTTGTGATCCACTATAACCCCCAGATCCTTTTCTGCAGTACTCTTTCCTTAATTAGGAAGTTGGGAAATCATGCTGTTTCTTCCTGTTCTTTCACTTTGCTGTAAAGCAAAAACAGTTGACCACAAACTTAGTTGGTGTAAATTGTCTTGGCTGCCTTGACCTCAGTGGAGCTATAGTGGACCTCAGAGGGCAATCATTTCCCATTTTGTGTTGGTGGAATTAATTATTCCTTCCTGAATTAATTATTCCTACTTTGCATTTGTCCTTATTGAATTTCATCCTATTTATTTCAGACCATTTCTTCAGTTTGTCAAGGACATTTTGAAATCTAATCCTGTCCTCTAAATCACTTGCAACCCCACCCAGCTTGGTGTCATCTGCAAAGTTTATAAGTGCAATCTCTATGCCATTACCCAAATCATTTATTAAGATATTGTATTGAACTGGACCCAGGACAGGTTTTATTTCATCTTTATTGTGAACCATTGATGATTACTCTCTCATGGCAAGTCTAAACTACAGCACTACACTGGTAGCCAGGGCCACACAGCTCAAGCCATGGTGTGTATGACCTACCAGGAGTGAGGGAAATGAGGAGGGAATTGCTTGGTTCCATGAAACTATGAGTCTAGGGCACTGGCACTGAATTTTCCACAGGTGATGGTGGTGGTTTTAACTGATATTTCACTCCTGAGGGTTGCAAAGGCAGAGAAAGCACAGGTGCGGCTGGCGTCCTGAACTTGACTGGGCCTGTATGCTGCAAGCCTGTTTACGTACTGGTGCCTTCTGAAGTTATTGCAGACTGGCATGGGAAAGTGTCTTGTCCTGGAGGAATAATTAAGGCTGGTATCCCTAGAAACCTTTGGTAGAGGATTGGAGTGAACCTCTATGGAAGTTTCATCAAGATCTCTCAGGAGGTTTCAAGGAACATCTCTGCATACATTGCTATGCATGTCCCTCCACCACTCACCCCTGTCTAACTCAACCCCCTAACTCAAGAGGAGGATGAAAAGTAAATAGCAACTCTACCTTTCTTTGTTCTACCACTGCCACTTGTGGTATGACTAAATTAATGAAAAGTCAATAGCTGTCTCCTGCTAAGTTGGGGGCTCCATCATTGTATTGGGAAATTTATTTACATACTTATCTGAGGTTCCTTCCCTTGTATCAGTCTCCTGCACGCTCAACTGCAAGGACTGGCTGGACTGTGGTGGAATCAAAAACAGATCCTGGCTTATGGCACAGCTGGAGCCTGTGGCCACCAGTTCCCCAACCTCCTCCTCCTCCTCCTCACTGTTCATGGCAGGGGTCTCTGACTCAGGCAGTGTCTACACAAACATTTATGTTGGCAAAACTTTTATTGCTCAGGGAAGTGAAAAAAAATAACACCCTGAGCAATATAAATTTCACCAGCATAAGTGGTAGAGTCAGAGCTATGCTGACAGGAGAGCTTCTTCCACCAATATAGCTACTGCCACTCATTAGGGGTGGTTTAATTATGTCGACACAGAGCGCTCTCCTGTCGACATAGAGCAGATACATGAGAGATCTTACACTGGCACAGCTGCTTTGGTACAGCTGTGCTGCTGTAACCTCTCTAGTGTAGACACAGCCTTAGGCTCCTTGGAGACATTCACAATGGTGTGCAGGGTGGTGGTGGAGTTTCTGTCAAGAATGGCATTTAGTGGTCTGCAGTTCAGCACCAGATTGATTGTTGGCCTCCCTGGTGTGCCTTTCGTAGTTTCTTGGCTTTCAAGCGGCACTGCTGTTGGCCCTTGTCTGAGCCCTTCTCCTGCATCCCTCAAGCAATCTGCTCGTAGTTGTTGACATTTCTACGACTGGTTCAGAACCATGCCTGCACAATCTCTTCATCTCATGGGCCAAGGAGATCCGATACCTCCTGTCTTCTCCAGAGAGGAGTGCATCTGAAGTGTGTAGTCAGCTGGGCAGTTGTGCACAACAGAGAGCAGACAGAGGTGTGCTCACCAAGCTGGACAACCAGGAAAGGGCATTTCAAAAATTCAAAAGGGTTTGAAAGCGGGGGATGGGGATGGCAGGAGTGAGGGGAGAAGGCAGCTCTGATATACATGATCTCTGGGCAGTGGAGTTAACAATTGTGAACAGAGTGGTCAGTGTTAGGCATTGTGGAACAGCTGCTGGAGGACTGTTAGGGTTGACATAGGTAAAGTAGTGTTTACACTCGTGCTTCGTCGACATCCATACATCGACCATGGCTCAACACCGCTCAGGGAGCTGGTGTTACTATGTTGATGTAATGGAGCACTTACATCAGTGGGAGACAAATTGAAGTGTAGACATGTGCACAACTAGGTTGATGTAAGGTGGCTTATGTCAGCCTAACTTTGTTGTGTAGAACAGGCCTAACTAATTGTAAATTTGTTTTTTCCCCTATTTTAGCCTCAGATTTTACCTCATTTACACTGATGTTCACTACATTAGTTGTCCAATCACT